>NC_088814.1:2182625-2496262 GCF_011386835.1 Chrysemys picta bellii | reverse complement strand
GTATGTCACATATGGAGTATAGCTGACATACAACAAGAAAATGGCTATTTGATTATGCTATGTTTTATCCTTCTTTATCTGCTCTTTGCTGTAACACTATCTCTGATGTACCATGGTTCCCAGTCACCTGAAACCCTGTTAAAATTATTCTTATAATAAGCAGGGGGTTGGACTAGATGACCTCCCGAGGTCCCTTCCAACCCTGATATTCTATGATTCTATGAGTCTAATAATGACACTTCATACACTGATGTGGCATGGAGTGGGGCAGCTGAGATATGTAACAATGCCAGCTCTGTAGCAATTTCCTATATATTTTACAGCAAGCTAGCATGTAATACAAAGATAATGTTCAGGTCTAATCTTCACCAAGTTATATAATTTTCAACTGCTGTAAATTAAATATTTGTATTGTGAGGTGAGGGGAGAAGAGAACTTGGAACACATCTCCACCCTGTAAGCAAATTATTTCCAACATCTATGTTAGTCCAAATAGTGCATCCTCAAAATGCCACGTCTCTATCTAATGCTCAGAATGATTATTACTCATGCTAGCTGTGACCAAGAAGTACAGTATATTGAAGTAAATTAAGCACAAAGCAAGTCACCTGCTCAGTGACAACTGCAGGAAGCAATAATCCATGTAGTTTATAGGGGCAGCTCTTCCTCTGAACATATAGACTAGGATGTGTTGTTCAGAGTTCTGTACTCTAAATTATCCAAGATAACAGAAGTCCAAATCAGTTGTATAAAATTGCTTTTTTGTAAAAGTAAGCAGAAGTTAGAGACAAAGATTAGCATAAATTGAATGTTTAAGTTAAAAGAATTGTGATAAGAGGTCTTCAGAGCCCCTGGTAAAGTCATGGGCTGGCATAATAATGAGCTGAAAGATTCTAGAAATGGGAGGAAATATTTGTGGTTGGAATCACCAAATGCAGTGCGGCAAGTGAAAGTCTGCACCACAGACAGAAGAGGCTGCCTTTTCTACCTTTGCTGTTCTTTTGAGACAGGGTCGGACTTCAGTGACAACAATAACAGTTTAGGCCATCTTAATTAACCTTTTCTCTTTTTCTTCCAAAAAAGGACAGTAAATACCTGTTTTAATACCATCTAAAAGAATGTCAAGCAGTGTTTTTTCTCTATAAAAGACTATGAAGCTAAAGGGAAAGGACCCTTGGACTGAGTCAGGGAATGAAGGAGATTCACAAACATTTTAATTAGTATTTTGTTGTTGTTTTTAACATCTATGGGTTTCTGCATGCCACATATGAGGTATGGGTATCAAAACCAAGTATTTTCCTTTTGGGACTTGTCCAAATCACTCTAACCCACTTGTTTCATATATATATTCATCACTAGAGGCCTCCATATGACTTCTTAAATCAGCCACTTGTGGTGTAATTAGGACATTATTTTACAGGAAGAAATCCATGCTGGGACTTGAACATGGCTAAGAAAGCAGCTGCTTCCAGTTGAAGCAAATGTATTTTGTCACGGTAATCTTATATATATTACTCATGTTTTTTACATCTTAAACATCTGTTCACACTATCCAGTAGACAAAAGGATTAAGGACTCTTACATCTAAATGTAAAGTGCTGTGAGGATTACCTTCATAATCTCAAACATTACATAAAAAGTGTTGAGTTTAAAGTACAATATTGCAATGATTTTGTAAGCAGCAAGAACAGCTATTATGTAGTCTGCAATTGTTTACGTATCACTGTGCACATTAGAAGCTGAATTACTGAGAAAGTGAATATTTACCAGTGGATTAGTCATTCCTTACTCTTTTTGGTAAGTGCCATGGTAGCCTTTAACTTCCAGATAGCAAAACCTCTAGAGATCAAAAGAAGAGACCTTTGTTAATACCTTATTTAAGGGTACCTCCAACAGAGCAGCAAACTCACCCCAGTATTGCACTGTGCAGCTCGTGCGCCTAAAGATCATACATCTCTGAGATTGTTCTAAATATTTCTGCTTACTGTGAAATGGAGAAATAAGGTCTGGACACTGACTATAGATACAACCACTGGGCAGATGTGAGTGACATTCCTCCCCATCAAATAAAATGTTACTGTGTCTTACGCTTTCTCGTGCTACCCCCAAACATTTTTATTTTAAAACCTCCTGGAAGTCTGCGATGTCCTTCTCTTAGGCCATGCAGGCTTCCAGAAACCAGGTACTCACTTCAGTAACATTTTCAGAGATGGAGTGAGAACTATTTTGTTTTCTAGACACTGGTCAGTTTATGGTCCAGATGCTCTCTGAACCCCCAGCCCCACTGCACCACACCATACAAGCGGTGCAAAAGGGATTCCTCAGTAGATGTAACTCCACTCTAGCTGACATCTGCACCTCCTTCCCTTCCTACCTATGGGGGCATGTCAGGGGCAAATAGAAGTATATTAGTAGCATAGCCAGAGTGTGCTGTGCTCTGGGTATAATCAGCTGGTGGACAATCCTTAGAGCAAGTGGAGTTGAGAGCAACCTGCATGCTTCTCAAAATGTCACCAGGGCTGGTACAAAATTGGCCCGAGAAGATGGCTTCTTTGCTACAAGCAGTGGGGACGTCAAGATGAAATTTCACTGATAAGAATTGCTCCCTTTCCTCCAGAAACGTGGTCAGAAGGGCTTTTATTCTGTTGCTCCCATCAAGCAGGAAACAGATTTGAGGCCCACCTCCAATAGCACTGAATAATAATATTTATCTCCTATATAACCTATCAAGAAAGAAGTACCATTAATTTACCATGTCTCTTTTGTCAAAAGCTTTAGCTTGCTTCCTAATTTTCTCCCATCCAAATGTAGAAAAATTTCATAGGAAAACTAGATAGTTCTGTAAACTGAATTTTATTTTCATCTCTTGATCCCTAGTCATAGCTCAGAGCATTCCAGTCCAGGTCAGGGACCTCTTCTGATTCCTGTCTAATCTAATCTGGCAAGTCTAATGTCAAGAGAATGGTAAAAAGCTAAATGAAAACATAAATATTTGCAAAATGGTGCATTGATCATACAAGTCATCCATGAACATAAATGAAATGTATCCTATGTGATGTGGAGTTTACCTAATATACTATATCTTTAGTAGAAAACTCAGATAAATTACCCATAAAGTCCAGACAATTGTTGGAACTGCTTATACTTTAATTGTTTTTACTGCTTGTACGCCTTTGAGCTTATGATGCACATTCAAAGCATTTTAGGAGGCCTTTTTCATTATGTAAAAAAGAAAGAGCATACACCTGTCTTAACATGGCATGCCTTATTACTTTGTCAACCATGCACTGGTTTTCCATTAAAAGGACCTTGAACCTCAATTTTAAATCAATTAACACTGGCATCTGATGTGGAATTTTACAAACAACTAGTTGAGATCAGCAGCCATGAGAGAGAAGCATAGCTTGTGTATGTAGATCATGTCAGTTTAGTAATAAACTTTTTTAAAATTGCTAAATTTTACACTGAGGAAGGAAATGTGAGGAAGCAGTGAAAATCCAGTCAGATCCTAAATTATTTCGGATACCACTAAGCCAAGTTTACAAATGAAGCCAATAATTAAAATGGTTCTATAATTCAGAAAGTACAAGTTCTTAGCTGTGCTAGGGGTGTACAGGCCTCCCGTTTTTGTTCCTCTCCTTGTTTGCCTGTTGATAGATCCTTCCCTTTTCCAAATGATTCATCCACAGGAATGGGCATCTCAAGGGTGTGGACATCACTGAGTTTCAATGTTCCAATTCTATTATAATAATGGTTCCTATTTCCTAATGTTATAAAGGTCTCATGTCTCTATTAACTGAATTTGGGCTATCCTGGGTGGGAGGATCTGAGCTAATCATGAAGAAATTTATTTACAGGAAGTTCTGGTTTATCTTGAATCTTCCGTTTCAGAGCCTAAGTGATTCTATTTTCCTGTTTGCTCTTCTCTGCCTCCAGCAGCTAAAGTCAGTGGTGATTTCCATCTTCCAGGTGGCTCTTGAGATACAGTGTTATCCAGTGCATTGAAGTTCCTTGTGCATTCTAATCCTTATCTTTGACAACTTGTCTTCCATATTACAGAAGGACTTGATGGGAAGATTTTCAAAAGCCTCTCAGGATTTAAGAGGAATTAAGTTCGATGGACGCTAGCTTTTGAAAATCACCCCTGTTATGTTCTGCAGGTGGTTGAAATTGCCATTCTCCATCTCAGATAGACTACATTATCAGAATTACTTTCTAGAAAGAGAACATTAAATAAACCCATCTCAAGACCTGATATGACGCTTTTCTTTAGTCAGTACCTATGAAAATCAAGCCTTTTTTGCATAGCTGTTTTCACTACTTTCCTTGTAACTTTACTCACACAAGTAGTTCCACTTTCATATTTCCCATACTTTCCATGATAAAACTGACTGAAGTTAAACTGACTGGTCTGTAATTCACTGGGTGGTCCTTATTCCCCTTTTTATAGATTGGCACTATATTTGCCCTCTTCCAGTCCTCTGGAATCTTTCCTTTCTTCCATGAGTTTTTGTAGATAATTGCTAATGGCTTAGATATCTCCTTAGTCAGCTTCTAGGATGTATTTCATCAGGCCTGGTGACTTGAAGACATCTAATTTGTCTAAGTAATTTTTAACTTGTTCTTTCTCTATTTTGGTCTCAGATCCTACCTAATTTTCACTGGCGTTCACTATGTTAGACATCTAATTGCTACTGAACTTTTTGGTGGAAACTGAAACAGAGGAGTCTGTTAGCACATTTGACATTTCTACATTTTCTGTTATTGTCTTTCTCTCATTGAGTTACAGGTCTACCCTGTCCTTGATCTTCCTCTTGCAACTAATGCATTTGTAGAATGTTTTCTTGTTACCCTTTATGTATCTAGCTAGTTTAATCTCATTTTGTGTCTTAGCCTTTTTAATTTTGTCCCTACATGCTTGTGCTGTTTGTTTATGTTCATCCTTTGTAATTTGACCTAGTTTCTGTTTTTTGTAGGACTCTTTTTAAAGTTTCAGATCACTGAAGATCTCCTGGGTAAACTAGGGTGGTCACTTGCCATACTTCCTCTCTTTTACTACGCAGTGGGATAGTTTGCTCATGTGCCCTTAAATAACTTCTCTTTGAAAAACCGCCAACTCTCTCGACCTATTTTTTCCGTTAGACTTGCTTCCCATGGGATCTTATCTACCAACCCCCTGAGTTTGCTAAAGTCTGCCTTCTTGAAATCCATTGTCTTTATTGTGCTGTCTTTCTTCCAGTCATTCATTAGAATCATGAATGCTATCATTTCACAGTTAAAAGAAAACACAAACATAACACACATAGCTTTATACAGCATACATGAACATATCAGTGATTATGTTCCAGTTAATAATATAGTACCTATGTTTCACTTAGATTAGAATAATCCTTTTTAAAATCAAACATTTTGTCAGCGAAATACATCCTGTGAAAAAATGATACTCAAATATTGCATAACAGAAACCATAAATATTATAAACAATCATATCAAAATGTTGATAAGAAATATTAGTTAGAAGTTTTAGAAATGTAAGCATACATACATTCACATAAAATTATTCTAATCTTAGATCAAAACCAAAACAAATGCATTGGGGTATTGGTGATTTGAGCTCTGCTTTTGTGCTTTGTGATACCACCGGGTTTAGCCAATAGAACTGTCACTTTGTATTAAATGGTTACGCTCCTGTTCTATTTGTCATATAGTCAGAAATAACACATAGTCAATAGTAATGTATTTGTGTGACATAATTAATCTTTTCGGTGAGTGCCAATATGAGTCATTGGATGGGCCCCTTATGTAGCAGTAAAAGATCTGGGTTTCATTCCTAGCTCTGCCACTGGCCTATTATATGACATTGGACAAGTCATTTCACCTCTCTGTGCCTCACTTTACCCATCAGTCAAATGAAGATAATAATATTTTGTATTTGCCTCACCTTGAGATATATGGATGAAAATCACTATTTAAATTATTTTTTTTAAATGTCTACAAGTTTTGTAGACTAAAGCTTGTGATTCCTTGGTTCTTGTTGGAGATTCCGGTGGTGCAAGGGGTGCTTAAAGCCACCACAGGCAGGTATCTAAGTATTCCCCCAGTGCAAGGGAATCCTTTGATAGCACTGAGCTGGCATAGCCACCTACTCCCCCATCCTTGACATAAGGGTTGGGAGGGTAACTATGGGACCAATCCAGCCAGTATCATTTAAAGCAGACTTTAGGATTGGGGGAGTGGAAAGGTAGTTTAAAAGAATCCAAAATTTTTGTTTAGAGTCAGCCAGGTACATTCCAGCCCAGGTGCTTTAAGTAACAGGTCTGGCTGGTTGGAGCTGCTGAGAACTAAGGAATACAACTTCAATTAGTCTAGAGCCACCAATCCAGTATTACCAGTTTGACCCAATTTAGACAAAACATTAAGTAATTTGTTCAAGGCTCTTGGGATTCTTTCTGCAACCAGGTGTAGGGGAGATCACTAACTTGTCCTAACATGCCAGTAAGAAAGGGTTGGGTCATGGGGGTTGGATTTAGTGCATTTTAGAAGTACATTTTTCCTGAGTCTTTGAGACTTTCACCCTCTTTTGTGATCCTTGTTTCAGTGCACACTAAGCAACAGAATATATGTGCAAACCCATTAAAGCGAAGGATGAGCAGGTATGAAGGAACACAATGTAATTTTCTCCCATTGACATAAGGCTGGTCAGACCAGAACTGTTTTGTCTGGTGTGCATGTATGCTGGGGAGTGCAAATCACATGCAGATGCTCATACTTCTCCATGCTGTCTCGCTTCTGTTGCTTCATTTTCCAGTCCTCCCTGGCTGAATATTCACTTGTGTTGATTCTGTTTGCCAGAGTCTCTATTTATTATACTTCACTGTCATTTGTCCCATCACTGTCAGGATTTTCTCCTGATTTGGTGAATGTGCTGATGTGAAATGTAGGGAGGAACTGCAAGCCTTGGCCACAGAGATTGTTGGCCTGAATTTCACACATGCTGAGAATCCAGAACTGCTATTGACTTTCGGTGCAATTCAGATTGTTCATTGTATCTGAAAATCAGGCGCTCTTTCTCCTCGTTACTAGAGTTTGTTGAGAATTAATTTTTTCCTGCAACATTTTTTATGAGAATGAATTCTTTTTGTTTTCATTGAAATTTTTCTTCAACATTTTTATGATTTTTATTGAGGGGAAAAATGAAAACCTCAAAACTGAAAATGTTTCAGTTTTTGGCAACCAAACACCCAAAATGTTCAGTTCTCAGTTGAAATTTTTTTGATGATCCCCACAAATTTTCATTGAAATCAAACATGTCCCATGTAAATTTCTGTTTTGATTTAAAAAAAGCCATTTTTCATTTAAAAAAATTTCAAATTAAAATTTTTTAACCAGTTCAGCTCACTTGTTCATGAACTCCTAAAATAATATGATTGACCTTGGTTCTATTCTTTGATATGTCAATAGACACCTATTTATCTGTCTATGTTCTTATACAGCACTCATCAACATGGGATATGAGCTTCTGTTAGGAAGGCAAACAGTCAAGTGATGGGTTGGATTAATCAGATCACAGAGAAAATTTGAGAATTCAAAGATGGAGGCTGAAGGATGTATCTGGGCAAACTCACTCTAAACTATAGATGAAAAAGAGGAATTTAATTATATGGACTGATGGAAGGAGGGTTTTACAGGCAGAGTTCTCTACAGTTGGTCTTCAAGAGAAAACACACATTTCCAGAATGGGCATTTCATTAAAATATACTTTAAAATAATGCTAAAAGTAATATATTTAAAACCTGACATTTAAAAAGTTGTACACAGGAAATGCCTAATGTACCTTGTTTATATACTTGGCAAGTGTAGGATTTTGTGCACAGTGTCAACCTTTTCTTTGATTATTATGATGACTGATGATGATGTTACCATCCAGCTTCACACTTGCCCAAGACACACAAGGTTTTCAGGCCTCTTGGATCTGCCGCCCTCTAGTTTTTTAATGTAAAAAAACAACTACCAGCGAAAGTATTTGAATAGCGTTTATTACAGACAATGAGGTTTATTGTAAAAGATAAAAGGTAATTGAGACTGACAGCGAAGGTGGAAAATTATTAAATACACATTCAGTTACAGTCAGTTTGGAAAACAATATGTCAATTATAGAAGGAGGTTAGCATACTCACGGTCCTGGTGAGAAATGCATACCACATTCAGTACCAACATTCCCGAGTCATTTTCATTACCTAGCTTTTCTTCCATGTCTTGATGGGAAAAGAATTTTTCTTTAAAAAAAGATAATACCATCTAGCTCTTATATAACACTTTTCATCTGTGGATCTCAAAGTGCTTTACAAAAAGAAGGTAAGTATTATTATGCTGATTTTCCACAGAGAGAAACTGAAGCACAGAGCATAAAAGATTTGCCCCAAGGCCACATATTGGGCCATTGGTAGAGCCAGGGCCTAGTATGTGCCTTGCTTCACATCTGCTGGTCGATTTCATTTGTGGTGGAGGACACCACTTGCCCATTCACACTGTCCTGCGTGACTGTTTTGAGCTTTTGACTGGTCATTCCAGCATGTTCTGAAGGGAAGTAAATAAGAGATTTATTAGGCACGAGGCGTATTGAAAAGAAATCAAGCAGGGAAAGTTTGCTTTTGTACATAGTTTATGGGCTAGATCCACAGATATGGTAAATTGTCATAGTTCTCTTGAAGTATTTGGAGCTATTCTGATTTATATCAGCTGAAAATTTAATGCTATATATGTTCGTTGGCCCTGACCTGACGTAGCCATGAAGAGATTTTCTGGGGTAGTATAGTTCATAAATAGGTTTATGGTACGTCATGTGAATGGTGAAATGTTTCTGTTTGAGCTGCTAGTCAAAAGCTCTGTATGTTTCACCTTTGGCTTGACATGGCAACATTCTTATGCTGTATGTTTAAATTGGTATTGAAGCAGGCTACAAACTGATTTCCAGTCTCTAATGCTGGGTTCTGACCCTGCTAGGGCTAAATTGTCAACTGTAGCTTCCAGTTTTTCACTGTCACTTTGTGGGCACAGCTATTTGCTCTTGCAAAAATTAGTATGCCCCTTTTATGCAAAACAATCACAACCACTCGGTGCTTGCATATTAAGTGTTGGGCACCAATTCACAAAGGCAGATTTTTTCCATACGCAGAATGGAGTGATGATAGACACATCCAGATAGTTCACCTTTAGGTTATCACATAAATAAAGATACTTGCCCACGTCTCTAGTCAAAGTGTCTTAATGTGTCTAAAAGAAATATGTGAAAAAGACAAAATGTTGTCTCTAGATATGTGAGACAGCACTGACTTGCAGCTGGCACAAACAGCCCAAACTTACTGGCTCAGCCAAAGGGGATGCTACTTTTTAGCTTGCCTTGTGGAGCTGCTGTTCCTGTGATGGACCATGAGGGCCTGAGCTAGAGTCTTAGCTGTGGATGATGTATTTCAGTAAGTGGGGAAGTCTGTACCAAGAAATGGCTACAAGCTGGTGGACACAGCCGCATACACTGAGGATGTGTCTATGCTGCAACAAAAAGGTGTGAAGCAGCTCAGGTGGACATACCCATGCTATCTTTAATCTAGCTAGGACAGCCAAAAATATCAGGGACTCTGCAGCAGGACTGGTTTCATTGCGAGCTCTTACAAGTGCACCCAATCCACTTGGGTATGTATTCATATTCCTAGCCCACATCTAGCTTCACTATTATTTTTAGCTGGGCTAGTTAGATTCAAGATAGTACAGGTATGCCTACCTGAGCTGTCATCACACCTTCTATTGCAGTGTAGACAAACTGAGTGAAATTCACCCCTGCATAAGACATATATGCACCAGTTAAACCATATCAAAATGTGGCTTAAGTGGGACTTAAGTTGTGCATAAGCTTTCCATAGACCCTCCACACAGGAATAAAATTCACCCAACGCGAATGTGATTAGTATTTACTATAGAGAGCAAAATAAGGAGTTTTTACCTTTAGTGCTTGATTCAAAGGTTTTTGTTATTCTGTAAAGATAATAAAATGAAGGTAAAATAAATGAATATTCTCAGTTCAATATATCCATCAATGGTATTTCTAATGTGACCATCATGCCAATATCTAAAAGGCAAAAACAAAAACTGACCACATGTATTTTTTACCATGAGGGATTTTGCTCTTCATTACTCTTGGGTCCAGCCATTTCTACTTTGAATGCCCTCCTTTGTTTTTTACTGTTGTTGCTTTTGAGGAAAAGTGTATCTTTCATCATGTCCTATAAATGGTTAGTGTTGGGCCCATTGTGGTTTCTGATAAGGAGTTCAATATTTGGGAGGAGAGTGCTCTCTGGGAGTTTCAGCAGCAGAGCTGTAAATTACTACTAATTACTAATAATCTTCCTCCATCTGGTTTGTTAATTCCCAGGTCTCATGTGTTTGAAGCAAGTTGTGGATTTTAATTGACAGAACAAAGAACTGTGAGCTAAGAGGTTTCCGAATGCAGAGATTCATAGAGTCAGAGTGGATAGACTAGATAATTCATTAGTGAGGGGCAAAACTTCAGAGATGCAGTATGGAGGCAATTGTGAATTTGGATGATTATCCAAAGCCTATCCAAACATATCTCCATTCTTCTTTGTAGACAGCAAATTGGGCTGGAAATAAAAAAATAACTAAGCGTTTTAGTGAAATATCCATCTTTTCCTGAGTCCAACTGAATCACACACAGTGTAAGAACATAGTAACAATTTTGTTTTAGATAAATTTTAGTTAAATTTATAAATATATATAAACATAAACAAATTAACTAAATTATCACAGCCCCGAAGAATCTAGCCTAGGTGTTACACAGTACGTAGCACATTCCATTACAAGACTTTGAGATGCTTCAGTTAGTACAGGGTGAATTCTAGCTTTGTGTAATGCATTTCTCTTGTCTGTGTCTTGGTTTCCTTACCTATAAAATAGAGTTAATTAAATGTACTTTCCTTACATGGGTATTGTGAATTTTTTTATATATATATTTCTAAAGTTCTCTGAGAGCCTTGGATGAAAGTTACTATACAAATACAAAATATTATAATAATTCAAGTATCCCAATTGCTAGACACAAGAGCAATACATTCAGATATTTGTTAAATAAATTTAGTTAATCAAAATAATATTGATGCAAGTTTCACTGTGCAGTAAGTGTCTCATGGATTTTATTATGGTCCATACACATAAAAATACCAATGTCTATCTACCATCTTCATGGTGCCCACAAATACTGATTAAACATAAATAAATAAGTTACATAAACATAAGGACTCCTCTCTCCTCTACCCAAATTAGGCTAGCTTTGTCTTACCCGTCAGCAGTTCCCTCCAGGAGCTGACGATAAGTGGAAATCTCCTTTTCCAGGCGGGTTTTGATCCCAAGGAGGATCTTATAATGATTGTTCTGGCACTTGATGTCTTGGCGGAGTTGACTCAGCTCTTCCTCGCAGTTAGAGATGGATTGTTGTATATTCTGGAGCTGAAATGTATAGTGAGCCTGGGTCTCGGCCAAGGTACCTTTAAGGGCATATTTCTGAAAGAGCAGAAAATACTAGTATCATTATTTATGAGGTGGCTACAGTGTATACTGTACAAAATACCAGAAGGCATGGTCCCTAACCGGAAGAGCTTCCAAATATAAGGCTCTAGTCCTTCAAACATTTAAGTTACATGCATGATTACTCATGTAAGTAATCCCATTGAAATCAGTAGGATTACTCACATGAATAAAGTGTTGTATGTGCATAATTGCAGGAATGGAGCCTAAATTGTCCCATCCCTGTTCTCCATGCTCAAAGGGTAACCGAGTCAGTCTTTAAGGAAATCTTGGAACGGCCTTTTGATCCCACCTGACTTGAACTCTGACAATCTCCATAATTATGCACAATCCTCACAAAAAGGTACAAAAATGAATTTTTGCATTGTTGACTAATATATGCTGGCTAGCATATCTATCTATCTATCTATCTATCTATCTATCTATCTATCTATTAAACAACAATAAAATTAAGCACAAATATTGTAATAGTGATACACCCTAAACTGGCCTATACAATAATCCTGTTACCATAGTCTAAGTATACCATAACTCTTGGCGTTTGATTAGGTAGGCCATTGGCACAAACAGAAAGGAAACTTGCAAAATCAAGGTATATTTGTTCTGTGTCTTAGTACATGCTAGGGAAGTACCTTCATGGACCAGTACCTGGAATGCTAGTAGCCAAAAAAAAAAAAAAAAAACGATAAGGAAGGGATAGAACAAGAAGTTAGAGAACTGAGACAAACTGATGAATTGGATTTTAGTGATCTGTAAAGAGATGTGTAACTTGTAAAATCATCACATAAATGATACCAGCTGAAAAGTGTAAAGTGGAGAGCACACCATCTATGTAAGATGAATGTAACATCGCTACGTAGGATGGCTCTTTGGAGCCGGGTATCATAGAACCTTTTTCCTGTACATATTAATAAACCCAACTGACATTGGTTATTTGGTCTCTAGAGTATATTTCATAATAAATCAAAGTGTGGTCAAACAATTGATTATTCTATTTATCAACAGCAGTAATGTAGTAATAATACTTAGCACTTTTCTGGCCTGATTCACCACTGTGGTTCTTCACTTTTACAACAATATAGTTCCTGTTTTAAACAGAATTACACTGGCATAAAACTGCATTCATACTGTGATCAATCAGGCTCTTCTCAGACATTAACTATCATAATCAATCTGAAATTGGTTTCCACAAGGACTAAGTAAACATAAATAAATCTCAAGTTAAATTTTAGAAATATTTTCTCTTTCTAATATGATCTCCAAAGGTCACATTTCTTTTTTCTTAATAACCTCTGCAAAAGTTATTAACATAACATTGACATATCCAGAATTTTTTTTTAGAAAGGTGAAATGTTAAGGTTATATTTGCAGCTCAATTATGATAATTCCTCTATGACTCTCTTTGTTTTTACAATGGTCTAAAATGAAAAGGAAACAATAGGTTGACACCAAATGTGCATTTTATCATGTAATTAACTTTTTCTAAATTTAAAGATTATATCTGGGGTGTTAGCAAATCACAAAGGATACTTTTTGATTAGTTTAAAAAAGGGAGGCAAATATACATGTTACTATACAATGGCATATCAGAATTTTTCTAACCTTAGATTACTGACTTTGGAAGTTACGGATTTCCTCTCTCTGGAGTTGCAAAATACACTTTTATATTTTGTAAATGAGACATTTCTTCGAGCATTTTGTCAGTTTTCCTCTTATTATACAGTGTTACTCTAAGATCTCTATGTCATGGACACAGGAGCTTTAATCTCTGGGAAATCTGAGGAATTCTTAAGATTTTCAGCCAATATTCTTCCTAGTGTGTGTGACTGTTGGTAGTAGGATTTCACATATCATATTATGATTTTCCAAACCTGACATTTGGACCACTAGGCAAACTCCTCAGCCTTCCCCCTTCCCCCACTGGAGCACCTTACTGGCTGGCTTCCAGGTCATCTCACTCATTTCCTCCTGTTTCCTCCATGTGCAGTCACAAGAAGGGAAGTATCTAATGAATTTTCTACATGTTGGCGTTATAACAGCCTTCTTTGCAAGTGTCCATGAGTTTAAATATAGACAAAAAGGGTCAAATTCTGCTTTCATTTATATATAACTCCACAGAAGTCAATGTAGTTCATGGGTGTGAATGAGGGCAGAATTTGGATGAAGGTATGTGTTCCTGGAGAACTTAATGGATAAAAAGTGACCTGCCATTGATTTCCCCAGAAGGTACCTTGCTAAATTGTGCCTGCAACTCAATTTCCAAGGCCTGAAAAGTCCGCCTCAGGTTCTTGATTTCACTTTCATTGCTCTGTATTTCTTCTGGACTGATATTTGTCGCTGGGGACACAGTTGCAGTCTGTGGAGCAAAAGTAATTGAAAAGTTGACTGATACTGGTCAATCTTTTATGCAAATAGGGCTCTGTGAAATCAGCAGAAGGGAATTTGATGTACTCCTTTGTTACCTGCTGTTTGTACCAGACCTCTAGGCCTTGGTGGTTCTTTTCAATAATGGCTTCATAATCCTTTCTTATCCCTGCTAAAATCTTGGCCAAATCTTCTTTCGGCACTGCATTCACTTGCACATTGACCTTGAAATCCTGTGATGAATGATGCTCCCCCATATCCTATTCATATTAGCAGAGAAGAGAAAATAAGTAGACACATTTATGAAAATAATGACAAAGAACTGCCCATTCTCACCTTGTCCCCTTCGTTCCTATTTTCAGTAAGTAGCACTAAAAGACTAGTCTCATTATAGTGAATTAATTGTTATACACACAGTTAACAACTGCTTATCTCACAGTAGTTTGACCTGGATAAACTTAAAACACACTGTGATTTAATTTAAAAAGAGCAATCTATTTAAATTATTTAAAAAAAAAGATTATTACTTTACACTTCCTGCAGAAAGACTCTCACCTACCTATGCTTTGTGGTCTCTTAACTTCTTAGTAAAAGCTTGTATTTTCATACCACTTCTCTGTTCAGCCAGGAAAGTGCACTGCCTGCACTGACTCTTCATTTATAATAAGGGAACACACACATATCTGGGTTTCAGCATTTACTCATCTGACTGTTTATTTCAGATTCCAGACCCAACCTTTTGGAACACTATTTTATCATATGACAATGTGAGTAAATTACTGTGCAGAATCAGCTGCAACAAAGACAATCATGGAAGCTCCCAAACCATTAGGGAATTCCGACTGCTGGAAAGGAAGTTGATTTTATTCCTATTGCAAAATTCCATAATGGAAGAGTTCACTTCCTAAAAAATGTACGTAATTTTTGTTTGTCTACAGCACAATATATATTTAATCTGCAAAATATACTACAAGCCATCCGGGCAGGTGTGGAACCCTCTATGTAATAAGAATTCTGTGGGGTTTCTTTACAATGTAGATGCCAGATCCAATCAGTTTTACCTCACTAGTCTCACACCCATACCAGTCAAAAGATTAAACTCTTATAAGGGCTGCCTCATTCCAACCTACAACCCCCTCCCCCACTTTCTTGCTTTGTAGACATACATAACAAAGAACCTAGGGCTGGAAGTATGCCGCCATAGACAAGCTGTTCATTCTGATATGTTTATACCAATACTTTTGAGCTGTGGTTATCCCCACTCGGTTGCTGGGCTTCTGTTCACCAGAGACTGGTGCAGACAATTTGCAAGCCCTATTGACTGCTCTTTTTAAAATTAATATTCTGTTGGTGAAAGATGTTCTACTGACAATCCTGGAGACTGAAGTCCTCTATATCCACAAAACAGGTACAGCATGGACAAGAGCAGTGCAACTTCCCCCAGGTCATCCACTAACATGACTCCATGACATGACTTTAAACTGGAAAGACCACCTCTTGGGTGATAAAATAGTTTGTTCTCCACTTGAGATGAATGATTTTCCAGATAAATTCAATTGTTCTTATGGGTCTGCAAATCAGTCTGGCCACAATAAGAGCCAGTATATATCTTTATCTAAAATGTGACTCAAACCAGTGCTCAAAACTTTTTTGGGAGGTTCAGTAAAGTTTGATTAAATATTGTGGGTAGGTAATGTCATGGTGTATCTGACGTGGCCAAAACCAGCAGCCTGCTTCTGCTCTTGATGACTTCAGTGCATGTAGGACTGGGTCAGAGAACTCAACAAAAAACGCAAAAAAACTTGTTTTCATACTATTTCTAGAAGCAAGACACTTGAAAGAAGTATTGCCACATTTGGATGTTTATCTGAATGAAACTTGAAACCATCCAGATTCATTCAACTCTCATTGTAATTTCACCTTTCAGAGCATACATAGTATTTATGAAACTATAGCCAAGTTTACAGGAGAAGATTATAAAAGTTCAGTGTAATTACTAGAGGAGCAGTCAAATTAAAACATATAATTACTGTGTAAACAACATAATTATAGCACAAGTCAAACAGGTTTGGTAAAATTCTCTTCAATGTAGCATAATCTCATGTTTTAAATACCATTTCCAAAAGCGCCCCCAGAAAAAGCAACACTCCAAGATATGATACTACAGCATTTGAAATGCAGATTAACTGGACATAGTAACGTCTTTCTTGGTTGTCCTGCTTCCAAAAATTGCTATAATATAGCTTATTAATATTTCCGGGTACACAAGTGAGTCAGCCAGTGGAAGTCTGATCTTTTACCATCTTCCCTTTGGATTTCTATTCCACTTTTTAAAAAATGATGATCACTGAGCAGGATACTTGGTACCTAGGTACTACAATGGATAACAGCTAAGGACAACAATACAGCAGTCAGCATGAAAATGTCATGTTGTCAAGCAGTGACACAGTGCTGTGTGGAGATAGCAACATATACCGCACAACAACAAAGTGAGAATTCAGAGTAGTAAGGTTTAATTGTCAAGGCTTAAGTACACTAAGTACTGTCTATTTAGCTATGTTTAGAGCTTTGGAAAAGTAATTAGTTTTTACTTTGGAGGGATTTGTGCAAACATTTTCTTCAATTTTGATCTGTCTGTATTCATTCTTGCCCAAGTCTCTTTCAAACTTTCATTCTGAACTTTGGGTTCAGATGAAACCAAAATCTCAAAGCAAACCTCAGAACTGACATATCCAGAGTTTGAGGGTAAATCTGGGGGCGAACACACCAGTAACAATCATTTCATACCTTAGGAAACACAATATATAATCTGAATAATTTCACCACATTGCTAGTATCAGCTTTGCTGATCATAAACATGAATGGTGCTGTATCAGCTAATGATAATAATTATCTCAGTGGTTTTCATCTGCAATCACTGCACAAATATTATCTAATTATTTCTCACACTATTCCTGTAAGATAGGCACGTTTTATTATCTTTGTTTTACAGGTGGGGTAAATGAGAGGCAAATGGGCAAAATGAACTTTCCAAGGACATACAGTAAGTTATTGTCATATCTGGGATTAGAATTAAAGAGGTCCAATCCTAATCCACTAGATCATGTATAATGCAAACTGTGGGTTGGACCAAACTCTCATTGAAGTCAATGGAAAGACTCTCATTGACTTCAGTGGGAGCACAAGTGGGCCTTGAATTATCTGCCTCATTTATAGGATGTAGATATTACACAAACTGCTCCATTCATTAGCAAAACTGTATTAGTTGGGATTTTAGGGTCTAGATTTCTCCTACCTTCTCATGATCTTTCTTCCTGAGGATCTGCTCTTCCTGGATGCCTTCAATCTCCATTTCCAGATCTGTCGTGACAATGGTCAGGTTGTCAAGTTCCTTACGCAGGTTCTCAACACTGATTTGCATTCCCTGCCTGAGAGACTGCTCCACCTCATATCTTTACCAGGAAAAAGGAGGCAAAACATGGATGCTGAGAACAGGTGAATGCATGAGTTCTCTATGAATAGCATCAAAGAAAAGCAAATGCTTGCGCAAATCACAAGAAAGTAGGCTCTTTTAAAAACATATTCTTTGCTATTTCTTAGAAATCCTTTAAAATGAAATGTCACCATACCACTCCCATATATGATAAAGGGAAATTAACAAGATAGCATTTTCTTAATTTTCTTGTTTATGACTAGCACAGCTCTAGAAATAGGGGTTTCAAAACTAAAAAAAAATTGCTATTAGGGATTTTAAAACAGCATCTAGAATTTAATGTCTCCTGCAGTTTGCCCCAGAGTGATTGCCATACAAGCCAGGTGAAATCACTGTGTGTAAAAATTGCTTAAAAACTAGCTAGTAATATCCTTTCAAACTCTTCAAGTTAGCCGCATTTAGGAAGTTGACACCTCCTGGGCAAAAAAAACCCAGACAAAAACAACACTTGAAACTGGTACTGCAGTTACTTTCAGTTCTGAAACGGCTTTGATTCTCTGATTGCTCCCCAATCTCAAATATAAGAGAAACCAAAATCTCTTCCTCGCTAATTTTTGTGGGGTCAACTAATGTTTCCTCCAACTAATTCACCAGACTCTCTTCAGAATGCGATAATCACACAGAAATCCTATACAGAACAACATTCCCTTCCATTTAAGAAGCTTCACAGTTCCAATTTTTAGTGGTTCTGTTCTATGAAATATCTTGGTAACTAGTAGTGAAGTGAAAGGAAGCATAGAGAATGTATGGGATAGTGACTTGGGGTTTTGAGTCTTAAAAGAAAAAAGTCATTACAAAAAATATTGCCTTACAGTGCTAGCTTCTTTTGCTGAATGGAGGAGTCTGTTCAGGGTCCATCAGAAACTAGCCTACAATAATGTAAATTCCCCTCATGGGCATACGCTTGCCTGGAAGTTTGCAATTCAAATTAAACCATTCAGGTTTCTTAGACTTTCCTGAAAAAAGTCTCTTAATACTATGTATTGCCCACTGAGATGGCACACTAGTGGTTCATCAGGAACTGATTCAGTTACTGTGGCAACCCCACTGTGGAGACCAGCAAAAGGTAGTGAGGGAGAGGGGCATGCTAGGGGTCAGGAAGAATGAACTGAAGACCACAGGAGACAGAATAATTTGGTTGAATTGGGGGAGAGGATGAGGTGCAGACCAGAGTTAATTTATATTCAGCCTTACCGTCTATACATACTTTTTGTGATAAGAATTAAACACCTGCAGTAAAACTTGTTCTTCAGCCCCTGATCTACGATTCATAAACAGAGTCGCTTGTGATTGTTCAGCAATCATTTGTAATTTTAACATTAAGTTCTCATTCTTCTCCCTATTATTTTTGCTTTACATTCATTTTATTGATCAGATGTCACCAAAGAACTTCACCAGAAACAAGTTTTATTATATTATCATGGACAAAGCCTGGATTTATTTCCTTTCACCCTTCTTACAAATATGAAGAAGCCAAGAAAGAACTTACTTGAGACTCAAATCTTCAGATGCTATTTTAGCATTATCAATATGCAGAAAAATACTGGCATTGGTGATCTTGCCATCCTCAATCTGTAAACCACAGATAGAGAGTTAAGTTCCCACAGATATGCCATATAGTGGATGTCTTTCGCTATTCTGCCATTCCTATTGTTTGAAGTGTGAATGGATTTAGAGTACAATTTTCAAATGCACCTTAGTGACTTGGGCACAGATCCTCAAAGGTATTTAGATGTATGTAACTCCTTAGGAACCTAAGCCCCACTCTCAAAAGTTACATAGGTGTTTAGGAACCTAAGTCTCACTAAATGTCATCTCTTGCCCATGTTAAAACTACCAGCAATGTGAAATTAGTTAGTGACAATTCCAATGGTGGCTTTTGTGATGTGGAAGCCTGCTCTAAAGGAACAGAAGTAAGTAAGAGCACTAGCTCATTTTACAGAAGATACTGGGCAAGCCATCAAAAGGTAATGGCTTTCAGTCTCCACCAACCTGGGGTAGGTTTGAATGTGAATGTGAAAGGCTCAGTATTCCATTCCAAATCCTTAAAAGCAATCCAGTTCTCTTCAAACCATTAATTTAATATGTAATTAGGATGAACTAAGAACTGTGACATATCAAGTCTTTTACTAATTAAGGGGGATGAGGAGAAAAGAGGTAATCACAGGGAAATTTCTCACTTCAGCCTTCTCTAAACACTTAGATGGCAATAAAAGGTGAAAATAGTCCTAAAATCAGAAATATCTTTATCCAATGGTTTTTCAAATAAAACTTTCTGCACCTAGTCAGCAAGAAACCAGGAAAAATAAAACATGACAAAAATATCTTGAAGTGCTCCAAGTTGACTTTTGAATGGAAAAATCAAGGTGTCCTTGGAATGCATTAATCAATCAATAATACAGAATACACAGTACATTCCTGGCCAATTACAGCACATTTCAGGTTTTGCCCTAAGACATAATGAAGGCCAGCTGAGAAGTACAATAATATCCTAAATGTTTGGCAGCCTGGGGTTTGTTATTGCTGGCAGGGAAAAGAAATAAAGATAATAATTGACCCCATTTCCAGAGCATTATAGAATATACTGTGGAAGAGCATAATTGAGAGCCAATCTGAAAGCTGCATTAGTGTCTTGAGTTCTGTAACCATTTTATAATATAGCAAATCAACAATAAAAATAATGACATTGTAAGGGCCTAAGAGTAAAAGAGACTCTGTCCATGGCATCTAAAAGGCAAAGAAGTGAAGGACTTAATCTGAAATATACTAAGTGGGATTTACTGTCACTGCACTGTGGACTGCTGAAGAATGCCAATTCGAATGCTGGTTGCTGCTGATTTTGGAATGTGGACATTTATCTGCTTAGAGCTAGAATGAGCCTTTCAATTTGTTTTACAGTGGCCACAAAATGGCTATAATTTAACAACTTTCCATCCCTAATGCCAACACTAAACCCTATTGTTTGAGGCTGTAAAGGTAGATTTAACAAAGCACTAGATAATATCCTGAAAGGCCTGTATCATATGTACCATATGCACTGAGGTGGGAGCTGTTAGCTTCAGAAACTGCAAATGCCAGGTTTTATTGTAAGGAGGGATCTTGATTTTGAAGAGCTAAAATAGCAGTAAAGTCCTCAACTGTGAGGCATGGTCAGGCAGTAAATATTTGCAAGCTGTAGTCTAATACCATAACCATTTTACTGCTGTGTGGATGGATGATGGATATTCATACAAGCTCTTTTTGGACATATTCCACATTCAATCAGAAAATATGGGCACTTTGACTAATACATGATTAATTAATTATGATTAATAAAGATTTATTTCATTGTCATTCACAATGGTGGCGATTATGAGGTTCGCTGGAGTTCCTTCCAAAATAAATGAAAATTCTGGATTAAAGGTGTCCGAGGTACCCACTGTAAATATCTGACCCATCTGATATCCCACCTCCTCGATGAATGGTATGTAACATAATACATACTAATAAAATAATACATACTTGGTCTAAGAGGCTTGATGCTAGTAACTACTGGATAACCCACCTCACCTGTGAATGGTAGATACAAGAGTTATATTGGTGGTACACTTAGAGCTTTATCCTGATCAATCCTATGATTTCGTCTTTTCATCTTTCTGAATCTCTTTCTTTCTTAAGAAAGGTTCTGGCATGGGTGAATTCTGTAGGTCTGGATTTTCCCCCTGAATCAGAACTTCTCTGGGTTCTCATACAAGATGTGAGAAAATCTGTTTAGCTGGAGACCAAGTATTTATCTCTGGTTTAGAGATTTTTTTTTCTTTTAAAATGAATTCACTGCTGAACTGTCAGGTCTGGAGACTGATGACCTGTTTTTATCCTCAGAGCAGGCCACGGCAGCAGTAGAACTAGCTTTCCTTATGCATTGCCTGGGGCCAGTGTCCCTCATCTTCTGCCTGAAGGCAACATCTTTAGCAGTCAGAAGGAAGTTTTATCCATGTCTATTCAATCCCAGGCCTCCCTACCATAAGTCAGCAAAGGTGTCAGTTAATGCCAATGTCCAGATATCTCTGGAAAAAAGTTCTCAAGGTCATAAGAAATCCTAAACAGCCCCATTCCAACAAAAAGTGCCATTTAAAAACTAAAAACATAGCATTGTTGAGTAGCTTTGCTTCTTGCCTTATATGGTCATGTAAAGTTAATTGTTCTGATTAGTCACAGGATGATTACTGAGTTAATTAGATTTTATTATGTATGCAGATTAATATTATTCTTACATTTTTAGATACATGAGTTTGAAAGACGTATTGTTGAGCGCTAATATGATATAGTGGTGGGAACCATAAATTCACTTTTTAGTTACAGTGAAAACATGCCAAAGAGTATTTGTCAGTGCTGTTTTCATAATTAGAATGGACATTTCATTTTTCTTTTTTATTTGGATATGATCATTATATGTTCCTCCTTCACCACCACAGAAATCAGTGAATGAAATACAAAGGTACCTCTAAGAATAGCCTGTGTGAATGTGTATTTCTACTCATTCCATTACAAATGTGTTGTGAGGTCTTTTATGTTTCTGTTATTTCCTGAGGCATTGCAGAACCTGTCCCCTTCAAAAGTGCTATATTGGGGATGTTGGAGTGACATCAATGATTTCATGACTTGGCTATAGGTATCTTTGGTGTAGCCAAAGCCTGCTGCAAGGAACTGCTAGATAGGAGGAAGAACAGTTGTAGGTAATGGTTTCTATATGGCATCTGCTGACTGACTCATCTTTCTAGACTACACACAAGACTTTTATGGTTTTTCGGTATAAAACCTACAAGATTTGGATTATTTGGAAGATTTGTAGTATCTTTGTCAGTGCTCTTAAGGGGCATTCATGAATGACTTTTGCAGATTTTCTGAACTTTTAACCCCCCATTCTTCTATTTTCCACAATAGGCCCTCACTCCAATAGTCCTAGGCAGTCCAATCTGCCTTTCTCCCACTTTGAAATAAGGCAGTCTCTTCACTTTTCCTGCTTTACAATTTTTCTTGGTGTGATTTACCACACTGGGCATTCAATGAGAACATGTTATGC
Organism: Chrysemys picta bellii; assembly: GCF_011386835.1. Classification (NCBI taxonomy): domain Eukaryota; kingdom Metazoa; phylum Chordata; order Testudines; family Emydidae; genus Chrysemys; species Chrysemys picta. The sequence goes on along the minus strand of NC_088814.1, from coordinate 2,473,748 downwards.
AAGAAATCGCAGATCAGTCCACAACTTCAAAAGAACATTTGACAATATTTTAATTTCTATATATCACAGACATCTACAGACTCTGACACCTCTCTTTCCTTACACCCTTTCCTATCCCCCTCCCGCCTCCTTGAGTGCACAATGGACTTTTATGCACAGCTCTGGTAATCACTTTCATTAACGTTTCTAATATTTTATTTATGCTTCTGTAAAGTAGGGCTGTCTGCCTGAAGGAGTACCCAGGTTTTACAGAGGGGGGATGCAGAATGCATAGCCAAATGCAGCTCTGACTTACCTGTCCTTGCATGTCAGTGATGTTTTGCTCATATTGGTTGAAGTCATGCTTCTTTTCATGAGACCTCTTCTTGTGCCACTCCAAGATACAGCTTTCCAGCTGAGCATTAGCTGCTTCCAGAGAACGTACCTTCTCCAGATAAGCAGCCAAACGGTCATTCAGGTTTTGCATGGTCTGTTTCTCATTCCCGCCCAGAAAGATGCTATCTCCATGGCTCTTGCCAAAGGCTCCCCAAGATACCCCCACTCCAGAGGCCAGCCAGAGGGGCCTGGTGGAGGAAATGGAGACAGATGTGCCAATGGCCCCTCCATGTGCACTTGAAGGTCTGTAGGAGCTTCCTAGCAGAGCCAAATCACACCCTGCACTACCCCTGTGGGATCCAGAAGAAAACTGGAAACGGCCTTGGCTGGAGTTCATGATCACATCTATTAGGGATCTAACACAACGTTTGACTTACTAGCACTGACTGAGCAGTTTCTCAACCTTCCCTAAGCTTTTTTATGCCTTTCCCTGTGGGAGTTCCCTTACGTGAATGACTGCAGCAACAGGATTGTGTCATCATTAAATATGTGTTTCCTCTTGGTCAATTCTGAGCCATTTATGAGTCTGCACACACTGTTGTTATTTGGAACAACAACTGCATACCATGTTCAATTATTTTTCTTCTTTTTCCCCCTTCTTATTATTATAACAGTAAGGTGTGGCTAGCAGCAGTAGGTGTGGAGCAGGATCAGCTCTGCCTCAGTCTAATCTCACAGTAAATATGTTGTGTTTTCCTGTCTACAGTGGGAAGAGCTTCTTGAATTACACAGAGTACTAAAGGTCCGAACAGGGTTGGGTTTCCCACGTGTCTTTTTAATAAACAGACTTTTTAAATATATATATAAATGTCAGTATTTTTATAACAAGCTTTAGAATTTTAACTGCATGTTAAACACCACTTCCTATGAAGCTGTTATGAATGCTTCAAGGAACAAAAAAGGGATAGAGCCTCAAGTAATATAAATGAATGAAGCTAGGCCGGTTAACATCAGCTGGAGATCTGGCCCCGTGTTACTAACTGCTTTGGTGCTACATTCCACTTGTTCTTTCATTCTGCGCGGGACCAACGGAGAAAGGCCTAATTTCCACTTAAATCGGAACCTAGTATAGCAGGTAGTGATGGGAAAATGTAAAAAGTTTGGAGTTTGAGTTTGTATAAGAGACACCCAAAAAGTCAAATGCTTCTCTGAACCTACTCAAAAATTTGCCTGGAAATCTTGTCAGAATGGGCTCTCAAGACATTCCAGTTATTTCCCAAGTCTGGATAGGCTAAAAATAGTGCAATAACAGTTTTCCCATAATTTCAGCCTGAGCTGAACCCAGAATTGCAAAGGCAGCGTGAAAATACAAAATAGTGGGGTTTGGCAGTGGCACTGAAGGGAAGGTGACCGATCATTTGACATTCAAAGAGGTTTGCTTTAGTTTGGATCCAGTTCTAGAAATGGGCAAATGTTCCGGGGGCAGAAGATTTTACTTATTTTACAAATTGGTACATTGGTCAGCACTGGAAGTACATTTTCTTACCGAATTTTTATGTTAAGCAGCAGTAACATGGTTATAGAATATATACTAGCTGCAGTTTCAGTAGAAATGGCTTCATAAATATTGTAGGATTAAAAAATAAATTTCCCTTGTAACATTTTGGAAGCATATGGTTTGTTTTGGATGTATGTCACTAATTATTTGTGTGATTTGGAGTGATATTTATTAAGTTCTATGTGGAATTGGTTTTGGAGCCAGTAATGAACTTAGTTAAAACATTTTGGGATGTTTGCTTTTCCTTCAAAAATAAATGTTTATTTGGGGGTGTTAGTCCCTTAACACGCTTTCTGTTGTTCTAGCTGTTGCTGCGTGTCAACTTGAACCACGACAAATTTCCCAGTTTTCTTCATCTTTCCATTTCCTTCTACTCACCATCCCTCTTAGCACGAAGCATTCCGTTCCCACAAACACCCAAAGATTCAAGAATGCTGAATGCTTTCTGATAAATTATGCTCTTTCAATATATCCAAACATTTCAAAGACAATTTTTACAATTATCACAAGTGTTTTAAAAAAAAATCATATATCAGGTGCATTTGTTCCCAAATTACCCTAAATATTCCCGTTTACTACACATTAGTTTTGATGTCTTGCACTGAGAAATATATAAAACAGTCAACTATTAAACTTCAACCAGGACACATAACTGACCCATTTGTTGGTCCATTTTAGATAATATATTAAATTGTAAGCCAGGCAGCAGAGAAATCCATCTTTTTAAAAGCTACCCAGTGCTACTCCAGACCTGGGGCCATATGGTGGCTGCTCTGCTGTATGATTTATTTTAGCTGAAACATAATCTTTCTCTTGTCTACAGAATGGGGTCTGAACAATACACTGGCAATTTCTGCTGCTTTTATTTCAACATTTATGAATACTGAGGCATCATGCTCTGGTAGTCTCAACAAAACATGGGAAGACAGAAACTCTTGTCTTCTATTTTAAGCTCTGCCACTGGCTTACTGCCTGATATTGGGCAAACCACATTCCTTCTTTGTGTATCAGCTTCTGCATCTATATAATAATACTTGCTTATCTCAAGTGGGTAATTTGAGAATGTAGTTTGTATTGTTTGTACACTGCTTTATGTGTATGTGGGTGTGTGTGTGGGGGGGGGGGATTCTGTTGCCTGCATTACACAGGAGGTCAGATTAGATGATCACAGTGGTCCCTTCTGGCCTTGGAATCTCTGGCCTTGGCTACACTGGCAATTCACAGTGCTGCACTTGCTGTGCTCAGGGGTGTGAAAAAACACCCCCCCGAGCGCAGCGAGTGCAGCGCTGTAAAGCGCCAGTGTAATCAGCGCCTGCAGCGCTGCAAGCTATTCCCCTCGGAGAGGTGGAGTACTTGCAGCGAGTGTAGCCAAGGCCTCTGAATGCATGAGACCAGCTCCTCTTTGGGCAGCTTCTTTTGAATATTAATGCCTAAAAAAATAATTGGCACTGGGCTGTGTTTTAACAGATTCCCGTGTTCTTTTGTTTTTACTCTGGCATTATCCCATACATCAAAGCTACCACAGAAGTTTATTTTTTTCCTTAAAACTGCAGACAAACTCGTTGTTGATGAAACCAAAACAACAACAGCACTGGCCAAGATTTTCAGAAGAGACTAGTGGTTTTGAGTGCCTCCGTTTTTGAGTGCCCTATTTTAAGGGGTCTGATTTTCAGACTGTGGATTCTCAACACTTTCTGAATGTCAAGCCCCTCGGAGGTGTCACAAGTTGAGCACTCAAAATTTGACTTGCCCCAAATCACAATTTACTTTTGAAACCTTGGCCAATGGATTTCTGAATGATCGTATGGTGAGTTCTTTTCAACAACAAGTTGTTCAAGTTTTGCCTTAATGGAAAGAAACTATTAATATGCATCACATTCCTCTGACATACCAAAGCATGTGCTCATCTGTATTTATGCATCTGTTCTAAGAAGAGTGTCTATTATATAACTCAGTGTTTTATCAACTAGCTTTTCAGTCTTTTCACAGGTGTATTGATACTAGAGAGAATAATGTTGCGTGGCCATAAAAATATATATAGTTGAGATCTACCTTCAAATTACTTCCTAAAGCCTTCCCCTTTATTATCTCTATGTTAATAATCACCTCACTGTAGAACTAGGAGTGAGAGAGAGGATTTGAATACAATACTCTTACTTGTCATGGTGGGCACTCTTCACTTAATTACATCCCTTCCTATCAGCACCTAGAACTGCCTCTCTTCTACTTCATTCTCAACTTTGTACTTCACACATTTATCCTTAAGAAACGATCATTACATCATTATTTTGGATGTAATCATCAATCTCCATTAATCTATCATGTCTTTACTGTTTAGACTTGCTCAGGAGGATTCAAATTTCATTTCAGTTTACCTAAATGTATCTTGCTTGGCAATTTCTAATCTAGCCTAAAGGAAAACAAGCCTCACTTCTCATTAGATCCTTAATAGGCTTGTAAATAATTCATGTGTTCTTGTTGAAAGGCTAGAATCACTTAAAGATTTTTTCTTATGAGACTCCTTTCTTGCCTAAGTATGTTTCTTTCCTCTTTCTCTCCATGTCTCTGTACATAATTTTACTTACAGAGCTTCACTGCTCTGCTTGTACTTTTGTCAGCTTCCTCTTCTCCAGAGGGTCCCAAACAGCAACTGGTTGATCACATAGTTCTGGTCCTCTTTATTTTCAGCTGCTAAATCTCATTAAAATAAGCTGATAGACATTAAAAAGTCTGAAAACTCCTCCGCTACCACCATCTATTAAATAATCATATGGATTGTCAATGATTACATAGATGGTGGAAGAACTCATATGTGCCTAAGCCATGTGTTGTAAACGCAAATAGCTCCTTTGGAGTTATGATAGCCTAGCTGGGATCCCATGGGCTTTGGACACATATCTTACTTGGTATCTCCCTCACATAGACTTCCCATTCACCTCTGAGAAAAGACAGGATGAGCTGGTTTAATCTGTCCAAATATATTTATTTATGGTTGCTTTTTTGTTCTTTATTTCAGTAGAGTGCAGTAGAAGACACATAATGTGCTCCTAGCCTTAAAGTCAGAGGTTAATACAAAGAAAGATAAAGGTGCTTATAACAGAGTGCAGAGGCCCTACTTGATTTCAAGAAAGCAAGAAATTAACTCTTTGCATATCTTTGACTTTTGTTCTGATTTCTGAGCCCTCTGTGATATTTTCCTACCATTTCTGACCCTCCCAAACACCTCCCTATTATTCTTTATCCCTTGGGTGTTAAGCTAAGACATTGTGATGGGGTGCTGTACTCAGCACTGGATGGCACTGCCCTGTGGCGGTTCTGGGGATTAGCTCTGCGAGGCTGACGCTCCTTCCTGCGGTTGCCCTCTGTCTCTCTCTCCCAGTCTGCAGTCCCTTTCTTGCTCCAGGAGCTCCTGCTGCCTCGTCATGGCTCGGCCTTTCAGCCAGGTTGCTACGTGGTTTCCACTTCCGGGGGGAGTCTTTCAAAGTCTCTTTCCATAAGCGGCATCAGGCGTTCCTCACATCTGCTGTCCTGATTATGTCACTCTCACAGTGACTCCATCAGTCTTCATATCCACAGCCCTTAGCAATACCACTCTGCAGTGATTGGTAGGGGAACCCAGGCCCACCTTGTACTTTAGATTCCAGTTCAGGGCCCTGTAGTGACCAGTTAAGGTCTGCATCTACACCACCTTACTGCTCTCACCTGTGGATGTCTTCCTACTGTGCTTCTCCCTTACCACAGGGAGAGGAACTGCAGGTTTCCTCGCTGCTACTTCCCCACACTATTTCCAGCCTCCTAGCTTTATAAAAGTTCTGGCTATTCCCTCACCTTCTAATTAGCTTCATCCAGCCTAAATCTCTCCTGTTTGTATCCTAACTGGTTTATTGGACCCACTTGGCCTAATGCAGCTCTTGCAGGGCCAGTGTGGGGAGTACACCCCATCACAAGGCTCTTTGAAAATGTACTCCTCATTCTCCATGGACCTGGTGCTTATTACAAGTTAGGCTAAACAAATGTAATAATACAGAAGCAAGAGAGTCGATGGAAAAGGCTGGCTGCACTAGGTACTCTGGTAATTCTTCTCACCAAATATTAGCTGTTAAATAGTGTATTCAGTCTGTGGTTCAAATAGCTCAGCTCCCTCACTTTGTTCTATCAACAAGTGAAATGATGATTGATTAAAAATGTTGAATGATCTAATCCAACCCTCCCACGGAAAATCAACATTACATGCAGAGTCTTAATCCAACAGTTCAGAGGCAAAAGAGAGAGTGACATGGAGAGAAAGATCACACTGATCTCATGAAGGCACAGCAAAGAAAAAATGACAAACACGCAAAAAATTAACAACATTTGATGGGGAAAAAGACAAATATGTGAGTAGAGGACCATAAAGAAAGAAAGGTATGAAATGATGCTACATAAGAAACACAAAGTGAAACTGTGGTATGCAACCTGTCGTTTAAATCAGCCTCTGTACCCGATTAATGGAGGATAGCAAAGTAATGCCAATTTTTAAAAAAGGCACCAGAGGCAATCCGGGCAATTTGAGACTGGTAAGCCAAATTTCAGTACCAGGTAAACTGAATGAAACTAATAAAGAACAGATTTAGCAGACATATTGATGAACACGATATGTTGGGAAAGAGTCAACACAGCATTTGTAAAGGGAAATCATGTCTTACCAATCTATTAGAATTCTTTGAGGGTGTCGACAAGCATGTGGACAAGGGTGCACCAGTTGATACAGTTGTATTTGGTCTTTCAGAAAGTTTTTGACAAGGTCCACACCAAAAACTGTTAAGCAAAGTAAGCAGACATGGGATAAGAGAGAAGGTCCTTTCATGGATTAGTAACTGGTTCAAAGATTGGAAACAAAGAGTAGGAATAAATCATCAGTTTTCACAATAGAAAGAGGCAAATAGGCGGGGTTTCCCAAGGGTCTGTACTGAGACCTGTGCTGTTCAACATATTCATAAATGATCTGAAAAAGGGAGTGAACAGTGAGGTGACAATGTTTTCAGACAATATTAAATTAGTCATGATAGGTAAGTCCAAAACTGACTTCAAAGAGTTACAAATGGATCATACAAAACTGGGTGACTGGGCAACAAAATGGCAGATGAAATTTAATGTTGATAAGTGCAAAGTAATGCACACTGGAAAAAATAATCCCAACTATACATACCAAATGTTGGGGTCTAAATTTGCTGTTATTACTTAAGAATGAGATCTTGGAGTCATAATGGATAGTTTTCTGAAAACATCTGGTAAGTCAAGAAAGCTAACAGAATTTTACAAGCCGTGAGGAAAGGGATAGATAATAAGACAGAAAATATTATAATGCCACTATATAAATCCATGTTATGCCCACACCTTGAACACCACATGCAGCTCTGGCCTCCCCATTTCAAAAAAAGATATATTGCAATTGGAAAAGGTACAGAGAAGTGCAACAAAAATGATTGGGGTAAAGAACAGTTTTCATATGCGAAGAGATTAAAAAGATTGGGATTGTTCAGATTAGAAAAGAGACAACTAAAGGGGGGATCTGATAGAGGTCTACAAAATCATGAACGGTGTGGAAAAAGCGAATAGGGAATTGTTATTTACCGCATCATAGAAGAACCAAGGATTACCCAATGAAATTAATAGGCAACAGGTTTAAAACAGATATATGGAAGTACTTCTTCACATGCACAGTCAAACTGCAGAACTTGTTGCCAAGGGTTATTGTGAAGACCAAAAACATAACAAGGTTAAAAAAAGAATTAGATAAATTCATGCAGGATTAGTCCATCAATGACTATTAGCCAAGATGGTCAGGGACGCAACCCCATGCTCCGGGTTTCCCTAAATCGCTGACTGCCAGAAGCTGGAACTGGACCACAGGGGATAGATCACTTGATAATTGGCCTATTCTGTTCATGCCTTCTGAAGTGTCTGGCACTGGCCACTGTTAGAAGACAGGACACTGGTCTAGCTGGACCATTGGTCTGACCCAATACTTTTCTTAAGAGTCGTGGTGTGAGACCTTGTCAAAGGCTTTCTGAAAGTCCAAGTACATTATATCAACTGGCACTCTTTTGTCCACATGCTTGTTGGCATCCTCAGAGAATTTTAATAGATTGGTGAGATATGATTTCCTAAATAAACATAAATCCCTCCACCAAACACCATCATCTCATCCATGCATTGAGACCTGCAGTTCTGCTTGTCTAAGTGGCTCTGCGTGTGGAACTGGAAGCATTTCAGAGAATGGTAGCATGGAGGTCCTAAACTTTAATCTCTGACCTAGCAACCTAAATTTGGCCTCAAGGACCTCTCTCCTACCTTTCCCTATGTCATTGTTATCTACATGTACCATGACCACCAGCTCCTTTCTAGCACTACATATCAGTCTGTCTAGATGTCTTGAGAGATCCGCAACTTTTGCACCAGGTAGGCAATTCACCATGCAGTTCTTCTGGTCATCACAAATCCAACTATGTATATTTCTAATAATATTTCTAATATATTTCTGTTACTGTTATTTGGTTCTTCCTGCTAATGAGGGTCCCCTCCCACAGAGAGGAATCCTCAGTGCGAGAGGATACCATGACATCATCTGGAAGGAAGGTCTCAAATATGGGATTGTTTCCCTCCACTCCAACTTGATGTTCTTGGTTGTGAATCAAATGGATACTATGTATATGTCAGATTATTAATAAATATATTAATAACACAGGTAACATGAGCATCTTAATAGAATGGCCAAATCCTGCATTTGGATGCTCAAATAAGCACTTAATACCTACATTATTTTTATGCATTAATTCAAGTATCTGAATGCAAGATTTAGATTGTTTATTAAAGAAAGGAACATAGATTTGAAAAATGAGCTTTTTCTATGAGGAGTATTAGCTGCTTGTTTGCTTTGATATGGACCCTATATAGAAAAATTCATCTGGACATTTGGATCATGAGGTTACTGGTACTGGGACTAAAGAGCTGAGGATAAATAGGAGAGGATAAAAAGTCACCCAATGAATTCTGATAGCCTGCAGAAAAGATAGGCGGGGTAAGGGTTACCATTATGTAGGAAATATTAAATAATGTAGATAATAGAATTCTCATTGTCAGACAGTAAAGCAGATGTGGACATTAATCAAAACAAAACTCTTCAACTGATGTCTGGAAAACCCTTTATTAGTGAAATTGCTGTAGCATGCCAGGTATGACAAAGCAGTTGAAGAAGAAATGTGCACATTTGTACTGTACATATTGTCCTGAGTAGAGTATGTTCATCATGGTGGAATGAAGCCCTCATAATATATGCTTTGTGTTGTTTTTATATTGAGCCAGTTCTTGATTAAGAGACCGGCTCTGCAATTTGGAATGAACTATGTGTATTTTGGCACTAGGTCCCAGGAACAGACACAGAGGAGTCTGGTTTGGGGCACTTTTCACTTACTGCCTCCTCCGCTTGTAGCTTTCTTCTACCCTTTTCCGTCCTCTCTCCTCCTATGATATTCCTTCACCATTCCCATGTTAATACTAACTATTGACCCAGCTGAATGTATACTAAGTGAACAAACACTGCCTCTCAACTCTCTGCCAGTTGCTTCAAATTCATATGCATTACATTCACCATTTTAAAATAACGTGGTTGAATTGAAAAGACTGGTAGAGAGGGAGGAATTGGCACATCTGTGCACCTAATCAGCATTAAGTTAAGAGCAGAAGAGGCAAATAGAGAAGATAGAAGAAATTCACTTCGGGGAATAGAGAGAAATGAGCATCCCCCATGAAGCAACCTACTTTCCAGTCAGTGCCCCCCACACATTATTTTCTCATCAGCTGTAAAATGCTCCCAAGTACTATACCTAGAACAAGTTTCCCTCAAAAAGCATCCTTACTTCCAAGATTGATGTCCAGGTTTTAGTGTTCAAAATCTGGTCACCCATGATTTTTTATGACGACCTGAACATTCACAGGTTCCCAGAGGATGACAAGAGATGGGACCATTCTTTCTAGAAACAGTCCAGCATTTCTTTCTCTTAGCGAGTGCAAGTCTATGTATCTGCATGTGATTGCTCATATTCAGAGCTGCTACTCTCAATCAGAATGATGGGGTTGTCTTACCTTTCTAGTGTCTTGCACAGGTGCTATCTTGAGAGAGCAACTCAAACTGTCTTCTGACTTGGGGATTTGAAAACTGGTTCATCAAAAATTCTGTCTTACCCATTGTACCACTTGGGGTCCCTGTATCCACATTAGTATTATATAAATTGTAATAATCTTACATGTCCAATGTTTGTCTCAACATAAACAGACAAAAACATCTTTACAAACTAAAACTGAAACAACTGTCTTCAAGGGAGTTTGGTTTACATTAAAAAGTATTGAGAGCACCACCTACTGGTGAAAAATGTAGAACTGAAATGATTCTCTCTACGTTGCTATTTCAAAATGCGGGGAATAGTGTGGAAAGGCACTATATTTGTCCTGGATAAGGAAGTTTTCTATTCATTTGAATTCTTTACAGTTAAAATGTTTGTAAATATGTTATTTTATATATGAGACAAGGTGGGTGAGGAAATATCTTTACTGGACCAACTTCAGTTGGTGAAAGAATCAAGCTTTCAAGCTACACAGAGCTCTTCTTCAGAAGTAAAACATACTTCCTCACCCACCTTGACTCTCTAATATCCTGAGACCAACAAGGTTACAACAACACTTCAAACAACTTATTTTATATATGGTCTTTTCATTTTATATTATATTTTGGAAACCTTTATTACAGGTAGTTTGAAAAAGGACAATTGATGGCAATTCACAGAAGAGTTTGTTTTGTATTTAGGTCCATGGGACCCAAGAAAACAAGAGCAGGATAAACTTGAATTAATACAGAGTCAGTTCTTTTAAGGCCAGAACTTACTCCGAAATAACTCTTATTGAAATGCATCCGAGATTTGCCTAAATAGGTCTTCAATAAGGCCTGCCAGATTTGGCCAGTAGTTCTAAATCCTGCTGCATACAATTAAAATATTTTAACCAGTACTTACATTTACTTGCTCCTGAAGCAACACTCAGTGGTCTGCAATTCTCAGCATCATCCTTAGCATGTAGACTATCTAAAGCTGAACTGAAATGTTCAGGACAGTGGGACAGGCACCAACAAGTGCAGCATGCTGTTGCTTCATATTAGAAGATGGATCGAATTCAGCTATTTTATAACAATTGGCTGTAATACAGTTACACCCTTTTATAACTGGGCTAAATATAGCTTTTTATATTTTTATTCTCTTTGTTGACGTTTCCAGTAATATCACTAGCAGTAGGTATTGCTGTCACCTTTACCCATTCTTGATGAAGCATCCTTACCAAAGAGACAAATACAGGAACATGATATAACACACTCTCATCCCGATGTCGCTGACTTGCACGGGATTTAAACTCCCCTTTGTAGAGGTTTCTCAGAACTAGCAAAGAGCTTTGAATTTTCTTTTTAAAATTCTTCCCAGGTCAGATTCCCGTTCAGAGGACATCTTCCTTCTTTTGTGTGTATACATCACTGCATGTGTACAAGCTGGGTTGGGCACGTAACATTTTAAATTGCTGAGGGCAATTTATCCACTTTTATAAAGAACTTCAGCATACTCAAATTAAAAACACTGTTATCTAGTAAATACAGAATTATTGTTCTCTTTCTGAATTAAACTATTCTGACAGCAGATGGCACTGACAGCTAAGGTTTGTTTTCTGTTGTTTGCTGCACAAAATTAGTGATTGGTAGAAGTGAAGATTGCTTAGACTTGCTGGCCAGAAATTACAGCTATTTAGCTTAATCTAATCAAATGGGGATATGGTAAGGGAAAACATGACTTCTTGGTATCCAGTATAACTTGTCACTGATAACACTCATATCAAGTCTGCTCAATGGGACTTCTGAGACTGACAGCTTTGTGGGTTAAGTCTAGTGTATGAAAGTTAAACTGCAGCCTTTCTGCTTCATACTCAGTGTGGAGTCAGAACATGGCTAGCAGTGACGCTGATGGTTCACGAGACAGAATATACTCCATCTTACTCCATGACAGCAATACTGAGCTTTATACTGACACCAATGACTGCAGTTCTCTTCATGCAGTAGGTTGAATCTCACAATTTGGCATCCAAGAGGACCATTTACTCACAATTTCGGTGCTCTATGCCAGATCAAAGGTCAGATAGCTCTCCCTCTACATTGCTCAACAGACGCAGGAGCTCCGGCAGCTGATTGCTAGAATGAATTACTGTTTCTGCCAAGGTGCTTTGCAGAGCAGCGTTCTGAGATGAAAAAGGAACATGAATGTAAGAAATATTATTATTCGCGCAGGACAAGTCCCGAGCAACCAATATTGCCTGTGCTTTTTCTGAAGTTTACAGACAGATGCAGTAAGTTCTGTTCACTTCTAAATGTCTGGTTTTATAGATTAGAAAATTCCAGATGACCTGTGATATACTTTGCTTCTAACTACTTTTTATGAAGTTGGCCTGCCCTGCTGCACTTAATTGGGAGGCCCTCCCTCTCAAAATGTGGCTTATTTTGAGAATGGGATAAACATCTACTAAGGCCTAGGCTGAGACAGGTGAACTATCCTTACTTGTGTCCAATGTCTGATTTAAAATCCATGCCATCAGAGATGAATGACATGTCCCTTATTCCCCTTGTGCTACAAAGCAACTTGTCAGCTAAAGGCTGGTTGCCATTTCAGTGTAAGACAATCCTCAGATATATAGATAAATATACAGCCGCCAGTTATTTAGATCTTCTGCTGGAATACTGTGTCAGACATACCTGTTAATTCATTTTCAGAAATGTCAAAGGTATTGTGAGTGCTCTGAGTATTACACACCGTGCTGAGATGAGCCTGCAGGTCGATCTTTAGAGCAGAAACAGCATGTCCTAGCTAAGTGATTTTGGTCTGGCTGCACTGCATCTGTTGTCCACTGGTGATCACCTCTGTGTTCAGTTCCTCCATCTGAAATACAAATAAGGCAAAAGGAAACAGTCAGACAATGACAGGTTTCAGAGTAGCAGCCGTGTTAGTCTGTATCCGCAAAAAGAACAGGAGTACTTGTGGCACCTTAGAGACTAACAAATTTATTTGAGCATAAACTTTCCTGGGCTACAGCCCACTTCATCGGACGCATAGAATGGAACATATAGTGAGGAGATATATATACATACAGAGAACATGAAAAGGTGGGAGTTGCCCAACCAACTCTAAGAGGCTAATTAATTAAGATGAACTGTTGTCAGCAGGAGAAAAAAAACTTTTGTAGTGTAGTCAGACAATGGTGGCTCCACTTTACATGACAGTTGGGCATCCTTTGGGTTTGGAATTTTGTGGTGACTTGTCTGCCACAAAATACTCACCTGGGTGCAAGTACCAGTTCTAAACTCGACACCAGTTCTTCTCAGCTAAGTGTTGTACTGATATCTTATCTCCCCCTCGTTCAGATTGCATGCAGGGGTTGCATCCACTTCCATCCTGATTCTGTCACTGACGGACAGCAAAGTGGATTAGCTTCCAGTAGAGCTGGAAAAGTAAGAGAGTGAGTGTGATAAAGCGATCCATTCCGCTGACTACTCACCATATGCCTCTTAGAAAGGCAGCCAAGCCCCATAGAAATCAGAAATTAACCTTACATTCAGCTCTATTCAGTTCATTATGAATAAAAAACAAATAGGCAATATCTCATCTGTTTAGAGCATTCCACAAAATCCATTTTCCAGTGCTTAAACTGAATCATAGAATATCAGGGTTGGAACAGACCTCAGGAGATCATCCAGTCCAACCCCCTGCTCAAAGCAAAACAATCCCCAGACAGATTTTTACCCCAGTTCCCTAAATGGCCCCCTCAAGAATTGAACTCACAACCCTCGGTTTAGTAGGCTAATGCTCAAACCACTGAGCTATCCTTCCCCCCTCAATGAGGCAGCCATCTTTATCTCCCACCAGGAATTCATATATTTCATGGCCAGATAGGACCATTATGATCAGTTAGTCTGACCTGCATAACACAGGCCATAGAATTTGAATTCATCTAAAAAAAAACCCAGATCTGTAAAAGACATGTTTCAGAGATCCTTAAAAATGCAAGGAAACCCAGAGGAGTGCTTCTGTAGAGGCTCCATTCTCCAGGGAGACCAATCGACTAATGATTCTGAAAGACCAAACACAGTCTTTTGAGTGGCTTTACTCTGATTTAGTAAATTTCATCTAGCGATGTCAAAATTCTCTACAAAATGCTTGAATTTGGGTCAGTCCGGATATGCAAGGGGAGGTTCTATAGCTATTTATAGAAACTAACATTGGGACCCTTGCCTCTTATATCTTGTCAAATCTACTTGAAAACACTGGGCCTGAACCTTTTGTCACAATGGAGTTATACTGATGTAAAACCAATGTAAGTGAGAGAAGAATCAGGCCCCTTCCATCCATTATTAGAGAACGTTAATGGCTTTATTCAGAAGACCAGCAGTCCTCAAATGAACACCTTCTCCAGATGCTGGCAATCTCACCAGTTTTTACTTTGTCTGTAATATTCCTTTTTTAAGGAAAGATTATTTCAAAGAGTGTGGCAAGGTTATTTTGGCTTTATCTGGAGACCCTGAAGTATTTCTCATTAGATGTAGAAGCAACTGAAAGGGTCATCAAAAATTTGCAAATCTTCAACAGAACAGAAAACACACCTGGAATATAACAGAAATGTAGATCCATAGAACCATAGAAATGTTCTGTGGGTAGGGACAGACCTCAAGAGGTCATCTAGACCATCCCCCTGCACTGAGGCAGGACCAAGTAAACCTAGACGATCCCTGACAGATGTTTGTCTAACCTGTTCTTTAAAAAACTGCAAAGATGGGGATTCCACAACCGCCCTTGGTAACTTATTCCAGTACTTAACTATCCTTATAGTCAGAAAGTTTTGCTAATATCTAATCTAAATCTCCTTTTCTGCAGATTACAGTGATTTCTTCTTGTTCTTCCTCTGTGAATGTGTAGAATGATTGATCACCATTTTCTTTACAACAGCCTTTAACATATTTTAAAAACTGCTATCAGGTCCTTCCTCACTCTTCTTTTTTGAAGACTGAACGTGCCCAGTTTTTTAACCTTTCCTCACCAATCAGGTTTTCTAACCCTCTTACCATTTTTATTGCTCTCCTCTGTACTTGCTCCAGTTTGTCCACATCCTTCTTAAAGTGTGGTGCCCAAAACAGTTACCTCCTTTGTTTTACATGCAACCCTCCTGTTGATACACCCCAGAATAACACTAGCTTTTTGCAACTGTATCACATAGTTGGCTCATGTTCAATTTGTGAACAACAATGACTCCCAGATCCTTTTCTTCAGTAAATCACTGAGCAAAGAGATCAAACCTTCTGCAGTAGACTGGAGACCAAAAACAATCTTGCTTCTGATGTATGGAAATTCTGTATTAATTTACTGTTTTACATCCGTGTACATCTTTATGATCTTCAAAATTATAAACCTCATCCTATGAGTCAAAGCAACTTCATTTAGTGTTTCTTAATGTTAAAGTGTAAATATTGTATCCCCTAGAGCACATTTTGGAAAAGGGAAAATCATGTATCTTTTGGGCCCTATTCATCTTCCACTGCAATCCAGGAGTATAGTTTGCAAAAGCACCTAAGTGACTTAGGTGTCTACGTCTCATTTTCAGAAGAGATTTAACCACTTTGGGCCATATTTTCAAAGGTATTTAGGCACATAAAAATGCAGATAGGTGCTTAGTGAGATTTTCCAAAGCATTTAAGATGCCTAAATCCCATAATAGGAGTTAGGTAACTAGGTGCTTTTCAGAATCCCACTAGGTTCGTATCTGCACTCTTAAGCACCTAAATGCTTTAAAATCTAGCCCTAGGTGCTTTTGAAAATGTTACCCTTTATCTCATTGAAAGTAAATGGGTCTTAGGCACCTGTGCCACTTTTGAAAATGTGACTTAGGTTTCTAAGTTGCTTAGGCACATTTGAAAATTTTACCCAGTAGAAGCAGGATAGGACCCTTAAATATCGAGTAAACAATTTGTTCTGCTTTACCATTTTGTATATGTGGGCCTCTCATTCTACCATTATTTTGTTGAGGAATCTGCTGTGGAACCATTTTGCCCACTGAAATCATTTAAACCATACATACAGTGTCAAATGATTATGAAATACATACCAGAAACATACTGAAAGGAATGAATAACAATGGGAACCTAATTTGCTATGCGAGAGAAATAAGATTTATTAGAATATAAGGAAAAAAATTTCATTGCATCAAAGAAGATATAAAAGCACGTAGAATAAAAGACAGGAAACACAATACAAGAGAAGCCTTGAAAGCAAAAACATGCTAAAGTGAAAAGATCTTCAGCAAATTCCAGTGACCAGAAGTTCAGTTATAAGCCTTATTAGATTTCTTAGCAAAGGGTAGAGAGTATGTTTCTTTTCTCAGTTGCCAGGCCCCGTCCTTGTCTGGATGCTTCGAATCAGTATGTCTGGTGCTGGGTATATTCAAATGCGGCAAATATTAGTGGAAATACAAGTTACAGATACACAGGATAGACAGGCTGGAGCACACATTGGTGCACAGGGATTACAGTAGGATGGACCTGGGTTTGGTTCAATCATTGGCAGACAGGGTCTATAGTCAGGGAGAAAAACTGGTGCACAGATTGATTCTGATGCACAGGCTGGTTTGCAGATTGTTGAGCACATGGAGTTGTACTCTCTGGGTTACAGGGGTATTTCGGCAGCCTGGTGAAACAAAATATTTTTGGATAGATTTAATATGAGGTGAATAGACTTTACAGAAGTTAATGTGAACCATGAAAAGAAAGCAACAAAGAATATATAGTAAAACATTAAATCCAGAAAAATCTCAATTTTGACAAGTTAGATCCTTTTTCTTTTATATGTATAAAGTAAAAAATAATATAAGGCAATCAGACAATGTCATTGTGTGAAGTCTTGGAAGGCAAGGGAATTTTCCCTTGGAATAGTTCACCTCGGCATTCAGGATAAATAGTTTTCTTTTTGCTGAGCCCAGTTACAAATGGTCATTGAGCATCACCAACAACACACAACTGGATCCCCCTGTTAATGGAAGGGGCAAAGAAAGGAGTGGGGAAATATATGGGAGAATCAAAGGTGGAATTATGCAACTGGGGAAAATGGAGTGTGAAACACTATGAAACGATCAGCAATTGGAGACAGCAACTTCATCAGAAGGGTATGTGCTTTAGATAATTGAATGCCCCTTTCAGTTGATCCTTCATGCAACCATAAAACAATTCTTGAGAAAGCCTGAAAGATGTCCTAATAGGTACAGAAGATAAGCACTGGAATGGAAAGCTTCTTAATAAAGTATTGTTCAAGACTTTCCACTTTTCAAATATACTTTCATGTCCTGTGAGTTTCAGGTACTGTGGATGGGTACTTACTGCCAATAGATTCAGATAGATGTACCTGGCTTAACCAGCAATCATTTGTGGTATACATAACTTGCAGTCCCCTCCTTCCAGCAGCCTGCAGTAAGCACTGATCTCACAATCCAGCTGATACTTGACAGGGACCTTATTTTATACCTGTGTGAAACACCTTTGCATGCTGTTGGCACTATATAAATAGATAAGTAATAATATTAATTGATCCTCTTGTATGTGATTTAGAAAATTTGGACTGGCATAAGACCTTCTATGTACTAGGTACACTTAAGAAAATGTTGAAAGAATGAAAGAGAAACTGGTTAGATACATTACAAAAGTGAGAGGAAGCCTTTGAGGGGACCACATTTTCACACTTTTAAAAACTTTTTTTTCAACTGGAAAAATGTGTATATGGGTTGGGGGTGAGGGAAGGGCAGTAAGAAAGAGAGAAAAAGTAGTACTTCCAGTGGGGAAAAAAGGGAAAGAGTTTAAAAGAGGGATGGGGAGAGAAGTGGGAAACCCCCAAAATCAAAAGTTGAAACATTTCTCTTTTAAAGAACAAAAATTTTTAAATTTGATTTTGTTGTTCAAATTAAAATTTAAAATGAAATGAACATATCAGTTTTATATTTGAATTTTCCATAAAAAATTACAGTTTTTGAAGAAAAAAAATTCCTTCAAAATGTTCTTGTGAGGAGAAACCCTGTTTTTGCACCAACTTTAGTGTTCAGTGACTCTGGAGACAAATGAAACATTCAGAGTGAGCACAGCCATAGATGTTAGATTTTACTGTATTGAGGGAAAGTTATGCAAGACACCAGATTTCTCTCTTACTCTTTATGAAAACTACCTGGTGATCATTGTCTTCCACATAGACAATCCACATCAGATGAGTATATGGGACTTCAGTTCACCCTTATCCAAAGGACTACTCCTCTAACAGTACAGTACCCCGTAATGTTGTACTGCATGGTCAGTATTTGTTATGAGCCCAGCCCTGGTGTGGGTCAATTGAAAAGGCAGTTGCTGAAATGTACTCTCTTGTTCTGGGAGCAGCTCTCTGTGCGCCCTCGTGTATTTCTTTGATATGAGTAAATCTTCATCATTTTATCTTGATACAGTCCTGTGGGTGCACAGAGGACCAGATTGTCACTGGCTCTTGTGTTATGGCTGAAGAATCAGAGTGGAAAAGTACAAGTATGCTTATATGTCTCATGGAGGGACCAGCCACATCTGCAGTGCCTGTGCTCTCTTGAGGGAGGGGATTGCTTCCTGCTAGTGTCCCTTAGATCTGATAATCTAACCCAAAAATGGCGGGGAAAAGGCAGAATCATTCCTCCTTGTCCCCAAGCTGTCCAGCAGAGCTGGTTGGTCTGGAAGGTGAGTTCATGCAGTACCCTTCTTAAGGCGTAAAAGATGGTGCAGTGACACACTGCCACCCGGATTGGGCAATGAGATTCTCACATTCTGATCTAGAGTCAGTCGCAGATTGACCAAAATGCCAAACAATAATGAACCAATACAACCAGTTCAGAAACATTTCTTGTTACTGAAATATATCTTACTGATATTTATCAGATGTTTATTTTTCTTGCAATGAGAAAATATATTTCTTGTATCATACTTTGAAAAGGAAATTGTATACATTTAATTGCTAAATTTAGCGTTTATTTTGCTTTGGAATTTTGAAGTGTTGGCTTTAATTTTTATTAGTGTTCACATTACGGTATTGTCTAGAGCCCCCAATTGGGCCCTATGTGAAATCAAATAAACTATTTTCTATTTTGTGTGTATTCAATGAACAAAACAAACACACAGAAAGGAATGAATAGCAATGGTAACTAAGTTTTGCTGTGCCAAAGAAATGAAGTTTATTAGAAAATTAACAAGGCAGCTTTAGATGGCCTTAGGCACTGAAACAGAATCGGAGACAGGAAATGCAATACAAGTGGCAACAAAAAAGCAGAAGAGTATGTTGAAATGGTAAGAAGTTCAGCACCTTCGAGAGAATAGGACTGAGATTTGTAAAGCCAACTAGGGGATTTAGACACCCATTCCCATTAACTTCCCTTGGAAGTGTGCATCCAAAGCCATGGCCATGAGGTGGCTATGAAAATCTTAGCCTAGGCTCTTCATGGTAAGTCTTGAGTATAGTGTATTTTCTCTACCACCGTTCTGTGTCTTTGTCTGGATGCCTCAAATCAGTGTTTCTGCTGCTGAGGATTTTCAAATACGACAGATTTTAGTGGTGACCCAGGTTACTGATGAACAGGGACTGCAGCAGGCCAGAGCCAGGTTTGGTTCAACCATTGGAACACAGAGGCTGCAGTCAGGAGGAAAAGCTCATGCACAGATTGGTTCTGGTGCACAGTCTGGTTTGCAAACTGATGAGCAGATGGAGGTTGTACTCTCCGAGTTACAGGGGTAGTGAGGCAGCCTGGTAAAACAAAATCATTTTGGATAGATTTAATGTGAGGTGAATGGACTTTACAGAAATCATCGTGAAACAAAAAATAAGCAATGTGAAAAATGTACAATAAAATGCTATATAGTAAATCTAAATCTAGAGAACTCAACTTTGAGCCATTTGGATCCTTTCCTTTATATATCTGAAGTTTAAAAGAGGGAAAGCTGGGCTGTCTTGGAGTGCAAGAGGATTTTCTTTTATAATTCATTTTAAGGTTTGTCTACACTACAGCTGGAAGGTAGATACCCATGGAGGCTAAAAATAGAAGTTTTGGGGTTCTATGTCAGATCAAAGGTCAGCTATTTGTGCCTCCCCACGGCTGATCAGGCACTGGAGCTCTGATAGTTGGTTACTGTAGCGAGTTTCTGTTTCTGCCAAGGTGTTTTACAGAGCAGCGTTCTGAGACGGGAAAAAATGGAAGTAAGAGATATTGTGATTCATGCAAGCTTGCAAATATGAGTACCCGGTGTTTGCCTGCAGTTTACAGACAAACCCACATACTCCTGTTCAATTCTCAGTGTCCGGAATGTTCTAATCTATAAAAACGGATGACCTGTCATGTGCCCTGTTTCTAACTACATCTTATGAAGAGTGTCAGAGTTGCAGCCATGTTAGTCTGTATTCACAAAAAGAACGAGGAGTACTTGTGGCACCTTAGAGACTAACAAATTTATTTGAGCATAAGCTTTCGTGGGGGGCTGCCTCTCGTAAAATATGCCTTATTCTGAGAATGGAATAAACATCCACTAAAGACTAGGCTGAGAAAAGTGAACTTTTCTGTCTAATTTCAAATCCATCCCATGAGAGATGAAATGGCAGTGCCTTATTCTCTCTGTGCCCCAAAGCAACTTGTCACATATATGTCTGAAGGATGGTTGCAATTGAGTGTAGCAAAACTCTCAGCTATACCAATAAATATACAGCCAACCGTTATTTTGGGCTTCCTCTACAGTGCTGTGTCATATATGCCTGTTAATTCATTTTCAGACATTCCAGAGATGTTGTGAGTGCTTTGAGTGTTACACACCATATTGGTTTGGGCCTGCAAGTCAATTTCCAGAGCCTGAACTGTGTGTCTTAGCTCAGTGACCCGTGTCTGGCACCTCCTTATTCAGTTCCTCTGTCTGAAATACAAATAAGGTGAAAGAAAACAGTCAGACAATGATGGCTCCAGTTTATAGGCAGCCGGGCACCCTCTGGGTTTGGAATTTGATTTTGATTTGTCTACCACAAGATACCCACCTGGGCACAGTACCAATCCTCAACTTCACACGGTTCTTTTCAACTAAGATCTCATACTGATATCTTATGAATATCCATATTGAATCTATACACAAGTGCATGACCAGCCCAATAAGAGGTGAGAACACTGAGAATACTACACAAGTTAAATGATGGAAAGGGGATGGGGAGAGAGCAAAGAGGAGGGAGACGTACTGTGCTGTTGAAATATATTAACTTGAAAAATTGTATATGCTTCTGAGTGTCCGGGAGTTAATGGTGTACCTTCTGTATGATTGCTTGGACTGGTCCCTCACTGTGGGCTGGCAGGGGCTAATAGCATTTTGATTGCGGTGTGATCAGGTCCTGCGGGAGGGAATGCTGTTACTTTATATCAGTCCTTCTGGTTGATTGAGAGATAGTGTTGAGGGATGTACTGCTGACACTTTGGAGGAGTTGTAAACAAGGAGACAAATGGGAAAATAAGCTAATGGGGCTGGCAACCAGGAGAGGATTTTGATTGCTAAATCAATCAGAATCCCATAGAAACAGCGATAGACAGATGGTGGGGACAGTATTATCACAGCACAGTATCAAACCCAGACTGGGCAGTCCAAATGCCACTTACCGAACCCATTCCCAATTAATGAGAGTTATTGT
Source organism: Chrysemys picta bellii (assembly GCF_011386835.1). Classification (NCBI taxonomy): domain Eukaryota; kingdom Metazoa; phylum Chordata; order Testudines; family Emydidae; genus Chrysemys; species Chrysemys picta. Next base: position 2,452,061 of record NC_088814.1, on the reverse strand, counting down.
TTAGGTCTGATGAAAGGTCCCTTTGATGATGCAATAAAAATAACATTACAGTGGCAAAACTTAGTGTGATAAGTCCTGACTTATCTAAATCTTTTAGTACTGGCTGACTCGCCATAAAATGTCTTGTTGAGACATCAAGTTACCCTATGCCATCTTGGGATCTGAATTTATACTGTTACATTTGATTAAAATTTCTTTTGAACCTTTGGGGAGTTGTTCATTATTCCATCTCTCTATAAAAACAGTGTTTTTTATAGCAATCTCTTCTGCAAGGCATACAAGTAAATTACATGCATTAATGGCTGATCTTCAATTCACTGTTTTTCATTAAGACAAAGTGGTTCTTTGAACTTACCCTAAGTTTTTTACCAAAGTTGGTTTCCGATTTCTATATAAATCAGTCTATTATTTTACCGGTTTTCTTTCCCAAACCTCATACTCATGATGGAGAGGCTAAATTACACACACGAGATGTTAGAAGAGCTCTATCATTTTATTTAGACAGGACTAAACAATTTAGACGGTCCTTAAAATTGTGTATTGCTTATGAAATGAAGAACAAGGGAAAAGCTATTTTTGTACAAACACTTTCTCAATGGGATAGATTAGGTAGTTATGAAGATTATAATTTGAAGGCGGTACCCATTCCTGAAGGGATTAGAAAGCATTTGATTACAGCAAAGGCAGTCTGTAGGGCTTGACACTTTCCTCTAGTAAAGATATGTAGAGCAACACAGTGGAGTTCTGTTCAGACCTTTACTAAACCTTATTCCTTAGATTTGGAATCTAGATCTGATGCAAAATTTGGCAAGGCAGTCTCTGATGTAGTGTACAAACCCTCCACTGAGGCTGAGTCAAGGAAAAGGCTGGAGCAGTACTGGGCCAGGAAAGGTACTACTTAGGTACTACTGGTGAGCATGGTCCTGGGGAAAGGAGCAGAATATGGAGAGCTCCAGCAGCGTAGGCAAGGGGAAGAAGAGAAGCCATTTCCTGGAGGACCACTGCCCTGCAACAGTAAGAAAAGGAGCCCCTTACTGAGGCGGTCCAGCTGTTAGTCTTTCCCTCCCTCATTTTAGACATCACCCAAGAGGTAAGGAGAACTGCATGCAGGGGTACCAGAGAGTCACCTGCATCAGCCCTGGGCCTCTGTGGTTTGAAACAATGGACTATAATTTAACAGCAGCCATGCCCCAAACTAGTGCATTGGGTGTGGTAGGACCCGGCCCAGGGCAAGATGTGCAGGAGATGGGTCTCACATATGCCATCCCATGCTATCACACCTTCAGGGCCCTGGGCTGGGATCCAGCAGAGCAGGAGGGCCTGGGTCCCCCTACCAACCCCAAATTTTCCTACACCAGCCCTAGGATGGGCAGGATTAGGGGATTCTCAACAAAGAAGCTGATCCAGGGAGCTCAGAACACATTGAACTAAAAGGGAGACTGGAGCAGCAGGCTCTCACTACTAGGCCTGCTGACTGAACAGCCAGCCCTGCGACACAGTCCTTCAGACCTTGTATAATTAGGACTCCGTTGTCCCATTATTCTGGGTCAGAGTACTGTTTATTAATCTATCCCATAAATGGGAATATGCAGAGGAAAATCAAAGGAGGAATGGAGGTTACTTACCTATAACCGAGGTTCTTCGAGGTAGACTCTGCGTAGTCACAGACCCCACCCGCCTTTCTCCACTACCTCAGAGTCCTACTTTCCTATTTCAACTCTCCAAATGACATTATAGGGAAAAGGAACTTCCTGGTCTAAAAGGGCATGTCCGTTTCTCCTTTTCAGGAAGTAATGAAGACTCCATATGAAAAGGTGCTAAGCAGGGCTTCAGCTGTTTGGAGGTGGTTATTATATTTGTCCTATTGTGTCCCTAGTAAGCCATGACATAAATGTTTAGTTCTTTAAATCTTTCCTCATAAATCAGTCTGTCCAGTTCCTTGATCATTTTTTTCTTATCCTTCCAGTTTCTGGATATCGTTCCTCCACTGAACTGGTGCCTAAAGGTATATCCCAGGTGCAATCTCAATATTACAGGTGTAAGCACTGGAGATCAAGGGACTATTGCCTTCTTGCACCAGGAGCTAGTGCCTGTATGTATGCAGCCCCAAATCATACTGACATTTTGCTTCCAAATCACATTATAAACTCATGTCTAGCTTGCTCTCCTCTATCACCCATCTCTGTAAGCTTTACTGCTTTCCAGGGTTCTCCCTCACCTTCACTATCTGTATTTTAGATGATTTTCCCCAGATGTATTAACTGTAGCCTAATTTTGTTTTATTTCTGCCCATGTATTATTAGGAGTAGTGTTGGGAACTTAATAGTATATAGAATTATTCATATCTCAGTTACTCCAAAAGCTGTTCAGAATCAGAGACAATTGCAGGCAGATGTATGATGATAGTAATTTGGTTTGGATTGTCCTGGACACGTGACATGGGTGCCACATCTAACACACAAAACCATGTTGCTGATTATGAAAAAATTTTAAACAAAAACTCAACATACATTTATTTCAAGCCAGGAGAGAAATTTTATTATCCAGACTCATACAATGCAGTAAAGCTGCTGGTATGCAGTAAAACGAGCCCTTCACCTCAGGATTTAAGAACAGATAGTCAGTGTAAAGACAGAGAGGAAATTATAAGAAAGACACCAAGCTGTTGTGCACTATTGGATTACACTGTTATGACTATATAATTATCATTTCCTTTTGGAATTTTCTCGTGTGCGTACTGAACAGATTCCTTGTTACTCTGTTTCATGATTCCCCTCTCAGATGCCTGCTGTGGTTAGAACTGGTACAATACAGGTGGTCTCATGTGGGTGAAGGGAATCAGTATTTCCTTTCATGGGTCGAAATTACTTTTCCATCTACTGAATCTTCCACACTGATGCGAACCTTACCGCTGCTGCTGCTGCTGATGCTGCTGAGGGATGCTGTGATGAAGAGAACGGGAAACAGTAATTACAACTGGGGAAATAAATATACATTCATGGAACACTGAAGAATCCTGTTTTTCTCCCACTAGAAGCTTCCTTCACTGATCATACACACAGCCCTGCCTCTTCTCACGACATTAGACTGTCACAGTCTTGAAATATGAGGATCATGAGATCTAAGTAAAGCTTACGTAATGTCCATATGAAAATTACATATCAAAATTGGCCGTACTTTACTGTTGGTATGACTCAGCAGAAGCCGATCAAGGGACACCCAGCTCTCCATAATTATTTAGATTTCAGAGATATGAGTACAAGTGATCAGTTTGCTAGACCAGGGATAAAATAATTTTGGTCCTAAAAAGCTGTGGGGGCTATGGAGACAGTATGATCAATCTTTGGGGGGAGAAATGGAGATACTGTCTGTAATCCCTCTAGTCAATAGAGGATGGGCTTGTTCAGTTCTATTTTGCCACAAGGATGGTGGTTGCATCCACCAACCTCACTACTAAATGTATTTTATTTCCCCTCTTTATTTCAAAATCCTCCTTACCATCCTTAGGGCTCCATCCCGACAGCCTGTGGAAGAGAAGAGATACGGGATTAAACTAATGAGTCCCACTGCAATTGTGCACTGTGCAGCAGATTCAATCCTACTGATGTAGTCTGACCACTGCACGGCCTCTAAGTTGGAACATGCACATTTTGTGTACAAAAGATCGACTGTGAAAAACTGCAGCTGCGAAACGGAGGCCCTTTTGAAAACGTGGCCCTTCAATGACCATTCAGGAGTTAGAGAGTTTGGGTTGTTATTGATCTGATTGCGTATCCTCTTTTGCATATTCTGAAGGTCCAGTAACAGTAAAGAACGTGAAGAGCAGTCAATACAGTTGTAGCCCTTTAGATTCCTATTTCCATTCTTGACATTTCTACATTTTTACTTCTCTTAACATTTCATTATTTACACAAATAAAAACTAAGAGCCGACTTCCCCCTCCAAAATAGTGCTTCAGGGCACACCCAAATGTCTGACTAGCATTAATGCCAGTTCCGTTTGTGGATCAGAGATGGGAATAGTCCCCAACAAGGGAAAAGTTTATTTAAGAAGTGTTCTACACCCTGGAAACATGAGGAAATGGCTTAGAATTACACCATATAACAGTGCATATTTTCATCTTTCTATGGAGAACCAGGGGTGTGACATTTACGTGCGTAGTGAGAAGAGACTTAAATAGATGGTTCTACGCTAATGGCCATGATTCCCATGCAGCAAGAAACATGCAGGACCTTTATCTATTGCTCATCTTGTAGCTCATCTTAGTTAATATGAGTGCATTCCCACTTCATAATTAAAGTTTTCATTATCAGCTCATTTGCCTATGAAGATGGACTTGCATTTTGGCAGCCTTTGGGGTTTTCCTGGACACCTATTGGCACCCACATTAGGCCCAGTACCCAGTCAGTACAATTCAGAAATCTGCAGTAGTCCTGGTTGTAATGAGGCTCAAGTTCACCTAATTTCAGGGCAGATTCCATACGTTACTGTTATAACATATGCCATGTTAACAAGATGATGTAATTGCCATTAGGGTTTTATTTTGGACATAGTTACATACTGGGAGTCCTGGCCTTCCAACAGACGGCGGTAAGTGGCAATCTCCTGCTCTAATCTGGTTTTGATGTCCAGGAGCATCCTATACTCTTGGTTCTGCCGTTCCATGTCACATCGAAGCTCTGCCAGTTGCTCCTCAATGCTGGTGATCATGGCCTGAAGTTGTGCTAGCTGTGCACAGTATCTTCCTTCTGTTTCTGCCAAGTTGGCTTCCAACCCAGCTTTCTAATATAAAACAAAGTTAAAGTGGGTTATTATGCAGATTCATTCCGTAGTAGAGCAAGAGATCAAAGGGAGGCATGCGCTAATAGTGACTTATTGTGGCATGGAACAGCCACATACCATGCTGAGCTGGGATTGGAGTTCTATCTCCAGGCCCTGCAATGTGCGTCTCAGTTCTGTAATCTCACTCTTGCTGGTATGGATCTGTTCAGTACTGGTGGCTACTTCACGGTTCAGCTCCTCAGTCTGGAAGGAAAACAAATACAATAAAAATCAAATGCAAATTGGATTGCCAAATGTTTTATTTCCCAAAAGGAAAGTACCATTCTGATCACCGTCATGGTGCTGCTTGCTTTGTATCTGAATCTAAGCAATGGTCCAATGGTGAAAAGAGGAATAATGTCTAAAATCTTGGTAGGTGTATCAGGGCTCTTAGCTTCTTACCGAATGCAGAAACTGATCAGCAAATGCAGTAGTGTTGCAAAGAAACTGGGGCCATGATGAGCTGCTAATGCATCAATTTATTTGTTCATTAGGATAGCCATACCTGTTTATAGAACCAGGCCTCAGCATCTCGACGGTTCTTATCAGCCAGTATTTCATATTGCTCTCTCATCTCAGACAGGATACTGGTGAGATCAACCCCAGGAGCAGCATCCATCTCTACGCTGACCTTTCCACCCATCTGATTGCTGTATTCTTTCATTTCCTACACAGACAGAAGGACACAAAAGACGTTATAGTTTCTTCCCTTGTACACTTTCTGCCCTCAGCAATCCATATAGTGTAATTGGGAAACGTGTAGTTTGAGTTATGGTTATTACACACCTCACTGCCTGCTAGCCTTTAATTCCCCATTTCATTTTAAATGGGCTCCTACAGCATGTGTAAATCCCTTACGCTTAACAATCTGTCCCAATTTGTAATTAGCTCAGACACTGTGATTTCCTTCCCCAGACTTGAAGATGAGCTCTGAGAAGCTTGAAAGCTTGTGCCTTTCTCCAACAGAATTTGGTCCAATAAAAGATGTTACCTCACTACCTTGATACAGGTTGCAACATCCTCTGTTAAATTAGAAGTTTTTATTTTCTTTCCTTATATAGAATTTAACTTTATTATGTATAATTTCTATTGCATGTATTATAACTTTAATATCTTAACTCATGGGTTCTTTAGCAGTTCCTTTTCATGAAGAAATTTATTCAGACACTGAATTTTTGTTTGCTTATGTGGTTGGAGCTGAAATTTTTAAATGAAATATCTTGATTACTGTGGATTGATGTTTATCTATGTATGTGATCTTTTTTTAAATAACATGTCTGGAAAAGGCATATTTTGTTTCTAAATGAATGGGAACATTTCATGTAACAAATATTGTTATCTATGGAATAATTTAAAAATTTCTGACCGCATGCTCATGCATGTCAAAGCAGGTACACAACTCACATCTTTAACACAGTTTGGAATCAGAGGGATGTTAGCCTGGGGAGCCCTTTGGATTTGTTTTAAGTTTAAAGATATTTTATAAATCATCCAGTTGTGAAACTATCATTCCTTGGGGTATTTTTTAATCCCAAACTGAATTCTAAATGTGGATGGTTCTCCCCACTCCATGTTTGAGCACTCACTTCCTCATGGTTCTTCTTGAGGAAAGCCAACTCCTCCTTCAGGTTTTCAATCTGCATCTCCAGGTCAGCTCTGGACAGAGTCAGCTCATCCAAGACTCTACGCAGGCCATTGATATCAGCCTCAACACTCTGGCGAAGGAACAACTCGTTCTCATATCTGCAATTAAAAAAAAGAAACAGACATTTGAAAACACATAGCTTTGTATCCTATGTAATTATAAAAACAGGGAATCGTATGCCTGTTGTGTCAGAGAGGAACAGGACAACAGCAATGTAAAGTCAGAAGAGAGACCAAAAATAGTAATCTAGAATGTTTGTTCCAATTTTAAAGTATGCTATGCAAAAATTTGTGAGATAGCCATCTTGGTTCTTTGTTGACATTTGACAACATCATACCACCAAATAAGTTGGCATTTTTGGCAATCCCAAGATACCAGCACCTAGTTACAACAGTGATTAGTACTATAAGACAGACTGACAGACAGATCAGGATTTAGGTGCAATGCCAGAACTGTGTGTGGGAACTTACAAAATGCCCACCTACTGGGTTATCAGGCTGGTGCTCATAAGCAGTAAGAAAATCACCATATTTAAAGAGGAAAACTTGAAAATAACAAATGTATTTGGACTTGAACTAGATTTCTGAAGTACAGATAAATATGAGCTTTATGGGTTTGTATAACTAGAGTGGGCTATTAACATCTATAAAAAAGATAATGGACAATCCAGTTTTAGTGACCTCTCAGTTATGAAGAAAGGCATATGTTGTTAGCTTTGCCCAGGGCGCTTGGTGAGAAAATATAATCCTGGAGCTACTTCATTGTAAGAGAAAGTAGTTGGTGGCATCTTGGCATCTTGACAGCAGACAAGCTCATTTCAACAGCGTCCCTGAATTTCAGTAGAACAGTCACTCTTTGGCTTTCCTATCTGGCTTTCCTCTCCTAATGCTTACATCCTCTGAGAGAGAATGAGTACAAGAAAAAGATTATCCCCCACATCCTATCATGCCACTTCTAGCTGAAAGCAAATTCAGACCCTTTCTCATTTTAATATCTTTAAGTGATAATTTTTGTCAGTGAGAATGAACTGTACAAAAAGTTAATAACAGTATAGAAGTTAAGACATGAGGTATCACAAAACAGGAAAGCATCTTGATTGGCTTGGTGTCATTGCTGATAAAGTTTCTTCTCCCATTTCTTCCTTTAGCATATCTATTCTTTTGCCAGGATTTTCTCTTGTAAATTCTAAGGGAGAAAATTCCATCCCTAAACTTGTGAGCCGTGTTTGGGAATCCATACTCTCTGCTACTATGATGAGATGTTCAGCTTCAGAAATATTCATTTGAGACAGTGAGAGCAAAATTAACTTACTTCAGTCTGAAATCATCTGCAGCCAGCCTAGCATTGTCAATCTCCAAAATGACTCTGGAATTGTCAATAGTAGCTGCAAGAATCTGGCAATTGGGAGACAGAAAAAAGATTCCTGTGAATAATGGTGAAAAATCACTGTACAGGGGGGGGCAAACTTTTTAGCCTGAGCGCCACATCTGGGGATGGAAATTGTATGGTGGGTCATGAATGCTCACAAAATTGGGGGTTGGGATCCGGGAGGGAGTGAAGGCTCCGGCTGAAGGTGTGGGCTCTGGGGTGGGGCCAGGGATGAGGGGTTTGGGATGCAGGAAGGGGCTGTGGGCTGGGGGTGGAGCAAAGGGGTTCAGAGTATAAGAGGGGGCTCTGGGCTGAGTCAGGGGGTTGGGGTGTGGAAGGGGTTAGATAGTTGTAGATAATAGATAGTTACTGAGACATGTAAAGCAGTAAAGAAGGGAGAAGGATTGGATCTGGGTGATAAATCATTAATCAAAACACGATTTATGGATTCCAAAAAACACATTTCATTATATCACCCTTACCCCACACCATACTATTCATAGCTTATACATGGAAAAATTAAAAAAAGCTAAACATTATTCATATTCTAAACGTGGACCCGGGAGCTGAGTGTAGAACAGAGATCTTGAGGTTTATCTGGAGCAAGTGTGGGTGTGTCAGACTGGAATTAGACAGCTTGATTTTCCCTCTCCTTCCTATTCATGCAATCTCTCAACGTTCATGCAATTAATGGCAACAAATTCCAACCCTTTCATTCTCTGGGCTAATGTTCTTAAGATAAAAAATGAAATAAGAATTAAAACTGACAGCACATTATTACCCTGTACAGTTCTGATGGCAACAGAATATTGAAACATTCTCCTTGCCAAAATGTGTGTGAAATAATCAACTCAAAATATAAATCTAACTTTTCATAAGCATGTTTCTCTCGTTTTAAATTTATTCTGTGGTACTTTTGTACAAATTTTATAATCCTTATAAATTAATTACACTGGGAAGTTAAACCGTACGTTCAATTCACACCTAGGGTAAATGGAAAATAAACTTACACAATACAATATTTCGCCTTACCTTTGCCCTGGAGACTTCCTTACTTTTGAAGGCCATGGTTTATACTTTGTTACATTGTTTAATATTTGATTGCTTTACAATTTATGGATAAACTTTAATGTATTGTGTCCCATTTTGTTATTGTCTTAGAGCTTTCAATTAACATAAAAAAAAGCCTCCATTTTCAGTGTGAGACTTTTATTTCATTACAGTAAACAGCAATAGCTGTTCCCTTCTTTTCTGCTGGAGTGTTTTTATCCACAATGCATTTACTTTTTTGGCAAGAAATTATGACTTTGTAATTCTTTCTAATTGGTTTAAAAAGTTGGAATGTGCAATTCACTAATAATAACAAATTGCTATAACAATCCTTTCTAAATATGAATGACATACCTTGTCTCGGAGCTCATCAATTATCTTGTAATAAGGACTGTAGTCACGGTCTGGACTAGTGGGACCTTGCTTCTGATACCAGTCTCGGATTTTGATCTCTAGATCAGTATTCGCTTGCTCCAGAGCTCGCACCTTGTCCAGATAGGACGCCAGACGATCGTTCAGGTTCTGCATAGTTACCTTTTCGTTTCCAGATAGGAGGCCTCCATCACCACCACCCAAGCCACCACCAAAGTCATAAACACCACCGAAGCCGCCACCAGCACCTCCTCCAAAGCCGCCACCAGCACCTCCTCCAAAGCAACCACCAGCATCTCCTCCAAAGCCAGAATAAAAGCCACTACTTCCTCCATAGCCCCCACCCAAGCCAGAACCATATCCAGCCCCATAGCTACTGCCCAAGCCACCACCATATCCACCTCCAGAGGAGACGTACCTAGCGGAAGAGACAGAAACACCCCTGCCACCAGATCCTCCATGGATACTTGGGGCTCTGTAGGATCCTCCCATTCGGACTGAAGAAACACGAGAGGAGCCACCGCCCCCAATCCCCAGACCACCGCCATAGTTAGAAGAGGAGCTCTGCATAAAGGAAGTAGCCATGACAGCAGCGCTGAAGGATCCGGTGTCAGTTACTCAGCTTGGCCTAGGAGAAGAGAGTAAGTCTCTGCACTGTCGTGGGGCTCCATTTATACCAACCCCGGTGGGTGTTCTATGACAAACCCACTCGCCAACCCTCCCCCAAAAGATCTCCACCCTTAAGGGTGATGCCAAGTTGTAATTATTTTGCTTACTAACACAGCTGGCTGTACATCCTGAGGAGCTGAACTTTTTTTCTTCAGCTAAACAAAAGGTATGAGTCAGGATGAATGCATGTCTGTTTTTTCTTGAGGCTACAGTTCTGACACTCGGATTATGTTTTACTTTTTTTTTTTACATTCAAGAAAAGAAAAACCAAGTGAGTTTGACCACCCCCAATTTATGCATTAACAAAAACCACTGTAGTCACTTTAAGAAAAAGTCTTCCACAAAAGTGAAGTTTGTTTTATATGAACTTCCACAGTCATTTCAAATGCATCTTTAGCAGCTTATCCATTGCGGCTGCTTGTCCCTCCACCCTTTAAAAAAAAAAAATCATGGTTTGTTTCCATCAGGACTTTAGAATCAGCTACTTTTTTATTTCTATTCTTTGCTCAGAATCATCCTTAAGGGTTTGGAACCTCAATGTTTAAGACATAAAACACATAATCCTGCTGGTGTGTGAATCTCAAATGAACAGTGATCAATGACCAGGAGACAGTATTCATAGTTATTAAAATAACTGAATAATTATTGGGAGGTAACAGTCAAGAGAAAACAGAAGAACGGGGATGATACGAGATGAGTGAAAAGTAATTAAAAGGCTGCTGCAAAGAAGAAGTGGCAGAGCTTCCCACTGCTAACTGTTGCGAAGGCTAAACATACTGGATAGTATCCGAGGGGTAGCCGTGTTAGTCTGAATCTGTAAAAAGCAACAGAGGGTCCTGTGGCACCTTTAAGACTAACAGAAGTATTGGAAGCATAAGCTTTCGTGGGTAAGAACCTCACTTCACTTCCACATCAAGTGGATGCGTACTGGATAGAACATTAAACAGAAAAGTTTCAATCAGATAGAAGTTAACGTTTTAATGGCGATAGCCACATGGAAATTGAACAAATTTCTGAAAATGAAGGTGCAATCAATATCAAATTGAGATCTTCAAAATCACAGCCTGAGGAGTACCTATCAGAAATTATCTAAAGATATTAGTCCTGCATTAAAAGCAGGGGAGTAAACTATGTGTCCCTTTCAGTCCTAACAATTCTCTGATGAAATTCAACAACACAGATCAATCATCTGTTAGTGTAATTGTGCAACATGAACTGGATGCTGTTAAGAAACATCTTCACATCCTTTGTGGACAGGATGAGACTGAACTTGTGAGATTTCTGATGCTAGTGTTATTTGTTCTATCCTGCTAGAGTGGTGTGTGTGCGTGTGAGAGAGAGAGAGAGAAAGAGAGGATGGAAACAAAGTAGCATTGCTCTTAAAACCCCTGTTCCCCCTGCCCCTGCATCCCTTTTGTGGCGCTTGAATGACAGTTTCCAAGGAGATTGTTCTTTAGATGAAAGCAGTGGTTTTTACTGGAGACTGGGGGTTAGCATGAGGAGTAGTAGGGCATGGTACAAGTCAGAATTGTAGGTTTAGGGAGTTGGAAATGCTGCCGGTCATGACTGACTGGCATTGGGAGTGATGTATAGGGAGCCAAGTACTGGAAGCAGAGGTTGTACTGTAGGACCTGATGTGTATTGACAGAGCAACGGTGAAGGGAGAAATTTTTCCTGCCCTTCACTTCATAAGCACCAAATGTACATTAAAATCAAACATTTAAAGAAGAACAACAAATGTTATGTGTTTGCTGGCAACATCAATAAAAGAGGTTTCTATCTATCGCAGGTGCAGAATTGGATATAGATAAATACACTGGAAAACGGGATGTGAGGTTTCAGATTAACGGTCCGCAGTATCAAGGTTTTTGTGAGGTTGCATAGTTGACACTTGAATGGAGCACTAGAGATATATCACCAGAAAGACATGGCACTGGGAACCAAAAGAACTATATCAACTGCCCCTCTTTGAGCCACACCTTAACCAACTGCTTATGATACTGCCCTCTCACACTCTGTTTTCTCACCTTTCCTACTCTAGAGAAAAGGCAGTATATTTCCAAATTTTGATAGCATGTTTCAAACTGAGCTTGGAATTAAGCCATGGAGGCTTAGTCTTGCCATGGGCTTGATTGATAGTTCTTAGTAGCTTGCCAAATCTATATATCACCAAGTCTTTAGTATCTTAAAGAACAAGTTTCAACAAACCCTTCTAACAGTGAAGAATGTTCCATAAAACCCCTGTAATGTAAGCATGCTGAAACTTACATGCTACTAGGCTCAGTTTAACTCCTACTGATCCTCTAATAAGCAAGATCAAGTTCTGTTTCATTAAAATCCTGGATTTCAACAGAAGTCTTTGTGGAAAATATCATAGATTTTAAAGGGATACTAAACAGATTTTTCATAATTTTAAATCTTTTTTGCACTTACTGTTCATAATAACTCCTTTGGACGCTTGAGGGTGAAATATGCTTTACTGATTTTATTTTACTCCATGCACACACTGGATTGTTATTGGACAGGATCTCATGAACGGTAGGTAGCAGATGCAGCCGAAAAAATAAAAGCAATCTGGTGGCAAGACAGCTTAATTTATTCTCCTATAACATAACTCAGAAGAGCAGCCTGACAGAGAGTCTGATGTTTTTATTCCTCCTTCTGGAACATTGAGCCTGAATTCTCAGGGCATATTTCACGTGATCAAGATCCTGCAATCCCAAAAGGGCACAGCAGTTGCAGATCTCAGCCCTTTCCATCTTCTTATTCTTGATTTGTTTTTCATTTTAAATGACAAGGCCAGCTTTGTTCCAATAGTTTATATTTTTTCTCTATATTGTTTGTAATATTTTCTTACCAAAGGTGCCAAACACCTGTGAATTTTGGAGAAGTTCAGTTCTGGATCAAGTTTTTACAGCATGAACCAATTGCTGTTTCTTACAGATGCTTTCACAATAAAGTTCATTTCAGTGAGTCCTAGTCCGAGTGTTGCTTCTTCTTATGAAAGAAAAATGATCAAATTTTCCACAATGAGTGCAGATTGCTGGTAAACAATTTGTGTGTATCTATAGTTCACAATTCACATTCTGTTGGTTATTTACATAAGCCTCATAATATTATTACTGGCTCTTGTTTGGATTACTTCTCTAACTAGCCAATATATTATTTTATAGTCAAATAGACAGTGTGAAATTAATTGGCTTTTGTCAAATAATTGAGCTAAGATGTTGCTTTTCTTGAGTATTCACGTTAGTAAAACTTGAGATCAAAAGTTACTTTGGCTAATCAAAATTCATTTTTGAATTTGAATAAATATTCACTGAATTCCCCCCCCCCAATATTAGTTCAGCTCTAGATCTAGGTGTGAATCCTGATATTAACAAATGTGGGTATCTTTTTCTAGAGACTATTTCTGTATGTTACTCTTGTTGTATGAACCACCTAAACAATTCTTTACATTTCCCCAAGCATTGACTTCTCCCAGTTTCACCACCCTCCTGTGTTCAAATGAATCTTTCTTTGAGGTCAGTGGAGCGATGCCGTTTTACACCAGCTGAGATCTAGTTCACTGTCTTGTTCATCCAGCACTTTTCTGCAGCACGGTATGAAGTGGAAATGACTCTACTGAGGGAGTCACAGCAGAGCCTCCCACCCACTGAGATTGTAGGAGCTGTATTGAGCTTGCCACTTGTGGTCTTTGCACACTTCACACTAATCTTTCCCTACGATTTTATACCTCATACTTGACCCTTACACTCAGTACTGTGCCTCTGCAAATGAGGAATTCCAAACTAAGCTGTGTATAAACTACTCCCTTTGTCCTGTCTTGGCAGAGTTTTGTTGGCAGACGTACTCTGGCATGTCTGCACTCTGCAAACTCTGGTATTGTCATAGTTTTGTTAATGGATTTTTTAAAAAATAATCACCCTTCAGCTCATGCAGACAAAGAGTTCCATTCAGAAAGAGGCTTGTTTGTCACCATGACCTACCCAGCCTTTGTGTGGCCAAACCATAACGATTCATCACATACCCTTGAAGAAGGGGAGGCAGTCCATTTCTGAATGAACTGAGAGAGCCAGACTTCAGATTTAAGGTGACACTATCTGTATGATTTTACATTGAATATTTCACCTGAAACCTTCCAGTACGGTAAGAGTATATGCCAACATTTTCAAATTTTGGTGCTTAAAATTAGGCACTAAAATCCATATTTTGGTGCCTAAATAAAGGTGGCCTGATTTTCAGGGCTGCTGACTATCTGCAGGTAGGGCTTCAATAAAATTTGTGAATATTCAGCTCCTCTAAAAATCAGGACATTCCATTACATGGTTAAATGTCTATTTAGTATTTAACTTTAGATACTGAAATTTGAAAATGTTGGCTGTAGGATGTCCATGCAGGAAAGTGTCCCCATACATCTTACCTTCTACCCTGGAGCATTTAATTACACAAACGATGTATGATAGAAATACTCAGCCTCTTGAGTCCACATAATGCAAAGACTTCGAGGGTTAAGCATTTTTCACATATTGTTTTAACTATTGCAATGCCAAAGAACCTGACTTACTGCCTGAGCATGTAACTTGCTGTAAGCTAACTAATGTCAGTACTCTGTTGGGACACCCTCTCTGTTCAGACACTTGGAATAAAGAGAACTCTGACAAAACTTACAAACCCACATGGAATGTGTTCCTATGTATAGCCTTTGGAGAATAAAGACAGAACTGGAGATCTTTGCTGATCTGGAATGGATTCCAGGTGTAACCACTGAGTTTAGGAGACAAAGGATTTGCAATTTGATATGAAACATTTGTTAGAAAGTGAGTCAGCAACTTTGAATGAGAGATACAGAAGCCTCTTTGTGTTTGATGCGTTACAGACTTCTCCCTCTGCTCCCACAGGCAGATGTAAAATATAAAGGTGTACTGTTTTAGAACAAGCTTCATCTCTACCAAAGCTAATGCTTTTATTCATGACCTGCAATACTCCCAGCTCTTCTGATTCTGTGCTCACCTCCAGCTCTGCCAAGGTACCTCAGTGCAACTTCTGTTCCTGTCTTAGTCTCCCCCTCATTCCCCTGCCTTTGTCAATGCACCTCAGACCTGATCTGTGTGGGTAGGATTCTGTAGTGGGGACAAGAGGTGTTTTCATTATTTTTCCCCCTGTGGTTATTTTTCAATCAGACAACTTTCTAATGTGATCTTGCCAGATTCCAACAAATTAAGCCAGGACAGGCCATGTCAGTACTTGGAAAGAAATCTCCAAGGAATACCCAGGGTGCTGCAGGAAATGGTGTTGGCAATTCCTATGAGTCACTACCAAATGAATGCACCAGTATGGTGTTTGCCCCCATGATTAAAAAGGGTTTGCTCACACTTTGTGGATGAGATTCATGGTCTTGGGATACTTCTGGATACCCAGATGCTCTCGCAATCCCAGGTAGTGTATTAGCCAGATGTGCCTTTTCTTGTCTGTGCTTGGCACAGAGAATGCAGCTGTTCTCTCTAATGTGGAAGTTGTCACAGTGCTCCATGCCTTTGCCACCTACAGATTAGAATTACTGCCATGCTACACTTGAATACCATTCTGAAACTAACGTTGATACAAAATGCTTTGGTTGGTTTACTTATCAGCGCTAATTACAGGGGATGTGTTACATCAACACTGCAGAGGCTGAATTGGCTTATCTATTCAGTTTATCACAATAACCAGACATAAGTAAAGTTTGCATAAATCAGATGACTTTATTAGACAGTAGAAACAGCAAAAATAGTAGTAAAAGAGAACTGGAAATGCAAGAACAGCTAACCCAGTTCATAAATGTATCACTAATAAATGGCCCTATTCTACCTTGACCATTGTGTGGTCTAGAATTTCTTAGAAATGAATATCTCAAAGCACTACTGTCTGTTTGTGATGGCACCCTTTAATACTGATTCCTGCTTGTCTAGTGTTTTTATTCTTCGAAAGTGAGATAGTCTGAGTCTCTTCCGTAGTTCTTTCCATCAGCCACCTTCTCTCTTTTGCTGCTGCTTTGAGAACCTGCAGTACATAAGGAGGTAAAGAACAACGATTACACAGGTGAAAAGTTTAGCTCCAACCTCAACTCTTAATCCTCCCTCTCAGAACTTTTCTTTGTAATATCATTGAATTTGAAGCATGTGTCACTTCCACAGTATTTTGCAAGATACTGTGGACCCAAGAACATTCACAGCAAATTCTCCTTAAATGTGTGCATAATAGTTCTGAACTGGTCAGTCTTGAATTTCTTCATAGTCCTCTCACCCATAGGAATGTCTATGTGCTTGGCTGTGTACATAGCCATTTATTGTGCTTAGATACTTTTCCCCACCTTTAGTATCTTGCGGTGACTATATAAAGATCCCTAGCAAGGAGCTGTAATCTGTTAAAAATTTCTAACTAGACTGAATGGCATTCATTGTTTCAGAGTAGCAGCCGTGTTAGTCTGTATCCGCAACTTAATTGGTCTCTCAAAATTGGTAAGACAACTCCCACCTGTTTATGCTCTCTGTATGTGTATATATATATATATATATCTCCTCAATATTTATTCCACTCTGTATGCATCTGAAGAAGTGGGCTGTAGTCCACGAAAGCTTATGCTCTAATAAATTCATTGTTTGAATTCTATCAATCACCAGAAGTAATGTAGGGTTGCCAACGTTCTGATTTC
Organism: Chrysemys picta bellii; assembly: GCF_011386835.1. Classification (NCBI taxonomy): domain Eukaryota; kingdom Metazoa; phylum Chordata; order Testudines; family Emydidae; genus Chrysemys; species Chrysemys picta. The sequence goes on along the minus strand of NC_088814.1, from coordinate 2,435,442 downwards.
AGAAAACCAAACACCCTTGCCCTTCTCCCTGCTCTGCCCCTTCCCTGAGACCCCACCCCTGCTCCGCCCCTTCTCTGAGGCCCCGCTCCCAACTCACTCCATTGCCCATCCCTCCGTTGCTTGCTCTCCCCCCACCCTCGCTCACTTGCTCATTTTCACCAGGCTGGGGCAAGGGGTTGGGGTGCGGGAGGGGGTGAAAGCTCCAGCTGGGGTCGCAGGCTCTGGGGTGGGGCCAGAAATGAGGGATTTGGGGTGTAGGAGGGGGCTCCGGGCTGGGGTGTGGGGCTGAGGAGTTCAGAGTGTGGGAGGGGGCTCCGGGCTGGGCCAGGGGGTTGAGGGCTCCAGCTAGGAGTGCGGGCTCCAGAGTGGGGCCAGAAATGAGGGGTTCAGGGTGCAGGAGGGGGCTCCAGGCTGGGGAGTGGGTTGGAGTGTGGGGAGGGTGAGGGCTCTAGCTGGAGGTGCGGGAACTGGGCTGGGGCTGGGGATGAGGGTGGGGAAGGGGCGTGGCTGGGGGCAGGGCAAGATGGTTCGGTTTTGTGCGATTAGAAAGTTGGCAACCCTAGAGGGGGCATGGGGTGAAGGCTCTAGGAGGGAATTTGAGTGCAGGAGGGGACTCAAGGCTGAGGCTGGGGCAGGGGGTTGGGGTGTGGGAAGAGGTGTGGGCTCCAGGCAGCACTTACCTCAGGCGGCTCCCTGAAGTGGCCGGCAGGTGCCTGTGGCCCCTATGCTCAGGGGTGGCTAGGGAGGCTTCACGCACAGCCCTCACCTGCAGGCACTGCCCCTGCAGCTCCCATTGGCCACGGTTCCAGGCCAATGGGAGCTGCGGAGCCGGCTCTTGGGGCAGGGGCAGCGCACAGAGCCTCCTCGGCTGCTCCTGCGCCTAGGAGCCGCAGGGACGGTGGTGGATGATTCTGGGAGCCACGCGGAGCCAGGGCAGGCAGGGATCCTGCCTTAGCCCCGCTGCACCTTTAACGGCCCAGTCAGCAGTACTGACCAGAGCCGCCAAGGTCCCTTTTCGACCGGGCGTTCCAGTTGAAGACCGGACGTGTGGCAGAGGCACCAAGATGGATACCACTCATCAATAGATAAAAATACTCTGCCTTTTAAAGGTTCCCATAAAGAGAAAGGATCCTTACCAGCAGTTCCAGAAAGGGTCCAAAACTTCCTGTGGCACAAAGAGAAAATAATTATAGCAAAGAACAATCACAAATATCAAGTGTTGGATGAGAGGAAGATATGAAAAAGTAAAGTCTCTCTATCAGACGCCCTTTTCAGCATCAGGAACGAAAGGTTTATCTCCTTGCTGGCTCCCGCACTAACTCTTCTGTTCCTTAGCTCAGGGAAGAGGAAACTACAGAAAATGTGTCAGAAAAGGACAGAAGTGGCAAAGAGGATTCTGGAACTAAGGAAATAAATTAAATATGAGAAATTTAAGAATCTGTCCAAGCCCAAATGGTTTTTCATGTTCCAAAATATGAGGAATGTTTTCCCTTTGGTGCCACACATGAACTGAGAGAAGGCTATGGCACCATGTCTGGGGTAAAGTTATACTGGTGTTTGAAATTAGCTAGATACTGGGTCTGCATTCAAACCCCTCCTTAAGATTCACTTCCACCATGATGCCTACTTTTGAAAAGAACCAGCTGTGGATATTTGGAGATAATCTATTTAATTTATAAAACCACACTAACAACATTGTGTTATTAAGACATTGTGTAACTAATAGCCAGTTACCACCTTGATTACTTTACTTATATATTCTACTTCTTGCCTCTACCCTTTGTCTGTTTGTCATTTAGATTTGTAACTCTTTGGGGCAGAGACTGGGCCTTCTTTTATTGTTTGAAAGCAGCTAGCATGGTGTAGGCATTACTGGAAACAAATAATTAACTAGTAATAATTAATCAATTAATAAAAATAATAAATAATTAATGTAGCTATATATAATGCAAAATAATAATTCCCATCTGCACAACATAGGTAGGATCACTGACATTTGCAGATTTGTCATGTATCCTGCAAATGTCGTCCACTGGACATTTTGGAGTCTCCAAGTGTATTTTACATGGAACACACTGTGGTGCAGAGTTCCCACAGAATAATAATATAATATATGGAGATATACCTATCTCATAGAACTGGAAGGGACCTTGAAAGGTCATCAAGTCCAGCCCCCTGCCTTCACTAGCAGGACCAATTTTTTTGCCCCAGATTCCTAAATGGCCCCCTCAAGGATTGAGCTCACAACTGTGGGTTTAGTGGGCCAATGCTCAAACCACTGAGCTATCCCTCCCCCCCTTCCCCAGCACTCTCATGACAGCGTAACAACCCTCAAATATCTTTTGCAGTGAGTATAGTTACATACTAGGAGTCTTGGCCTTCCAGCAGCTGGCGGTAAGTGGCAATCTCCTGCTCCAGACGGGTCTTGATGTCCATGAGTTGCTTGTAGTCACTATTCTGCCGCTCCATATCAGCTCGAAGGTCAGTCAGCTGTGCCTCCACGTTTCCAATCAGGTGCTGGATCTGTGCCAGCTGGGCACCATAGCGATTCTCAGTGTCTGCCAAGGTGCCTTCCAAGGCAGCTTTCTGAGAATAGAGAAGTTGGAAGAAAAAAAATTCAAAGGCTGTCACCAAATATAGGATTGGTCTTTAGAAAGGAAACACCCTTGGTTAGGGGTCACTTATCACTATATCTTTCCTAGCAGGGATTTATAAATTGAAAATCTTGGGAGAAATTGCCACATACCATGCTAAGCTGGGACTGAAGCTCTATCTCCAGGCCTTGAAGGGTGCGTCTCAGATCTGTGATTTCAGTCTTGCTGGTCTGCAGCTGTTCAGTATTGATGGCTACTTCTTGGTTCAGCTCTTCAGTCTGAAGCAGGGAAAACATTTGATAAATGGAGTGCAGTTTTCTGAAGATCATGAAAGGTTGTAGCCTGTAGGAGCCCTTTTCTACAAGAGGTTTGAAATTATTTTCTTCTGTCTTGTATTGTTTTATTTTTTTTACCTTACTGTTGAACCAGGTTTCAGCATCCTTCCTGTTTTTCTCAGCCATGACTTCATACTGGTCTCTCATGTCAGCCAGGATCTTGGTCAGATCAATACCTGGAGCAGAGTCAACCTCAACACTGACTTGGCCACCTGTTTGCCCACCCAGGGCTTTCATTTCCTATAGTAACATTGCAGAGAAAGACACAAGAAGGCACAAGCATTAGTGAAAGACACTACTAATCTCTCTTGAATTCACCCACTCTCCTCAAGAGCTAACCTCTGATTGACCATTCTCAAATATTTGCAGGTGGGAGGCTTTATTTACCCAATCTATAAAGAGGCTTTTTATATTCTACTAGAAAGCCCAACATAACTGAGAAAGTTCAGATTCCCTCCTACATATCAGTCATCTTTTTCCTACTGCTATTTTCAAATGTACACTTTGGGTTTTTTACCTCCTCATGGTTCTTCTTGAGGTAAGCCAGCTCCTCCTTCAGGCTTTCGATCTGCATCTCCAGGTCAGTTCTGGCCAGGGTCAGCTCATCCATGACTCTTCGCAGGCCACTGATGTCAGCCTCAACACTCATACGCAGTGCCTGCTCTGTTTCATACCTTCAAAAAAGCAGACAAAAACAAAACAAAACCAAGAGTTATTAAAATCTAGAACAAGGGGCAAATAGTATTTATTACCATTTGCGTTTGACTTTGACTTTAGTTTTCTTCATTGTATAAAAAAGCCCTATATTTGTAATACTGAATCTATCCCAATACTTTGCACATAGGTTGGTATGAGCAGTATAACTTACGTGACATGTACAGCACTGCTCTAATTTAATGTATGGAATTTAATGATATTACTTTAATAGAGCAAGACATTGTGCAGGAAGGTGTTGTGTGATCTTCCCTCTACATGCTATACATTTACCTTGTAGGATGCTATACTACAATTTTTCTAATCTTTATAAAGCTCCTTATATAGCTCTACAGAGTCATTCTCAGCATCCTCATTATTGTAGCTATTATTAACTTTGTTGAATTGTGTCATGATTTTTATAGACTGGTGTCTGCTAACATATAGGAGGAGGTCCACCCAACCCATTAAGGTTGGTTGATTAAGCCAGGTACATTGTGAAACCCATATTATACATTAACTATATCTATTTTCAGACCACATTTTTATTGTCTAGTTTTAATGCATGGGCTTTAGTGACATTCCTTTTGCTTTTCCAAATAATAACGACATGAAGATCTGCCTGCCTTTCAGTTAGGGTTGCCAACTTTCTAATCACACAAAACCAAACACCCCTGTCCCGCCCCTTCTCCAAGGCCCCACCCCCGCTTGCTCCCATCCCCCCTCCCTCCATTGCTCGCTCTCCCCCACCCTCACCCACTTTTACCAGGCTGGGGCAGGGGGTTGGGGTGTAGGAGGGGGGTGACGGCTCCAGCTGGGGGTGTGGGCTCTGGGTGGGGCCAGGGATTTGGGGTTTGGGAAAGGGCTCCGGGCAGGGGTTGGGGTGCGGGGAGGTATGGGCTCTGGGCTGGGGGTGTGGGCTCTGAGTGGGCCCAGAAATTAGGGGTTCAGGGTGCAGGAGAGGGCTCTGGGCTAGGGCAGGGAATGAAGGCTTTGGGGTGCAGGAGGGGGCTGGGGCAGGGTGTTTGGGGGGGTGCGAGCTCCGGGAGGGTGTTTGGGTGTTGGAGGGGACTCCGGGCTGGGGCAGGGGATTCGGGGTGCAGGGTCCCGGTGGCACTTACCGTGGCTCCCAGGTATCGGCTGCCAGGTCCCTGCAGCCACTAGATGCATGGGTGGCCAGGGAGGCTCTGCGGGTCGCGGTTACTGGCCAATGTGAGTTGCGGAGCCGGCTCTCAGGGTGGGGGCAGCGCGCAGAGCTTTCCTGGCCGTCCATGAGCCATGGGGCCGCAGGGACCTGGTGGCCGCTTCCAGGAGACATGGGGAGCTATTGCTGGCAGGGAGCCTGCCTTAGCCCAGGGCCCCCACTGCACCACTGACCGGACTTTTAACGACCCGGTAGTGGTGCTGACCGGAGCCACCGGGTCCCTTTTTGACTGGGCGTTCCAGTCGAAAACTGGACGCCTGGCAACCTGACTTTCAGTATGTATCTCCTTGCCTTTGAGGAATTTACTTACTTGGTTTTGAAGTCATCAGCAGCCAGCCTGGCATTATCAATCTGCAGAACAATCTTGGAGTTGTCAATGGTGGCAGCAAGAATCTGGAAAAAGCCAAGTGGCACCGTGTGAGTCACAGTCTAGGCTGAAATGACCATATGCCTCCACTCATTACAATCCAGGATAAAAGACGTAAGAAATTCTGGTGAAATTCTGACGAAGCTATGAAGGGCTTTAAAGTTGAGTAACTGACATTTCAGGTCTTTTTGTTTTATTCCTAAAGTAGGCCTGTCTCTCTTTGCTCAAGGGCAGTAGGGTCTTCAGTTAACATACTGGACAAAATTAATCTCGGATATAACTCCCCTCAAGGCTGTGAAGCTACACCAGGAATGGATTTGCCCCTTTCTTTGTGTGATCTGCCATTAAGGATCTACCCATCAGTTTCTGAGATGTAGCATGTAGATCAGGAAATGACCCCTCCTCTGGGCAGGCTCACTGAATTCCACTGACATCGGCAGAGTTAACCCTACCACGGTATTAAAGAGCCACAAGGAGACAGAGGTGCTGAGCAAAGGAAGTCTGCGGAGTCTCCCTGGCCAGAAATTCTGCTCAGGAGGTTTTATCTGTGTTAGCCCTTACCAGAGATTTGGGGGTTCATGTTACTTTTATATAAATAAAGACAAATGATGCCTTTGTATATAACTCTATAATGGAATACAATATAATAGTAATATAGGAAAATTCTATATCACATTTGTATAGAGTTTGAATGTATTTTATCTCCTAGCCTAATCATACCGCAGGGTCCCCAGCTCCAGAATGCTGAGTGATTCCTGTAACACAGAGAGTTCTGTTTACTTAAAACTTTTTCCCTGTGTACCTTACCTGACAAATGTACTTTTATGAGCCACCTTATGTGGAGTGGGGAAGGAATTTTCCCCCAGGTCAGATTGGTGGGGACCTTGGCAGGGTTTCACCTTTCTCTGCGGTGTGTGGATGCAGGTCACTTGCCAGAATTATCTGGATATATGTCACTTTATCATTTCCCTTCCATTGCAGGGCCTTGGGCATTGGTCTCTCCAGTTCTCTGCCTGTGGCACATAATAGTCTGGCCTCTTGTGGACTGTAATACTTTGCTCTAATTTCGATGGCTAGATCTTGGGTGGTGTTGATGGCCTGTGGTTTAGGGAAGGTCAGACTAGATGGTCTGGTAGTCTCTTGTGGCCTTGAATTCTATGAGTATCAGAAATCAATAGGTCACCTGGGAAAGCAGCGGAAGCTGCTCACTCTCATGAGTTGGGAATAAAGACAAGAGCCCAGGAGATTTCAAATGAGAGAATCTAATTCCAGCTCGTCTTTTTCGGAGGTTGATTTCGGAAATCAGTACAGTGTGAGCGAGGTAAGCCCAAGGGAAAGGAAACTGTGTGGGTGGGGTCATGAACTTCACACTAAGATCTGAAAAATAAACTTTAGGTTTTCTCATGAGACTGAGTGTTTACATAGTTCAGTCAGCAATCACGTATGTCTTCTAAGGTGTGTACCACCCTTAAACAAACTGTTATTGTGCACTAATGAATTTGCTGGGGCAGAATAAATCCTGTATTGTATGCACTTAATTTAGTTAATGTCGGCTGTTTCTTTTTTCATTAAGTAACATATTTAAACACTTCAAAGTTCAAGCTCAGGAGGCAAAATAAAAAGGGTTAAAAAAATCTCAGTTTCACGTGTTAAAATTCTGAAGTGTTCCAGCTCACATTTGCAAGCCCCTATATTTGGTCAGTTCTTATTTTAACTGTAAATATCAACTCAGAGATAGTCATCTTCTCTGATAACTGGTAAAGCAGTGCACATACTGGCTGTCCAGCATCTTCAACAGAAGTGTATGATTGGTAGGTGACTGCAGAGATAGACAGATACCTAGTCGTTTGACAAGATTTAAATTGAAGGATGACTTTTTTTTTGGGGGGGGGGGTATGCCAAATTCATCCCAAAACCAAATTGATACGACCCTCGTTGACTTCAGTAGGAATTACCTTCACTTACACCAAGGCTAAATTTGGTACAATAACTGTGCAGAATTAATTGAGAAAAACGTAAGGACTTTACTACTGTTTTCAGGGGCATTGAGCAAATGTGTTTGTGGGAGTTAGTGGGGCCCTCAAATCATTTCACCGTTGACTATTAAAGGTGTCACTTGTGCACATTTTCTTAGCTAACAATTTTAATAGCAGATACATTTCATACTAGGCATTGTCATTGTCCATCCCTTCTGATTCACTACATACTCACATCACCCTTCTACTCTCCCATAATCCACCATTCCTTTTGGCTGGTTTTCTATTGAAGCTTTTCTTTTCATTTCTTATTAAATTTCAGAAATGTAATTGAGGCTGAATTTGTCTTTCATTGTTACTGGAAACTACATAATAAAACAGTTATCATTATTTACAGATAATAACATTTTCCTTTCATCTGCTAATAATAGTCACATGATATATATGCTGTTTTAACAAACATTTGGGTCTATCCTTAGATGCTTTTTAATAAACTTTAACACCTACCTTGTCTCGAAGATCTTCAATAGTCTTGTAATATAGGCTGTAGTCATGGGCTGGCCCTGGTCCTTGTTTCTGGTACCAGTCTCGGATTTTAACTTCTAGCTCAGAATTTGCCTCCTCCAGAGCACGTACTTTGTCCAGGTAGGACGCCAGGCGGTCATTCAGGTTCTGCATAGTTGACTTTTCATTTCCAGAAAGGAGGCCATCACCACCACCAAAGCCACCACCAAAGCCACCGTACAAACCACCACCATATCCACCACCAAGGCCACCTCCTACCCCAGAAGAGACAAACCGAGCAGTAGAGACAGAAATACCCCTGCCACCAGATCCTCCATGGATACTTGGAGCCCTGAAGGAACCAACAGCCCGACTGAGTGAGGAACCACTAATATTACCTAACCCAGAAGAAGTTATTTGCTTCGAGCTGTAAGTGGACATGGTGAGTAGATAGCAAGGATCCAACTCTAAGCACAGTTCACACAGTTTGTGCTCTTGAAGCAGGAGTGAAAGATTCTTTCTCCCACCTGGCGTCTTTTATGCCTTTGTGCCTGTGACAATGGGAGTTGTCCATAGAACATGATATGTAAGCCCTGTGGAATTCAACAGCCGTAAGCCTTTTGCCAACACTGAAATTCTTCTTATTGGTCAGTCGATATGAAGTGGGCTGTGTTTCTTTGCCAAATATTTTCAGACATACCAGATTTCTTTTTTTTCTCCCTTCTCTTCCTCTTCAGACTAAAGGTGTGATTCACAGTATGTGACTCTCTGCTCAAAGAGACATTTGTGACTCTAGAATGCTAGTTTACTTATACTGAAACAAAAGACCCGTAAGCACACACCCCTTCTGCACTGTACAGTGCCTCCATTGTGAAAACTTTCCTTAGGTAATTTCAGAAGAAGGTTTATAACACATAGTAATGCAGTTAGTGGCTGTTAATAGAGCCTTGTATAGAGGGAGCCCAGATGACAAACAGCACTGTGAGGAGAGAGCTTTGGAAAAATAAATTCCCACACTTACCCAACGTTTTCATTACTTCTCCTATAAAATTCTTCTTTCAAAGAAAAATTTCTCAAACACTGGTTCTTTGCTCTCAGTTTCTTCTAGGAGTCCCGCAGGACAAAGGGTTTGATGGTAGAAATGACTTACATGAAAATATTTGTTTCTTTTCATAATATGACAGTCTCTTTCAGTGAGACATGGTTTGATTTTTTTCCCCTAGCCCTAATTCATAGAATCGTAAGTCTGGAAGGGGCCTCGAGAGGTCATCTAGTTCAGTCCCCTGCACTCCTGGCAGGACTAAGTATTATCTAGACCATCCCTGACAGGTGTTTGTCTAACCTGCTCTTAAAAATCCCCAATGATGGAGATTCCACCACCTTCCCAGGCAATTTATTCCAGTGCTTAATCGCCCTGACAGTTCGGAAGTTTTTCCCACTGTTTTTCAGATAGTGCTTTAACCTTCACTCGCACAGCATTGCTGGGTTGAGCAGCATAGTGTCAGGTGCATGATTCTAAACTCGTCCTTTCACTTAGCAAAGGGTGTGACTGCCACTGAAAGCAGGGGATAGGAGCAGTATCCCTTACTCCTGCAGTGTAAAAATCCTTTACTATCCAAGATGAATTGGCCAGAAAAGTCATGTTGTTGGTGCTTCTGACTTATCTACAAGAACCCTTACAGCTGGGCCTATCTTTGTCCTTTGTTTGCGTCTCTTTCTTTAGTTGTTTCCCCTCAGCCGCGTCAAGAAATGTTACTTGTAGAATGGCAGGAGCAAAGCAGCCCATCAGCATTGTGCATTGCTATGGAACAATCCTATTGATACCACTGCAGGATGGGAGCAGCCCTTCCAAGAACAGAGGAGCATTGCACCATTTGGAAATGCTTCCACTATGGGGAACATTTGGAGCATGGGGTGCCAGGCAGGGGCACTCCTCAGCACCCACCAGCAGCCCTGCGGATCAGCACCTCCCCCTTCCCCCAATGCCTCGGGCCCCGCCGATCAGCTCCTCCCTCTCCCTCACAGCGCCTCCCGCCCACTGTGGATCAGCTGTTCAGCAGCATGTAGGAGGCGCTGGGGGGGAGGAGGAGGAGCATGGGCAGGAAGAGGCAGGGGAGAGGGTGGGAAGAGGCGGGGCGGGGGTGCAGAAGAGGCAGGGCAGGGGTTTGGGGGAAGGGGTGGAGTGGGGGTAGGACCTGGGGTGGATCAGGGGGCGAGCACCCCCCGGCAACTAAGAAAGACGGTGCCTCTGCTCCTTGGATACAGTCCGAACAATACAAAAATAAGAGCTAAGCCAAACAAGATACCTACTCCAACTCAGTGCCTGTGGATAATCCTCACGTACACAGTGAAATGCAGCAGGTGTTTAAAAGTGCCCAGCAGTGTTACATGCAACTTGTTCAAATAACTCCACTGACTGCAAACTTCAGGCCAAATTTACATAGAGAGAGTGTAAATACCCAAGTTGCAAAGTAGAAATTGCAGGTTACCTGGACCAACAAGTTTATTTTTTCTTCCAAAAAGTTCTATGCACAGGCAGTGGCAGTGCTAGCTTTCCTCACATTGCTCTTTCAACCCTGCTATGAAAGTAACACATCTGGGAGAGCAGAGTTTCCAGGCTTCACACTTGCTCAGTGCTTGGCCTCTCTTCTGGGTCTCAAGGAAGCACTAAGATATTACAGCCAATTCTAATAGTATTTGTTATGCCCCCTAGGAACTGCACTGAGACCACCAATTCATTTAACAAAGACCATGATCAGACATCGGATGGTAATGATTTTTAGTCACCAGTTAGTACCTATGACCAATAGATGAAGAACTCCATACTCCGTTATTGCCCCATGAGTCATCTATACCATTAAAAAACTCTAGCAAAAAGAATGAGGAGTACTTGTGGCACCTTAGTGACTAATCTAGCAAAAAGAACTTTCTGTCTCAAGAGCTGGGCTCTTCAAAGTTTCACTATATTGATCAACAAGTTAGACTTGTTTAATGGTACCAGCAGTTCTGTGCACAATTTCTTCACCAAGTATTGGGACTCAGATTCCAGAGGACAGAAATTTGAATATACAGATAAATAGCTTGTAGCTAGGAGCTACAAACCAATTTAACAAAGGCTTGTATGCTAGCTGGGCTTGTTTTCTTCCTTCTTGTTTCCTTGTATATGTCTTTTTTTAAACATGTCACAAGATAAATCACAAAGTGTAATCTATTGTATTCAGGCATTGTTGTTTTGAAAGTTTGTGATTTGCACTTACATTTAATATGAGAAATGTCCACTTCAGCGTCTGGTTTGTATAGTCCTGTTGGCAAATGTGTGACAAACATCAGACTACCCATCCTAAAAATGCCTAATATATTCTGGATAGGACTGGCTGTTAGTGGCCATTTCTAACATATGGTGACTAGACAATTGAGGCACTTCCATATTTTGCCATGCTGTCTGTTTGAGAGATCCGTATTTCCAGCACAAGCTCCTCTAAACCTAAGTGTGGGCACTCACTCTGCCTCTAATTCCTTTGTTTTAAAAGGTCAGAATATAAAAAAGACAATGCAATATTTATTCTTTTCCAAAATATAGTGTTGTGCCAACATCGCAGCAGAGTACTTTAGGTGACAAACATAGACACAAACCCATGGATTCTTTGTTTCTAAGTCTCCACACTGTTAGCAGGTAAGTAGTCCTGAAGAATACCATAGGGATGACCTTTCTCCTCTTCATCATTACAAGCCTCCAGCTCTATTTATCTACTTAAATGGCACAGTATCTGACAGTTTCCATTTCCTCTTGAACTTTTTACTAGTCTAGGTTATCTACTACCCTGCTATCATGCCATCCTATCATTCATTACAATTCACCACAATTTGTTGCACACATCACGGTGGACAATTTTGTCACATTGCTTTCAGTCATGGATGTTTTAACCCCTACTCCAAATGAACATCAGAGGGAGCCCTGGAAGTTGGCAGCTGTAATTTTAGACCTCCATGATATCAAATAATGTGGACTTTCAATTGGAATTAATTGCCTAACTACTGTTTTCTCCTTAGAAAATCTGCCCCTCAGTATCTAAGTTCTGCAGCCATAAAGCATAGTGGTGACAGAAATGAACATTGAACTGCATGGTGATCTCATGAGAAGTCATACAGGAAAAACTATTAAATATAAGAAGGTTGCTAAGTGAGATATCACAGTCTCTTGTAATGTATAATATGGTTATTGGGGAGTGAAGTGGTATCACCACTACTGGTCTTTAGCTCTTCTATGCAAATATTCTACAATGGGGGAGGGATCTAAAATAAAACAAAGTGGATGTAATGAACGTTAAAGCAGAAGCCAAATCTTGGAGTGCTTTGTAAGAACTGGCTTCCAGCAAACTACGCTGGTAAGTGGTGTGAGAAAGAGGCTCCCCATTCCCAATCCTCTGCTTGGGAATTTTTTTTTTTTTTTTTTAGTGAATTTAGTGCTTATAAAGTGGTGAACTGAGAGGACTGATTCATAAATTCATTCATAAATTCACAGTTTAAGGCCAAAGAGTCCAATAACCCTAACTGCTGTTATCAGTTCACCTCTTAATCTTCTTTCTGATCAGCTACACAGATGAGCTCTTTATGTCTCTGTAAGGCATATTCTCCAGCCCGTGAATTATTTTTGTGGCTCTTTTCTGCACACGCTCCTATTTTGCAACATCCTTTTAAAATGTGCAAAACAGAACTCTATGTAGTATTACATTATTGGTCTTCCCAATGCCATGTACAAAGGTACAGTCATCCTTCCACTTCTACTCACTACTTGCCTCTTTATACATCCAAGGGTCGCGTTGGCCCTTTTTGCCACATCATCCCACTGGATGTTGAGCTGCTTGTCCACTATGACCCCTAAATCCTTTTCAGTCACTGCTTCCCAGGATACAGTCCACCATTCTCTAAGTATGGCCTGTGGTCTTTGTTCCTAGATGTATTACTTTTCATTTGGCTGTAGCAAAATGCATTTTGTTTGAATGTTTCAGTTTACCAAGCGATCCAGATTGCTCTGTATTGCCCTGTCCTCATCATTGCTTACCACTCCACTGGCAGTGGTTTGATATTTATTTCCAGATCATTTATGAAAATATTGAATAGCATCAGGCTCAGTACTGATCCCTGTGGAACGCCACTAGAAACACCCCCCATTCCATTATGATTCCCCACTGACACCTGCTTTTGGTGATCTCTCCATTTGCCAGTTCATAATTGACTTAATGTGTGCTTTCTTGATATTGTATGGGTCTATTGATTTAATCAGAATGTCATGCAAGATTCGATCGAATGCCTTACAAAAATCTAAGGGTTGAAAGCACTGACTGCTAAGCCACACCCTGGGACTTTCACTGTGCTGTAGCATTGTCCACACAGCGAGTTAGTGCACACCACACTGGAGCAGCATAGATTGACATCCTGGCTAGCCACACACTGACTTGGTATGTAGACAAGCCTAAGTATATTGCATCTCTACAGTTACCTTTATCAACCAAACTTGCAATCTGCCAAAGAAGGAAATCAGGCTTGTTTGACAAGAGCTATTTCCCATAAAGCCAGGTTGACTGGCATAAATTATATTCCTATCCTTTAATTTTTTATCAGTTGAATCCTGTATCAAGTTTGCCATTATTTTGCTCAGGACTGATATCAGGATAACAGAGCTATACTTATCCAGGTCATCCCACTTGCTGTTTTTGAATATTGGCATGATAACAGCACTCTTCCAGTCTTCTGGCATTTCCCCTGTATTCCAAGATTTATTAAAAATTAACAACAGTGAACCAGAGATATCCTCAGCCAATTCCTGTAGACTCTTAGGTGAATATTATATGGGCCTGCTGATGTAGATATTATTTAACATCTTCCTCTGTTACTAATGGACTGGAAAGTACATTATCTCATGTGATTCGAGTACATTATCATGCTTTTTTCAAAATATTGAACAGAAATATTTGTTGAACACTTTTGCCTTTTCTGCATCATTATAAACAGTTTTACTGCCTCCATTTAGTGATGCTAGTAATGCTACCATCGCTAGGATTTCTTTTGTTCCTAATATACATCAAAACTTCGTATTGGCCCTAGGCCTGCCAGCCATGGATATTTCCCTGATGTCTTTAGCTTCTCATATCAATTTTCTATACTTCATAATTTCTAATTTATATTGATGGCTATTTCCCCTTTTTTCCATTTGCTGTATAGTGCTTTTTCATTTCTAATTGCTGTTTTCACTTCACCAGTGAACCAGCAGTGGCTTAGTGATAATACATAAAGAGCAAATTCTGCACATCACCTGACAGTTCATTACATGGCATCTAATAGTGATATGGTCACTCTAGAGCAGTATTTCCCAAAGGTGGGTCCCAACCCACCAGTGGGTTGTGGGAAAGTTGTATATGTGTCACCCTATCCAGGGCTGGATTAACCCATCACTAGCCTTGGCCTGGGCAAACATACACTTCTCTCAGTGCGGAGAGGAGGCCTGGTGCGGTGGAGTAGGTTGGAGTGTGAGTCCACCTGGTTCTTACCCCCCAGCAGCAGGCCTGGCTTTCTGCTCCAGGTGTGGTGACCTGGCACATGCGGTCACAGCACCCAACTTGAGTGACCCTGTGATTCTGTGCATCACATCACAACACTCAGACTGGGGAGCCAGGACCAGCTTGACAAAGCCCTGGCTGGGATGATTTAGTTGGGGTTGGTCCTGATTGGGGGTTGGACTAGATGACCTCCGGAGGTCACTTCCAACCCTAATCTTCTATGATTCTATGACCAGCCCCATAGGACAGGAGCTGCCCTAGAACCCCACCTCTCCTCTCCACACTGGGCCAGGATTACAGTTGTGGTACCGGGGTGGAGAGTTTATATATATATATATAATGGTGGGTTGCAAAAAAAGACAACTAGCGGTTGGTGGGCTGCCTTAGTAAAAAGTTTGGGAACCACTGCTCTAGAGGCAGCACAGTTGAATTTTTTTCTCAATATGGGCTGCTGTGTTCACGCAGCTCTCCCAAGCTTGGGATATAAATAGAGAACAGCCTTTAGAAAGAAACACAGATGACAGTTTTGCCTGCAGAAGTTCTGAGTGTCCTGCTCAGCCCAGGGCAGGAAAATCCTGCCCAACAGGTAACTGATCCAAATTTTCTCAGGAGGCGAAATGTTCATCTCAACATGTTAGAGTGTCTGCATGAACAGGGAGGAAACCCATTTGTAGCTACAGCAATTTTACTGTGTTGTATGATCATTGTGAATGCTGAAGTGTGTAGTTAGAGCATAAAGTGGCATCAAAGAAATTTTGGATCTTGTCATTGCCCAATGATGAAGCTTCATGGGGGAGTTCCATCAACTCTCTGCCTTTTCCACCTAAATGTTCAGTGGAACAACTGAGCAGCCATGCCACTCTACATCCCCTATCATGCCAGACACCGCATCCTCAGGAGAAATCAAGCCAGTGACAAATAGGACCGTCCATAATTTTAGGATTTAAAATATAAAACCTTTTATAAATGATGAGACACAAACAAACAAAACAAAATAATATCAAGGTGCACTAACCAAAGCAACCACGTGATCTTGTTGTAACTTCTGTCTCCTGTCCCAGTACTCCCTTGAAGCTAGATTCTCTTACTTGTTAAGTCCACTTTTGATTAATTACATAAGAATGGGCATACTGGGTCAGACCAATGGTCCATATAGCCCAGTATCCTGTCTTCTGACAGCGGCCAATGCCAGGTGCCCCAGAGGGAATGAACAGAACAGGGAATCGTCAAGTGATCCATCCCCTGTCGCCCATTCCCAGCTTCTGGCAACCAGAGTCCAGAGACACTTCAGAGCATGGTTTTGCATCCCTGTCCATCCTGGCTAATAGCCATTGAAAAACCTATGCTCCATAAACTTATCTAGTTCTTTTTTGAACCCTGTTATAGTCTTGGCCTTCACAACATCCTCTGGCAAAGAGTTATGCATATGTGGTACAAAGTGAACTTAAAATGGCTGGAGATGGCTAGGAGAGAATTCCCTCCGTGCAGGAGAACTCTCCACCAGTGGAATGCTGACTGCAGCTCAGGGTCAGGAACCCAACCTCATTCAGTGAAGAATCTTCTCCTTAGTGTTTGGAACCAGCCCTCACCTTTGACATCTTAGATGTTAAGTTATTGGGAGTGGACATTGTATTTTACTTGTCTGTAAAGCAACATACACATTTATGGTGCAATATGAAATTTATCATCATCATTAAGGTCGTGCTCTGGCAGCCTTCCCGGATTCTTGATTCACTGAGATCTCAAATACAGACATTAATTGCCCAGATAAGACAACATAAGAATATTAATAGTGTATTGTAGTCAGATTAGATCTGGCTCAGGCCATAGGGACTAACCATTGGACCATGGCTACACTACAGCTTATACCACTGCAGCAAAATACTTCTAAAATTTCCCAGTGTAGATGCACCTTTACTGTGATCATCCTTAAAGCTTCTGGGTGCCTCAGTATGAGGAGAGTCTAAGATTCCATTTAGGTTCTGAGATTTTATCTCTTTTGCTGTGATGGCCACATGAATTCACTTTTTCCAGCACTCCCCAAGCCTGGCTGCGCTCACAGCTGCAGCTCAGTTTATTCAGTTGATCTAATTTACCTAAATGCATGGAGAAATGCTTCCCAGGCCTGAGTCTTCACTACTCTCCCATCACAAAAATGAAAGAGGTTAGACACCAAAAGAGGATCCACCAAAGAGAGTCCATAGCACAAGTTAGAAGCTGCTTCATCATTCTGCCTTGACTTTTCTTCTACGTCAGTGATTTTAATTCATCTTATTCACTGTAGTCAGCTACCTGCTGAACTTTGAGAACCTAAGCAAAACTTTACCCTGTCCCTGCCTCACCTTTTGATCACTGCTGCTTTTTTTGTGATGTATAATTCTTCTTCGAGTGATTGCACACATGTATTCCACAATAGGTGTAAGTGCTCGCCACGCGCATCAGTGCCGGAAGATTTTCCCCTAGCAGTACCCGTAGGGGAGCGCCCCTGTGACACCTGGAGTAGCGCCTCCATGGTGTGGTATAAGGGACGCTGCGCACTCCCCCCACCCTCAGTTCCTTCTTGCCACCAGTGAAGGTGCTTCAGAGCTGCTCTGCTCCAGCTTTGCTGTAGCTCGTCCCCAAAACTGCTTGATCGTTCAGTGTGTGGTACCTGTAGTTAGTTAGTTGTTTAGTTAGTTTAGTTTAGCTAGAGCGCCCGGGCCGGGGCATGTCCCGTGCCCCGGGTTTTAAGTCGTGCGACACTTGTAGGCGGTCTGTGCCAGTGAGCGATCCACACACGGACTGTCTACGCTGTTTGTGGAAACCCATCTCAGCGATTGCTGCAAGATTTGCAAGTCATTTAAGCCTCGAATCAAGAGAGAAAGGGACATTAGGCTCTGGGCTATTCTGATGGAGTCGGTGTTGACCCCGGCTCCGGCGCGCCGCTCCAAGTCAGCACCGGGCACCATGGTGTCAGTGTGCGGTGACCCTTCAGCGCCATCGACTAGTTGGCATCACTCCCCATCCAAGGGGCACACCAAGAAGGCTAGGAAGAGGCCTTCTTCGCCGCGGCACCGGAGTAAACCCGGGACAGAGGCTAGACCCATGATGAGTGGGGATGGAGCCCGTGACTGTAGCAGCCACATAGAGGGTTTGTGAGCCATGCTGCTGCACAGACCACCTTATTGTTGCTCCAAAGAGGAGCAGTTCCCTACCCTCATCATGTGCTATCAACTGTAACCCACACACTAAGGATCAGAGATGAGGCATGGCACACTGATTCTCTAGGATTCAGACTCAAATTCTCCTTCATTTTTTTTCCCTTTCAGTTTCTTGTTGGAAATAACACACAGTAAAAGGAGCTAGTCTGAGGCTCTTTATGACTAGGCATTTGGCAAATGACTGTATAAAATGCAATCCTTAGGGCTTCTTGTCTGCGTATCTCAGCATATCCCATCATTAATCATTCACTTGCAAATCTCCACAGTGTTTGCCTACTCCATGTAGGTGCCAACAAATTCAAAGACAAGAATGTTTACATGTGTCAAAGGCAGGTTCTAACACATACACACACAACCGTTAATAAACTGGGAAGAAACATTTTTCAAGATGATTTTCTAGGTGAAAAAGATACTGTATCGTTATCTCTGCTGGATTTGAATGTGTTACCTTTCACTGGTGTGGAGGATGAAGCACATAAACCCTGTCCCCACAGAGAAAGAAGCAATGTCTGCTCTTTTTATCTCCCTGCACTGTTTCATAGTTCTAACTAAGAAGGACAACTTCCAGATCTAAATATCCCTTTTCCATTGTAAGTAAAGGCATATTTTAGAATAGACAGCAATCTGCAATATTGTAACCTTCCCAATATTACTATGCAGCCAATAAGAAAGAAGTAGAAAAAGATAATTTTGACAAATTAGGATATTGTGACTAGGTGAAGGATGTGCAGAATGTGAGAGAGACAAATACTTCAACTAGATGGGCTGGTAGAGCTAATAGTTTATACAAATTGATGCATAGATACGCTGAACAAATAGAATGGGAGTAGAGACAGAGAGGTGCTGTATAAAGGTTTATTTTAGAGAAAATTACAAGAATAGCATCCCGTATTATCCAGGGACCCATTTCTTCCAGTTCAGGAAAGAAAAGATGATCCCATGGTTAAGACACTCACCTAAGAATTGCAAGACGAGGGGTGAATTCTCTGCTGCGCCACACACTTCCTGTTTGACCTTGGGGCATGTCACTTAACCTATCTTTGCTATAATGGCACTTCCCTATTTCACAAGGGGGTTGTGAGGAGAAGTACATTAAAGATTGTGACGCACTCAGAAACTGTGATAATAGGGACCCTATAAGTATCTAGAATAAATAGATGTGTGAAATTCTCATTAACTGCACTGGGAGAATTGGGTTTCAGGCTGCATTATACCAGGACATTTCAGGGCATGTTAAAACCGATGCAATCTAGTTTCACACTGTGCGCTACCGGGCCAGGGCCAGAAACTGATCACTGGTCAGTTTGAGCATGAATCGCGAGATTTTCAAAGGTATTTAGGTGCCTAAATATGTGGCTAGTGGGATTTTCAAAAGCATCTAAACCAGGGGTGGGCAAACTTTTTGGCCTGAGGGCTGCATCGGGTTTTGTAAATTGTATGGAGGGCCGGTTAGGGGAGGGGGTCGTGGCCCGGCCCCCACCTCCTATCTGTTGTCCCCCCCGGGACTCCTGTCCCATCCACACACTCCCGCTCCCTGTCCCCTGACCACCCCCGCACCCCTGCCATCCCATCCAACCCCCCCTCCTTCCTGACTGCCCCCCCAGACCCCTGCCCCCATTCAACCCCCTGTTCCCCCCCGACCGCCCCGATTCCTATCCACATTCCTGCCCCCGACCACCACCCCGAACTCCCCTGCCCTCTATCCAGCCCCCCCACTCCGTGACCCCTTACCACACTGCCTGGAGTACCAGTGGCTGGCGGCGCTACAGCCCCGCCGCCCGGCTGGAGCTGGGCCCCGCCGCCACCACCACGCAGCACAGAGACCGGGTCAGGTCCGGCTCTGCAGCTGCGCTGCCCCAGGAGCTCACAGCCCCGCCGCCCAGAGCATGGCGGCGGAGCGAGCGAGCTGAGGCTGCGGGGAGGGGGAATAGCGAGGGAGGGACCGGGGCTAGCCTCCCGGGCCAGGAGCTCGGGGGCCAGGCAGGACAATCCCACGGGCCGTATGTGGCCCGCGGGCCATAGTTTGCCCACCTCTGATCTAAACAGATTAAGTGCCTAACTCCCAGTGAAAGTTAATGGGGCGCAGGGGTCGTCTACATGGCGGAACAAAGTGCATTAGCGGTGTGTGATTTGTAAAGAGTTCTAATGTGCTGTGCCCTAACTGCCTGGAGTAGGCCCAGCTGGCGCACTCTAAAAAGTACCTAGTTTGCATTAATGTATTTAATGTTGTTCTAAAATGAATTTCCATACAGAATGATTCAAAATCACGTGGAGAGAAAGGATCTGGTGCTATGATCAGTGAAAAATAAGTCCCTGAATTTTTCTTGTACATCTTGTATAATCCGTCCTCTGCTGCGTAAATACTAGCATGGATGTGCTGAGGCTGGAGACTATTATTAGGAGCCAGACTTCTGAAACAAACATGTTGATTTGTCCCAGAAGTCAGGTTTCAGCAAGCATCAAGAAGTAAAACCTGTTTGGAGGAAGCTGCCAGAGCCAATCAGATTAAACCTTTCCAGGGCTGCAGGGAACTCAACAAACATTTTGCCTGGTTCACATGTCAATTACAGCCCTGTTGTGAGTCATATTAGAGCAGAAGCCCAAAATCAAAAAATCTGAGTTGGGGGGGAAGTGGCCTGCAGGGCTGTAGTTCTCTTCTACCTTTTACTCTCCCACCATCCCCATTAGTTGCATTTCACAACTTTTTATATCTCTGTTAATTGCAACCTGATTGCACATTCATCAGGTAGGAGACAGACCACAACCTCACTGGACCTTGGCATTGCGCTGAGGACAGGAATAAATAGTCATGTAGGATCGGAATCAGCTGCAAACTTTTCATGTTCCGAATGGTTTGATGATGACTTCTCTGCATCTCTAAGATATTGTAGGTAGAGCTGGTAGCGCTGCCTATTATTAAGGTTGCCTGATACTTCCCATTATAAGACCCATTTACAGTTGCTTATTATTTTGCCAAGCTTAAGTAGTTCAGCAGTTTCCAAGAATGAGGCCAGGGAAAAACATGGCCCATGTTAAAAAATTATGGCAACCATTTCTTTGAAGAGTTCTAGAGTTCTAGCGCTTCCATGGTTTGGAGCAGGGACTTGAAATTTGGCGCGGGGGGTGGGAGGGGAAAGGGAGTCCTAAACTGAATGAAGCAGGGGTCCTGTGCAAAACATAGTATGTGGCTATGTAATAAAGATTATATCATAATGCATACACACAAGGGAGCCAAATTAAGGTGCACAGGAAGCCTGAATTCTGGAATTTCCAAATCTTCAAGTGCTTGATTTTGCAATCTTAATAACATTCTTTTAACATATTTTTGTGTGCAATATAGAATCATACAAATGTAGGGCTGGAAAATACTTTTAGGCTGGGATTTTGAAAAGAACCTAAGGGAGTAGAGAGCCCTTGTCCCATTGAATATTCCTGGGATTTGGGCAACTAAAATAAGCAGAAACTAAAAAAGCCTGTGTGGACACAGAGGAAAGCAAAACAGGCAAGGAGGGCTGTTTGCTAAAACAGCATGTGGGGAGATCTTGCACAGATTTGATTAGCTAATGGTTGTAAAATATTTTGAGGATTCAACGTGCCATGTAAGTGCTATATTATTATTTATTATTATTATTTATTTGTATTCTGGTAGTACCATTCAGGATCATGTTCAAAAGTGTGCAAGACATTACACAAATGTACAGGTAGGTGAGAACAGGCAGCTATGCCAGAAAGCAAGGATGTCTTTTCAGGTCCTTGTTCTCATAGCAGCTGGTCAGGTGCTGGGACAAGGCATACTGCAGCCTTGGTATTCACCTGACCAATCTGGCAACACAAGTACAAGGTGGGGAGGTGGCGTTACTAATCATTCTAATATTTCTCTGCATATCTGGAAGAATATTCCATTTTTAAAAAAAGTATGCAGAAGAACTTTGAAGAATGTATTTATATGTGCCAACTGGGTGCAAGTCAGACACCCAATTGGATCACAATATAGATGCCTTCCTGAGTTGTCTGGCTACATTAACTGTAGCTGAAACTTGGATGTATGTGGGAGTCTCTGGAGAGATTGTCCACTTTACAGTCTCTTTATAGTTTGTTTGTTAAACCCTAAAATCTACCTTCTGTTTAGCAAATAACTTCAGTTGCTTTTGGTGCTGCTGTCGCCACATGCAGCTGCCTGGAAGCCCTTGAAAAGGTGTGGTTCAGCACTCCTTAAAAATGAGGACAGACTCATGCTATTGTGGAATTAACCAAAAATGCAAATGCAAAATTTTGGTTAAATGTCAAATTTCCACCTGAAAGTAATTTATTTTAATTTTCTCTCTGTGTGAGATTATTATGGACTTTATGGACCCCTCTTGGCCCCTGGTAGATTTGTGTCTGGGGTGGGGCTGTGAAAGGCAGAGTAAAACTTCAACTTGTGTGGTAGGCTCTCTGTCATCAGGCTGTGGGACAGGTTTGACCTGAGATCATAAATACTGCAGGAACAAATAGGTTTACATGATTTGAAGTGCCTCTGATGCACCCTTGTGTTAGTTCAACCAGGCAAATCACTCACAAGACTACATTCCAGTCAAAAGATATTCCCTGCAGCCAGCTACTCTTCTGTACCTCTGAGTGTAGGTTCATAGATAATGGGCTATTAGAATTAATTACAGAGTGCATACATTTCTCTCTAGGCACTACTAAACAAGCTTTTAGAAGTCATCTTATGTGGACCTGAAAGTGCCTATTCAGTGCACCAGTCGTAAAGGAGCATTGTCTCTTGGGGTTTGTTTTAATGACCGGCAAATTTCAAGAAGTTCCCAAATTGTTTGGATTTCTACTCAGAATTGTGGATGCTTATCTTGAAATTTAACAAAAATAATTTTCATATAAGAATTCCTGTACTTCCTTAGTTTGACTATTATTATTCTGTTTATTCTTTCTATTGATATAATACATATTTAAAATACTACATGAGCAGCTTTCCTTGCAGTATTTTGTTTCCAGTGTTTCTTGTCAAAAGCATGGAGAGTCACAAAGATCTTTTTGAAGTAACCAAGGCTTATCTGGCATTCTGTGAGGAGATTAGACCAGACTACGATTTTATCCAGATCAGCTCATGATTGTCTAGTCATATATTTGGAAATGCAGACAAATTCTGGAATGATCTGTTTGTCAGCTCATAGAAAATTTCTCTCTCCTATGCAAACAGCAAAAAATTGAATTTGAGTTACAGTTGGATAGTGGGAGTATGAGACATTCTAGGCATTTAAGGTTAGATTTTCCAAAGAGACTTCAATGAAGGATCTGAATACACACCCCTAGATTACTACACAATCATCTATGCATGGAAGGATATCTCTGTTGATACAAATTTCTTATGCTGACTTGCAAAAAGGCAGTCTGCAGGCATAGTTTTCCATGACCAGTACAGTGGATTTCCTCCTTGCACACATCTGCTGGACATTATTATATTAACATTGGCAATTGTGCCAAACCAGGGAATTACTAAAAAGCCTACGCTAAATTCTGCTGCCTAGGGTGGGGCTTGGTAAGGACAAACCACTTTCATGTCATTAATCATGACTTTACTATTCTATCGTTCTTTCTTAACTAAAGCTGACCCCTGCATGTAAGATTTTCATGTCCATAGCTAGATCCCAGAGATGGCATGAAAATTTCAAAAAGCCATTTTCTCCCCAAAAAATACCTTGATGGAAAATTTCCCATCAGCTGTAGTCATCACTTTGTGATATAGCAGCATAGCATCATTACTTTATCTCAGCCTTGAAGATATGGTATTTTGAGATGCTTTTAATGCAAGATGCAAGTCAGCTGTCAAAATCAGGGGATCCCATTAAATTAGGATAGATAGTGACCCTGTTTGAAGTTTCATTGGTTCTCTAAAATTTTCCCTTAACAGTTTTAATAGTAATTTTTAACTATTAATGTGTTTGTATCCCTCGCTCATCTTCAGTTCCTACAGATGTTGGATATATAGCCAGCATAAATTACGCATCTTTGAGGTCGCTGCAGAAGTATGCTTTGTATTCTATAGATATGTGCTTTATGCCTCATAGACCCCTCAAACAAATTGCACTCTCTTGCGTGAACGCAGCGTTTCCTACAATACAATGTATAGCAATGTTTAGTGCAATGTATAGGACTTAATAGCCCAGGAACCATACCGGGGATGTCTCTTCATTCACCAATTTGTGTTGGCCCCTCTAATAGAAAGGGGGAAAATCAGGTCTCCCAAGTTCTTCTTGGCAAGTTTATCCTTAATGTCTATTTGCTGTAAGCGAAGTCTAGGGTTACAGTCTCATTTCAGTCTTTGGGGGAGATCCTGTACATCAGATTCAGTGGAGCTATGCTAATTTAAACCAGCTGAGGATCTCTCCCTCAGTGTTTAGCCTGATTTTCATGCTCTGAGATCAGCAGACTGTAGTGGCTGAACGTGTATTGTGCTCCATGAAGCAGCAATGCTGTCAGAGTCAGAGGAGAAGATGGTTGGCTGCTACAGGGAAAGAGTTAGGAATATAATCTGTGCCAACTCATGAAAAGGTGTCAGTCTGGGACCTCACCAAGCTGAACCCTTATGCACTCAGGATAAGGCACTGGGTTCTTATCTTAGTTTTCTCATTTTCAGTCAGCACGTTACCCACAGGATCATGTATTATCACATTCCACAGACATGGCCTCATCTGCTTTCCTGCGTGTTTCTGTTATACAAGCAGAGATGATTAGTTCCCAGATTTCAGAAAAACAAACACACTTGAAGGTTGAAGTTAGAGTCTCTCCTCCCTTGGAGACAGTAACAACATAACACAAAGCAACAGTAACAGATGCAGTCCTCTCTTGAGGGCTACATTATAAACACATGGCAGATCCATTAAACCTCATTTTTAATAAAAGTGCCCTCATTTTTAAATTGACAATATCAGGCTCCCCCTCCTTTTATGATTGTGCACCTCTGTCAATATGTGGGTGAGCTGGCCACAAGGACAGAATAACATGCATGCTAAATCAAGTGCCCACAAGCACAGCACTGGCAAACTCTGGCTTCTGTTAGATCTGCTGGCCCCTTATGGAATGATTTGAATAGATTCAGAGACAATCATGCCTAAATAACCAGAACTTCCTCTAATTCTCTCCCTTGTTCTTTATTGCCAGTGACATTTCTGTTATCTTTTTTTCTATGAATGTCCATCTGCTCCTTCTGTTTATTCCCCCATTTGAAATCACAACACTGCAGTTGTGAAAAATGTATCAATTTTATTAATATATTTTGCATTAAAAGCCAATGTTTTCATGTGCTTATATGTGAATTTTCTCAGAAACAATTTGTTCCTCCATTTCTGTTCATCAAACACATTAGTGAAATTTCACCCTGGAAGAAATAGCAAGTGCATGTTTACACTCTTGTCAGGGTTAGAGTGAATTATTTTCATAGACAAATTTCACCACATTCGCTAATGAAAAATAAGCTCTTACTTTTTGTGGAAAATGGCAGTTAATTCCGAGAGAAACCACAAGCTGTTCTTGTTTTGAGGAACTGGTTAAGAAAATTTTTCTCTGGTCTCTTTTCATGCAGCTTTAGTCAGAATCATCTATTTGTGATGTCATCAACTTCCCAGCAAGCAAGTGTGATGTCTTAACGGAGAATTATGCCTTTATGTGGGGAAGAAGCAGCAGGAGTTGGGTTTTTTAAATGTTTCAAAACTTATATCGTTTATATACTGGCCAAAGTGTGGAGAGGATGGGAGTGGGTTGGTTAGGATCAGGAACTAGAGGGCATGTTCTCTGGGAGGTTAAGGGCACATATTCATGGGGAAAAAAGGTCACAGGGTTTGTGAAAGACTGTTGTATCTCCAGGATACAGAACAAGGAGCCAGTAGAAACTTCATAGTCTTTTAATGGTAGCTATTACGAAGTTATAAAGTATGTTACTTTCATGAGGCTGTCCCTTTCTCTAGTCATATACGTGAATGATGGTCCCTCCGCCTGTGAAGAGTTTGTGTTGTAAATTCTATCACATTTTCTGTGCTTGCCACTAGAGGATGCCACATGAGCATACTATGTGATTGGCTATGCTAAAGAAGACATCTACCAGCAGAAAAAAGGAGATACCCAAGTACATAGAACTACGTTAAGCCAGGAAAAAACATATTGAAACAAACCTCCCCCTCCCTCCCAGTGCCTCCTGCATGCCACGGAACAGCTGAACGGGGGGCTTGGGTGTTCGCAACAAATTTTAAACAAAATGAGGGTCCTCGGGTGGCTAAAGTTTGAGTACTGCTGCTCTAGAACTTTCTCACTAATTGTAATGTTATGTATCCAGTTGAAAAGAAAGAGCAAATCCCATCTATAAGTCTAATTAAATGTCTTTTAGGGTTCCTAGAAAGGAAAGAAATGTTTTTTCATATTTTAATCTCCAACTTTCACTTGACTGGCCCTCCCCTGACCCTTTCTCAGCTTTTCAGACCTGGAGTCTTCCCAGCTTCAGATCCCATCTTTGATTCTAATTAAATGGGTTTTAGTGTTCAGAGGACGTGTAACCCATTGCCTGAGTGTGTATTAAAGGTTTCCCTCTGTGCCCCATCCACAGAATACATCTAGGGAGGTAGTGGAATCTCCATCCTTAGAGGTTTTTAAGGCCTGGCTTGACAAAGCCCTGGCTGGGATGATTTAGTTGGGGTTGGTCCTGCTTTGAACAGGGGGTTGGACTAGATGACCTCCTATGATTCTATGATGATATGAGGTGTTACAGTCCTCAGCTAGGGAGCTTTAGCTCAAGCTATAGCACCTCGTTGTGCTTTTAAGTCTGGAGGTCCCCAGTATAATCCTGAGTGTGTTGGCCAGATGGCAGCTGTCACCCAAGGAAGCGTGTGTGTGTATAGATATGGAAGAAGCGGGTAGCATGATAGGCTGGGAAGTGTCCCATCTGAACTGTTCTGTTAGCATCAGCAGTGCTATACAACTGTTTTCTCTTTGCCTAGGTGTGCAGCAAATGCACTGGGTGCACTAATGGGTCTGGACATTAAAGGCCTGGGATCAGCTCCCACAGCGACTTTCACCTTCCTAACTCCAGGCCCCCAGTCTGCAATTCTCCCCAAGCCACCTGTCTCTTTCTCCTCCAGTTCTCCTCATCATTTCTCTTCTGTCATTTAGCCCTGTCCTCTCTGGGCTTTCTTGCTTCATAAAACTTTTCTCTTCCTTCCCTGCTGGGAATTGTTTGCATTTTGGTTTTAATGATTAATGAATATAGAAGAGTTGGAGATTTGGCTTTATTATTATTCATTATTTATATAGCAGCTAAGGTTGGCTTGGTGTTTCATAAACAATGGGAATACAAGATCCCTGCATCAAAGAATTTATATAAAAGAACAGACAAACTGGGGGCAAGTGATGTATCAAAAAGCAATGTGATTGAACAGTAAGTCATGCCTGACCAACCTGATTGCCTTTTATGATGAGATAACTGGCTCTGTGGATATGGGGAAAGCAGTGGACGTGATATATCTTGACTTTAGCAAAGCTTTTGATACAGTCTCCCACAGTATTCTTGCCAGCAAGTTAAAAAAGTATGGATTGGATTAATGGACTATAAGGTGGATAGAAAGCTGGCTAGATTGTCGGGCTCAACGGGTAGTGATCAACGGCTCGATGTCTAGTTGGCAGCCAGTATCAAGCGGAGAGCCCCAGGGGTCAGTCCTGGGGCCGGTTTTGTTCAACATCTTTATTAATGATCTGGATGATGGCGTGGACTGCACCCTCAACAAGTTCGCAGATGACACTAAACTGGGGGGAGAAGTAGATACGCTGGAGGGTAAGGATAGGGTCCAGAGTGACCGAGACAAATTGGAGCATTGGATCCACTTAAGGGATACTGTGGAAAGGAGGAAGTTTTGGGGACTGAAACAATAAATTCAGAAAAAGGGATCTGTGCATTTCACAGGAGGTGTACAAGAGCTGGACCTTTCTTGAAGCTTTGAAATGTTTGGTTAATTTCCTGATTCCCCCTCCCCACTTTTGTGTTAGCTCTGCACTTCCTGAAACTCTCAGGAAGTGGAAATAACAAAATACTGCAAGAAAAGTTCTTCCCATTGTATTGCTCAGCTGATAGAAGGAAGTACAATACAATAGAATTTTCTCATGAGATTTACATCTCCGTGCTGCAGAACAAGCTGGATATGATGAGGTTGGGATCAACTTTTTGGTGCTTATCTGAACCACATCTCCAAATCCTTTGAGGTGTGCTCATTACAATATGAATAATCCCGTTTCAATGCAGATATTGTGGCTGCACAATCCAGTGCACTAGCTTCCCACGCAGAGAGTTTCTATTGTTGCTAAAATAACTATGTCACTTTAAACAGACAACTGCACTGGTATTTTACTTAGGGTTACCATATTTCCACAAACAAAAAAGAGGACACTGGGGGGGGGGGGAAGCCCCGCCCTAGCCCCGCCCCATCCACTCCCTCCCACTTCCCACCCCCTGACTGCTCCCCTCAGAACCCCAACCCCCCCTGCTTCTTGTCCCCTGACTGTCCCCTGCTGAGAACCCCCTACCCTAACTGCCCCCCCCCCAGGACCCTACCTGTTCCCTGACTGCCCTGACCCTTATCCACTTGCATGGGTGGCAGGGTTGTAGAAATTTTGGTGGTGCCCAGAACCCCCCACCCCACCTGCCTAAGGCTCTGGGAGGGGGTTTGGGTGGGGGGAGGAGGTCTGGGGTGCAGGTCCTGGGCTGGGGATTAGGGTGCAGGAGGGGTGCAGGTTCTGGGATAGAGTTTGGGTGCTGGGTGCAGGCTCCGGGCTGGGGCAGGGGGTGGGTGTGCAGGAGGGGGTGAGGGGTGCAGGCTCTGGGATGGAGTTTGGGGGTGAGAGGCGGTGCAAAGGGAGGGGGTGCAGGCTTTAGGAGGAAGTTTGAGGGCAGGAGGGGGTGTGTGGGAAGAGGGAGGGGGATTGGGAGGGAGTTTGGGGATAGGAGGGGATGCAGGGGTGAGGGCTGTGGGTCTGGGGATGAGGGGTTCATGATGCAGGAGGGGGCTCAGGGATGGAGCAGAGGATTAGGGTGTGTGGGGATGAAGGCTGGGGGGTTTGGGGTGTTGGAGAGGCTCAGGGCTAGGGTGGAAGGGCAGGGTAAGGGCAGCCTGTCTTCCCATTAGTGGATGGGGGCACTAGGACCCAGGGGCAGCAGACAGCAGTTGTCTGCATGTACTGCCGAGCCAGCAGGCAGACAGGAATGGGGGACCCACCGAGGGGGGGATGCACGGAGGGGGGGTGGCAGGTGGAGGCTGGGGACCCATCCAACACTCCCCCGCTCCCTAACTGCGCACCCCCACTCCCCTTACCATTCTGGCTCCACGTGGGTCTGTTTGTGTGTTACAGAGGACTACAGAGAGAGGGAGGGGGGAGCAGGGGAGGGCTCTGGCTGCTGGAGGCCAATGGGAGTGGGTCAATCGGCCTAGCCGCCCAATCAGCAGCCACACTCTGCATGGAAGGGAGGGAGGGAGGCGAGGGAGAAAAAAACCCCGGACATTTTAACCTTGTTACCAATTCCTCCCGGACGGCTATTTAGAGACGCAAAAGCCGGACATGTCCGGGGAAATACGGACGGATGGTAACCCTAATTTTACTTTATGCCCTGACTTCTCTACAGCGTATATATACACAAGATCTTGCTGTCCTTCCTGCAGCAGCTCCCAGTATCGACAGATCTGTTCTAGTTGGGCCTTAATGCCAAGGAGCGTTTTGTACTCTCGGTTTTGAATCTCCATGTCACATCACAAACAGGCCAGTTCCTCCTCTACAGAGTCAGTCAGGGCCTGGAGGTGTTGCACTGCATGCTACAATGAGATTCCATTTCTGCCAAGAAGTTTTCCAGAGTGCCTTTCTGAGAATGCAAAAAGAAAATGCAGAATTTTAGGAATGATGCAAATTTAATCCCTTTTCCTTCAAGAAATTAGGATTTTCTAGTACAAAGTAATGCAAACTCTTTGCTAACCTCATTACACCGATACTTCCAAAAGAAGTGCAAGCCATGGCGCCTTCTTCTCAATCTCTATATCTGTGTGTCATACAGCGTGGGAGTGCAGATCCTATCGGCATCAGGTACCATGCTGAGCTGGGCCTGCAGTTCAGTCTCCAGGACCTGTATGTCATGTCTCAGTTGAGTGACCTGTTTGTTACTTAGCATCTCCTGACCACTTGAAGTGACTGAGGATTCACGTCTTCAATCTGAAAAATACAAACACAAATGGGGTTGGTGGGTTAACTGTTGATGAATATGGTGACTAATGAGGATCAAAGTAACTAAAAGGTCTAATAATATTGGTTTGAAAGTAGTTGTCCAGGGGCTGTGTTTTCAGAGTACAGTGCAAGGTTCATCTTTTCATCCAAGTCTCTGCCAGCTAGTTCTAACTATTCCCTTCTTTATTTAGTTCATTCTTGACATTCAATAGTTTATTCCAGGGATCAGCAACCTTTGGCACACAGCCCATCAGGGAAATCCACTGGCGGGCCAGGACAGTTTGTTTACCTGCAGCGTCCGCAGGTTCGGCCGATGGCAGCTCCCACTGGCCGCAGTTCGCCGTCCCAGGCCAATGGGGGCTGCGGGAAGTGGCGTGGGCCCAGGGATGTCCTGGCTTCGGCACAAAAGGTTAATCCGGTCCTGCTTTCTGGTGGTAAAGGATTCTCTACTTCGTTATCAAATTACAAATACTGTGTAAATGGTTTTCACAAATGTGTATAAATAAGCTTTTCTGTCTGCTTTCACATGTACACTAGCTAATAGAGACAGTGGAAATGTTACCATCAATGTTAACATCTCAGAAGGAAATTTACAAAGCCCCTAGAATAAGGTCTATAAAATAACAAGCCAGAATATTATCCTTCCCTGAGTACTCAATCAATACTGACATTTCAGGGAAGAAACTGATAGTCAGCTGTGTTAAAAAAGACATTCTCTCCATGTTCTAATATAGGAAGAGAAATTGGGATGCGCTGTGTAACTTTTACCTCTTCCTCTGATGTGTCCAGCACTGGGTACTGTCAGACACAGGATACTGGACAAAACACATAACTGCTTTCTTCCAACATGAGAATTATTTTTTTCTCAAGAGAGACTGTTTCTTGGTTTCTATATTACAGAACTATCCTCTTTTCTGAGAAGGGGATTCGCATGCAGCCATCTCTGTGTGTCTGAGGGACCAAGACCCGTGCTTTGGAATTTGCCATATTTACAATAAAACTGGCTTCCCTTGACTTCCCCCATTCTCTCCCTGTAGCTATCAATTTTGAGTTTGTTTAACAGTATTTTCTCTTCGGGTCCCATAGTTTTATTGAGTCATGCAGGATCCCAGGGGGATACAACCTCAGATTCAAAAAGATTTTCTTTAGGGAAGAAACAGAAAATAATAATGAGAAGGAAGCCCCCCATATGCCCTGCAAAAGATCCCAGTTCTTATTGGCTCTATATAGATCCATCCTGTTCTGCAGCAGGTTAATTGGGTGGTGATAATTACTAATTAGGTAACAAATTCATTTCATGGGGCTTTTTTCACTTTTAAAATCTACAGTTATGGTATTTCTGTTTGTATTTGGCTAAATCATTTGGGATTATGAATGATTTTTCTTGTCTTCTTCCTTTTTCTTTTAAATTGAATGTTTCTATACAAAATGATCACTAGATTCCACATTTTCAAGTTTACACTGTACAGTTTTATTCATTCAAGATCCCACAAAACCAAAACTGGATCAGTGCTTAAATCTCACAATGTCTGGGCTGTATCATTACTCGGATCTCATTGAGTCATGACTGGTTGGTGTTAGTTGTGAATGTTTAGAGCCACTATCCAGGGTGGTCAGTAGGGGCAAATAGTAAGGAAGTAAGAGTCTGTGTAAGTCAGTCTTGTATTCACCCCGACCATCATGCTGTCCTGGGTCACTGTTATCTCTGCAGACTGGACCAGCACTAATTTCTCACAGTCTTGATTCACTTGGTTGAGTGCTCTTATGGAGTCTGGTCTAGATTGGCACTAAGAACATAAGAACGGCCATACTGGGTCAAACCAATGGTCTATCAAGTCTAGTAGCCTGTCTTCCGACAGCAGCCTGTGCCAGATAGTTCAGAGGGAATGAACAGAACAGGGCAATTGTTGAGTAGGGTGACCAGATATCCCGATTTTATAGGGACACTCCTGATTTTGGGGTCTTTTTCATATATAGGCTCCTATTACCCCCCACCCCCGTCCCAATTTTTCACATTTGCTGTCTGGTCACTCTATTGTTGAGTAATCCAATATTGAGTCATCTATTCCCAGCTTCTGGCAGTTAGAGTTTTAGGAACACCCAGAGCTAATAGCCATTGATGGACTGATCCTGCATGAACTTACCTAATTCTTTTTTGAACCCAGTTATGCTTTTGGTCTTCACAATAACCCCTGGCAACAAGTTCTGCAGTTTGACTGTGCATGTGAAGAAGTGCTTCCATATGTTTGTTTTAAACCTCCATGAATTTATTCAATTCTTTTTTGAACCCAGTTATATTTTTGGCCTTCACAGCATCCCCTGGTAGTGAATTCCACAAGGAGACTCTGCCTTGTGTGAAGCAGTACTTCCTTATGCTTGTTTATTTATTATTTGCTGAGTGCCACAAGAGTAGTTGGTACATTACTAAAAGATGAAGACATGGTCTCAGCCCCAAGGAGTTTACAATCTACACTGAACAGTCAGAAAAATACCAGTGTGAAATGCGCTGGATAATCTGGGATTGAAGTACATGACCACTAAGAGATGCAGATGTATTTTCTCTCAATTTAATTCTTTTTCTTTAAGTATAGCACCATCAACTACTGCAATGTACAACTGACCCATTCCTATATACTCTGTGTGAGGATGGGTTGGTATTTGCATCTGAATTGGATACCAACAAAAAGTGTGTTAAAGGAAAATACTTCCCAGACACAGGTTTCTGATTGCATCAGGCAGAAATAAAGTTTTATTAGAGACACTTTTCACTGGAAGGCAGATTACCAACCTTGGTACAGATTGTCAGAACATTACAGAATGGAATTACAGAATGGAAAAAGCGGGTAGCAATAGGCAGGAAAGTGGCCCATCTGAACAGCTCTGATGGACCCCTATGGATAGATGGCAGCAGCACTGAATAACTATTAGGAGCATTTCTCCTTGCTCTTTGTTTAGGCATGCAGGAAATGTGGTGAGTTCACTCTAACTTTGTCTGGTCTTTGGCTGGAGGATCATCGACATGACTGGTTAATCGAAGGATTTTCTTGAGTGTGCTGTTGAGAGAGAGAGGGAAGCATTACTTTGTTTAGTGGGGGTGGGGGGGGAATCTCTTTGCACTACTGTTTAACACACAGAAAACAGGCTGGGGACAAATGCTAGGATGGCTGTAAGTACTCTAGAGCTTTATTACAAATTTTTATTTTTGATGGTTCTGCAGAAAGTAAATGAGATGAAGAAAATCAGCTGTGGTTGTAATTAAAGACTTGGAGAATTGTGTTAGGTTTGAAATAAAATATTGCAATCATCTAACCAGATATAGATGAAAAGGGTGTTTTTGGCCAACAGTGCCATCAGGAACAATGTGGAGTCGAAGAACACTCCCAAATTGCAAACTTCCTCTGTAGCGGGGGCAGAAACTTCCCCTCTGTACTTTTGAGATCCCACCCCAACCAACTAATATCATTATTGCCATGTCCAAACTGAACCTCACCCAGCTCACTCTCACTGGGGCTCTGTGACACCCAGATAATGGAAAAGAAAGAGTATTTGGGCCTGATTAAAAATGAGGTACAGAGCAGTTCAGTGTACCAGTTGCATATCAATGATACTGCAATCCAATTCACCTCAGTCTCCCCAACAGCCTCACGTACACTTTGAAGAAAAAAGAGACTTAATAAAACGTTGCAGAGCCCCACCCAAGGAATCATTTGAGCCAAATGAGCAATTAGCCCACTGTTTGAATTAGAGTGGAAAGAACAAGGAAACAATTATCCTTAAAACAAGTTCTTACCATAGATTTCACCAGACTTGGATGGTTGAGAAGATGAGTGGCCATGGGAAGATGAATAGGAGTGGGAAGAACTACTACTACCTCCTGAAATTCTCTCCCCTCCAGTTACACCACATGTTCTTCCTCCTGTTCCATCCCCTGAGCAAATTTCACCTCCTCTTACTGTGCCACCTCCACCATAATGGACATTACCTTCTCTTATTTCTGTTCTGCCTCCTGATCCTCCACCTCCAGTGATACTTCCTCCTCTTTCGCTTCCTCTTCCCGTGCTACCTGTGTAAGTAATGCTACTTCCTCCAGTTCTGTCTCCAGATCCTCCACCTCCAGTGATACTTCCTCCTCTTACTCCTCCTATGCTACCTCCATAAGTAATGCTACTTCCTCCAGTTCTGACTCCTGATCCTCCACCTCCAATGACTCTTCCTCCTCCTGAAGAATAGCCACCTCCTTCTCGTGTAATACTGTAAAAGGAAAAGAGAAAAGTGAATTAAACAACAAATCATTTCACAAAAGGAGACCCACACACTGAAGATGCATGGAAGCCTGACCAGCACTCTTCTTCCTGTCCATTACCCAGCACCCTCAACCCCCAGGGCCAGTGCAGATCATCAAGAAAATGACACTCAAATCCATCCCCCCACCAACCTCGAGTCCACAGGTTGAATTTTCCCATGGCCCTGCTCAGAGATTTTTTGCCAGATTCGGTTCTGCTGCCCCACCAGTTCTGAAAGCCTACTGTGTCACTGGGATCCAAAGTTGAAATGCATAAAGCTAACTAATTTTTGCTTGTTTCATGATATGGGTTAAGACCAATCAGAATTAAGGACAGGCCAGCTGCTTCAGGTAAAATAAAAAATAACCTGAATTTTCACCAGAACTTCAAACTAAAATTCTTTTCTATTTTCACTGCTGCCTCTGTACTTCCTAGCTTTTTCTAGAATCAAAAATAACAAAAGAATGGAAAAAAGGCTCTTTTCATGGTATTTCCTGCCCAGCCCAAAGTAGTACAGCAGAAGAACAATTTTTAAATTATAATTTTACTCATAAGTTTTCTATTCCAATTCTAAAATTCAAGAATGCCATGAGTTTTGGAGCACCTTATGGTTTATGAAACAAATCTCCAAATATTTTGAGGATCACTCAGTGGCATGAAATTAGGCCCCTTTCCTTGCAGGTTTTGTGACTGCAGAATCTGTTGTACCAGTTCTTCACCCTGCATGATTCTCTTTGCTCCTAAGTACTATAATTCACACTCAGGAATTACCTGCTTTGAGGTTTCATGTAATGCCCTGATATCTCTATAGTTCACATACCTAATTTCTTGATTTCCTTCGTCAAGTAGATGCCGGTACTGAGCGATCTCCTGTTCCAGCTGGTTCTTGATGCCAAGGAGCAGTCTGTACTCTTGATTCTGATTATCTATTTCACATCGGATACTTGCCAGTTCTTCTTCCACAGAGACAATAATGGTCTGGATCTGATTCAGCTGTATGTTGTAGCGACCTTCTGTGTCAGCCAAGGAGGACTGCAAAGACTGTATCTGAGAATTGAACGGGAAGAACAGGGTCTGTAGGAACGTGGCAAATTTAACCTATTTTGATGCAGGAAACTGGGATTCTCCAAGGCAAAAAGAACAAGGCAAATCCTTCACAGCAACAGATGTACTAGCCATCTCACCCTTTACTAATGCAGCACTAGCTATGGCTGGTCTCTCGTCAGGCCTGTAATCCATATGTCCTTTTCATTTGTGAGATACAGAAGCAAATGCTGTTACATACCGTGCTGAGGAGGGACTGCAGCTCGATTTCCACGTTCTGATATTCACGTCTCAGCTCTGTGACCTGTTTGGTGCTTGACTCTATGTCCCGACCACTCGAGTGGACTTCGTGATTAACTTCTGAAATCTGAAAAATGCAAATACACAATCAAGACGTTTTTGCTTTAATTATAGGGTGAATATGGTGAATTTATCATCATGAAAGCATCTACAAAAATAAGTAAATCTGGCTAGAGGCTGAATGAGTTGGTGAGGTTCTGTGGCCTGCAATGTGCAGGAGGTCAGACTGGTTGATCATAATGGTCCCTTCTGACCTTAAAGTCTATGAGTCTGAAGAGTCTAAGAGTAATGTAAACTGGGCTGTGTAAACTTTCTACACACAGTTCTGCAGTGCCAGTGCACCCCAGGCCTGGTTTGAATTCCCCTTGCTATTTAATACAGGGATTCCACATATCTACTAGTTCACCTCAGGGAAATGTGGTCTAGATAAAATTACTAAATGGTGGATGCACAACTGATTGAAAGACCGTACTTAGAGAGTAGCTATCAATGGTTCGCTGTTAAATTTGAAGGGTGTATGTAGTAGGTTCTTCAGGGGTCAATCCTGGATCCAGTGCTATTCAATGTTTTCATTAGTGACTTGGATAATGGAGTGGAGAGAGTACTTATAAAATCTGCAGTACTTATAAAACCTGACCTCTGAGGAAAGGTTAACAAAAACTGGGCATACTTTATCTTAAGAAAAGGAGTCTTGAGGGAGGACCTGTTATCAGTCTTCAAATATGTTAAGCGCTGCGGTAAAAAATGATCAATTGTTCTCCCTGTCCACTGAAAGTAGGACAAGAAGTAATTGGCTTAATTTTCAGCAAGGGAAATTTAGGTTAGATGTCAGGAAAAACTTTCTAACTATAAGGGCAGTTAAGCTCTGGAATAGGCTTCCAAGGGAAGTTGTAGAATTCCCATAATTGAAGGTTTTTAAAAACAGGTTGGACAAATACCTGTCAGGGATGGTCTAGGTTCACTTAGTCCTGCCATAGGTGCGGGGGTCTGGACCTGACTTCTCAAGGTCCCTTCCAGCCCCACATTTCTATGATTCTATGAATTCTAGCTCGCAGCAAACCCTTTCGCTCCAATTCTGAACTTCTCATGCTAAACTGTCAGCATAATTTAAAGATGATCTGCATTAAGTAACATGTGAACAATTGTCCTACCACTATTATACTTGTGTGTGCTAACAAAGTATGTCAAGTCTTTTTATAGTTATAGCTACTGCAACTTACCTTGGTTTCATACCATTTTTCCACCTCTTTACGGTTGTTCTCAATGATATGCTCATATTCTCTTCTCAAGTCATTTAGTATTTCCGTCAGATCGTAGCCTGGAGTAGCATTGACCTCCACATTAACATCACCACTGGTCTGTGGTTGCAGTCCTTTAAGTTCCTGCAATGAAAACCCAGGCCCCCCAAAAACAAAGACCTCATTCTGAGCTCATATTTTAGCAAAGAAGGTTTGGAAGACAACCCTCCCACTGCCAACACAACCCTTTCTCATGTGGCCAGATTCTGACATTCACCCCTTATGTCTCACAAGACCCTCCTCTGTCATATGCCAGGAGAGGAGAAGGATCCACACCTTTGACTCCCTAGTTAAACTACACAATGGCCAACACTGTTTTACTCTGTGAAAGGGCCAGTTTTGTATGCTCAGCCCCAACTCTGCCTCCTGTGGGGTGTTTGATTTCCAGTGTGTTGTGGACCTTGCATGCTGAGTGTTCATTATGGTAGTCAGTTTATGCATCACACTTCTTCCATGAAAAATATTTTCACAAGAAGCTTAAATATTTCCTTGTGGCTTTTACATACATGAAATCTATTGTTTTCTTCCATGGCTTCACCAATGAATTGAATTTGGGGAATGAAAACGGCTCATTTCCCTAATCTAGTTTGGTCTAACGTTCAAAGTAGACTTCACCTAGCCATCCCTCTCCTGAACAAGAAGTGTACCTGGTTAAGTCAGTGAGAGCGGTGGGCAATCAGCAGCTCTGAAAATCAGGCCCAGGATGTCTCAAGTTGGACACTCAAAATCAGTGGGCAAAATTTGGTGACTAGTAGCCAAGGAAACTCTTTGAATATTGAATTTTCATTCATTATTATTTTAAGGGGGGATTTTACCTCCTCGTGGTTCTTCTTGAGAGAAATCAGTTCCTCCTTCAGGGATTCAAACTCTAATTCCAGGTCAGACCTGGTTAGGGTCAGTTGGTCCAACAGGGGGCGTAAGCCATTAATATCACCCTCCACATTCTGGCGGAGACCCAATTCAGTCTCATATCTAAACCACGGAAAAGAAAGTCAGTAACAGCGGTGCCAGAGGGATACTAGGTTAGTATTCTTAGCACTATCAGGTTTGTTTATGAACAGGTCCTCATCACCTCGTTGCCTTTTTCTACCTTATTTTAATCTCTTTGCTTATTCCTGATTCTCTTTGCATTTATATTGACTTTACACTGTTTTAATCCCATTGGCTGCAATGGAGCTACTCCTGATTAACACCGGTGAAGGTGAGTGCAGCACTTCCTGACCATCTGACCTATTAGTTCAGTGTCCTGGACTGGATTTTTAGTACAATCAAGCACTCTTTCCTCAGTCTTTTCCATGTTCCCACTCACTGTAGGCATTGTACAGATATCACCTACCAGCGTCTCCTTTTTTCAGTGAGGAATCATCAATTTTTTGTTCAATTACTGTGTAAAACTAAGGGTCAGATCCTCAGTGGTTAAAAATAAGCAAAACCCCATTGTTGTCAATGGCGCTACACTGATTTATACCAGCTGAGGATCTGATCCTAAATTCGTAATACCTAAGAAACACAAGAAAAGTTGTGGGTGACAACGAACTGAAATCCTTGGAATGCCCCTGTTCAAAAGCATTTCTAGAGAAAAATGATAATGTAAATCTTAAAAAGCCAGTGGTTCCTGGAGTACTTCTCTTTCCAATAACTGTTCTGTCATCTAGTTTGAAGTAAATACTGTAACCCCCTATATGAATTGCTTTGGATAGTGGATTCATGGAACTGATGTGAAGAGGTGGAAATGACTGGGTCAGGCAGGAAGGAAGAGAGATACTCACTTCAGTTTAAAGTCTTCAATAGTCATCCTAGTGTTATCAATATTCAGAATGACCTTGTTAACCTCCACAGATGAATTAACAATCTGAAAAAGAGGTGACAGATGACATTCAGCCCTGCAGTCTCTTTTGTCTGACACAGAGAAAAAGGGAGCAAACAAGTGCAGTGTCATATATAAACAGTGTGGGAGAAACCAAAGATCTGAGAAACAAGTGTCTGTTGCTTCTTTTTCACCTACAAGGCAAATGCAATGGTGCTCTTCCTATGAAAATCTGTCTTGGCAGATGTATATATTAATGAGGCATTCACTACACTAATGATTTGCATGTCTTTTAAAACATGTAAAACCTTGTTTAAGAGAATAATTAAACAAACATCCCATATCCTGCAAAATAACAGTGCAAAAAAACATTATTACCATTGCATGTAACAACAGGTGCATTCAAATAAAGGATACTGGAATGTTCATACATCTGGGAGGTCTAACTTCGGTTCTGGGTAAAGATTAGAAACTAGGCTCATCTTGTGGCCCATCCTACACACCCACACTGGGCCATAATGCACACACCCTGTGCTGGCTATTCGCATTGCAGATAGCAGGACAAGATGGGGAAGCAACCTTTGCAGAGTCACTCCACCATCTCCCATGCAAGTGAGTGAGGTGTGGGCAGGTAGAGAAACTGGGAATGAGTGGAACAATGGTCAAGCCCCTATAATGTGCTGGATATCAGTTAGTATATGACTCCTGTCTAGACTTAGAGTTCTCTTCCTTTTATTGAAAAGATCCACAACACTTTAATTCATTGAAGTGATGTCAAAAGCATGTAATTTTATGTTTGTTTTTTTTACCACCGAAAATGGCATTGGAGGGATAAAATAGCATTTACAAGTTTACATTTGGAAAATTTTTGCTTTTTGTCATCTAAACTGTGAAGATCATGTATGAAAGATTAAGTATGAATTACAGTAATATATTTAGTAATATATACATATGTAGTTATATATATATAGTTATATTATAATATATACATAGGTATATAGATATAGATAGGACTATTCCGTATGTTGTCAAATATGATTTAATGTTTGTGGTATGAGTTAATTATTTACCTTCAAAGTTGGTTATTCAGTCCTGTACCTTAGATTGGAATCAGTTATTTATACATTTCTTCAGAATAAACTTTGAAAGCAATTTTTTTCCAAATGCCTGGTTAGAGCTAATTAGATCACTGAAATATTTATTATTTTATTTTAGGAAAAAGTCTTTTCATTCTTCAGTAGAGAAGCTTGATAATTGTTGTTACACCAGACTAACTGCTTTGTCCTTTACTCATTATATTTAAGAGTATTTTATTAAAACATCCTAGTTCCAATTTCACTTATAAGGAATATTTTTCATTAACTCAGATTAGTAAAATTTTCCCCATAAACCATGACTAAAACCTATTTGTCTTTTTAAAAACGTCGTTCTGTTAAGGAAAGGGTCCATTATAAATGGATTACAAGAGTATTGATGCCCTCACAAAAGAGTTTTTTATAATCAATTGTCTTCCGTTGTGTCTGCAAAATGTATTGCAAGTGGCACAGGTAGTGATGCCTATAGTTAAGGTTGCCTGATGCTTTCCTGTACAAGTTGCTTATAGCTCTACCAAATGTTAAGAGAATTTTTCCATGCCCGGTGTCTGCTTCAGGTTGTTTTATTTTTTATCTCCCGCCCAGGGGCGTGAGCAGGAATTGAAATGTGAATACTTTGGGAGGGAAATGAAAGGTTTGCATGACACCCCATTTCTTGGGACGCCTCTGGTGTCCCCACCCAGCAGCACTCTCCGTGTCCCTGCAGCCTGGGCAGAGAGGGTTGGAAGCAGCATGACAACTGGCTGCAGGGTCCTCCCTCCACCGATACAGCTGCAGCCTGCTGTTGGGAGTCCCAGCAATGCTGTCTGCTTTACAGGTGAGGCAGGGGCAACACGTGGCAGTCGTCCTACTGCTTCCTCCCACTCTGGGCTGCAGGAACACACCGCACGGAGATTGGGGGGTGCCCCTGCTTGCCCCTCGGCTTGTGCATGCCAGAGTCCCGCCCTCTTTTTAAAATATATGATTTTAGCAGAAACAGTTCAGCTATTTCTCTAGGCAAGGTTAGGTAAAATACAATATTTTGTCTATGTAAAAAAAAAAAAGCTCTTACTAACATTTTGTTGAGTTTTAGCACCTCCATCTTTTGGTCTAGAGACTCAGAATTTGGCAGGAGGGTGTGCCCTGGCATAAAGGACACGCCTTTTGCTGACTCTATAAAATCAGCCCCAAATTGGCCAAGTTATGAGCCTGTGAAAATCGGAGATTGCACATGCTCAATAAATACTTGTTAGAGTTTAGTAAAGTATCCGAAGATTCCATCTATACAGGTAACCGTAATGCTATCATGTCCTAATTTTGGATTGCTTGTATGTAATCTCATACTACATGAAATATTTTATCTGCTGTCTGCCTAAGTAGCTGTGCATAGTCTCAAAGAGAAGCCTTTATAATTAATAGAACTTGTCTGAAAAATAATAGTTTACCTGGTTGTTAAGTTGTTCAATTTCTTCATAATAGCGACTGTAGTCCTTTAATGTAGCAATTGGACCTTTCCTCAGATACCATTCCTTGATTAAATTCTCAAGATTAGCATTTTCTTCTTCCAAAGCTCGCACCTTATTCAGGTAAGAAGCCAAGCGGTCATTAAGGTTCTGCATGGTTATCTTTTCGTTGCTGGAGAGGATACCAGTATCATCGCCACCAAAGCCACCAGCTCCACCAAAGCCACCAACTCCACCAAAGCCACCTCCACCAAAGCCACCTCCAAAACCGCCATCAAATCCCCCGAAGCCACCACAACTTGATCCAAAGCCCCCTCCAAAACTACCACCACTTATTCCCCCTCCATAACTACCACCGCCTATTACCCCTCCACAACTGCCACCACTTATTCCTCCTCCATAACCACCACAGCTTATTCTCCCTCCGTAATCACATCTGGAACCTCCTCCACCATAACTTCTACCAGAAAAGCTTCCGCCACTGGTTATCCTTCTAGTGGAGCTTGAAGAATGCCCACCACCACCTCCACTAGAGCTACGTCCTCCACCACCACCTCCACTAGAGATACGTCCTCCACCGCCACCTCCAACAACTGAAGAAGAGGTAATCGTAGTCTTAGTGCTACGACTCATAGTGATAGTAGTTAAGCGTCCAACCCAAAGCCCAAGTTTAGTTGCACAGCCTGATAAAGACTCAGACTGTAAATTTTTGATGTCCTCCGATTTCTATTTATACCTTACACACTGGGTGTCACCATTAGGGTGTTTCCTCTTCCCAGGGCATTTGGCAACCATATTGTTGATGCCAAGAAAAGTTTGCCAAAGGGATTTTTTCAATATCAAGACAATCAAGCACACATTGCTGATTTTTTTCAGTCTGTCTTTGAGAAAAAAAATGTAATTTCAGTGGGATGGCTGTATTAATGTGGATCTCTGTGTTAGATCAGTGCAGTGCTTTGCCTCACTCATCTCATTTGCACCTCTTTCATCATAGCAAAAAGGTTTCTGTAATACAATAAACTGCAAAAGGCAACTACTGGATAGTGTCTCTCTGGCATAATTGGTCAATAAAGTTCTTTTCCAAATTCCATTTCCCTGTATGAAATAGAGAAAATTAATCCTAAAGCCCTCAGATTTATGTTGGGTATTTATTTATTCTTCCATTTTGTTTGCTCGGATTGTTGTAGTTAACTACTGTTATAGAATGTTACTGTTCTCTTTTGTATTTTCATATTCTGTATATTTCCATTTTCATTCTACATATCAGAAGTCTGTTCCAAACAATGCATCAGTATTAATATTTTTAAATCATCAACTTTTCTTTATGAAGAAAATTATACTACAGCCCTCAAAATATTACAGAGAAAGAATAATTACAGTTTATTTGCAGTAAAAAGCTCTTCAGCATATACCTCTTTAACTAGTCTTGTCTAGGAGAGGCATATTCAATATGAAATCATAATAAAATCAATTGTACTATAATGTTGTTATAAAAAAAGTTGCAGTGCAGTGAAAAGCTGTATTAAGCTGAAGAGTTTTCATAAACCATAGTGCTGAAAGGTCTTAGTGTGGTAGAAAGTGTCAATTCCATCTATTGCTAGAGTGTTACGTATTCTCATAGTAAAGAGATCTTAGAGGGTCTGAAATAGTATCCAGGGAAAATGTTGGAAGTCCCATAACTTGAATCAATTAAAATTATACTGGACAAAGCACTAGAGAAGATACTTTATGGAAGAATCTTGCTCTGATCCTAAAGGGGTAAGGACCACATGGCCTATAGGTCTTTTCTATCTTAAATTTCTAAGTTCTGTGCTAAAGTAAAAAGAACAGGAGTTCTTGTGGCACTAACAAATTTATTTGCGCATAAGTCAAATAAAGGAGGAGGGGAAAGGATGAGCATAAGTCAAATCGCATTCGTGGGCTACAGCCCACTTTATCAAAAGGTGTGGGTAGCTTCAAAAATTCTGCCAAGCATGCTTGTTGTAGCAGTCTGTGGAGAGGCAGTACCCCCAAACAATCCTAATATTTTCACTGAGTGTTTGGACACCAGCACTGTTTCTGAAAAAGCTAAAAGAGTATTCTGAGTATTGTCATGGAAATGGCCAACCAACACTGAGTATAACAGCTTGCTTCCAGAATCAGTCACCTCCAAAAAGCATTTGTCTGATGGTATGAATTGCTGTTAATTGATTAATTAACTTTTTCCTTTGCCAGATCCAGAATCTCAACCCCACTGCAGCCCAGAAGTCTGTTCTTGTGAGATTTCCAGCCCATATTTGTATACATACAAGGTTTAGTAAATTCAGGTCAACATCCGAACCCTGGATTGCTTATTTGAAATCAACCTCTAAACCTTGTAAGATTCACCTGTCAGTACTCTTGTGATCTTCCTCATGTGGATTAAGCCTCACAGGACCACAAATCCTCTGGCAGCTGTGGTTTGAGGAAACTGGACTGTTTTTGCAGTATTAAGTGTTGGACATTACTGAATTATTTTTAACACTATCCTGCCTTTGTGATATTTTGTGATTGCTGGTTTAGTGAGCTCTGATGCTGTTGTGAGATTTAGCATGGTATGGACACAGTATTTTCACCCCATACCCCACCAGCTAAGAGCACAGTGAGACACACCTAGAGTGTCATCATCATTTGTCCCTATCTGTGATGACCCATTTTGCAAGCTCTCCATGGATTTGCAAATGTTACCCTGACTATGCAACCTGTTTGGTTTGCTGCAGTCACTTCTCACAAATTGCCATCTGCCACAATGTGCAAGGTTCTTTTTCAAGATATCTTTCTGCATCTTCATTTCTGGCTGTTTTTACTTAACAAATCACTATACAACATTTTCTTTCTGAGCCCTGTGGGTGCCATCTGGGGACACGTCCCGTCCAATAAAGCTGTGCTATTGTGTTTGCTTGATTGCTCTTTATGCATTCTCTTTGCAGAAGCTCACTGTTTATTATATTATCCTGCCATTTGTTATGCATAATAGCTTAATGGTGATGAAATATTTTATTCTCCTTGATGAGATGATAACTTGTCCTTGTTTCACAGATGCAACCTACAACAGAGTAAATGTAGACTTTGGTCTTTTGTGTGATACCTTACTGGTGCCTGACTGAAAGATGCAATTTGCTATATTCAGAATATCTTTTCTGTGTCTTTTTTTTATTCAGGTAGCATATTTTTGGTCAGTGAGGGACCTCTTTGACAAAATTCCATAAGGTAACTAAAATCAATTATCACACTGAGTTTCTCACCACTGATTCTAGTGCTATGTCTTACATATGCTTTCCCAGGTACAGAGTAGTACATTGCTTTCATTTTATCGGACCTATTTTATATACATTGGGTTAGTAATGAACTCTAGAGTGTGTGCAACAAGAGCAAAAATATTTGCATCAAGTTCTCTGATATAACCTGGTCACTTTTATGGAGGCTTTCAGTCTGCTCAAGTTAAAGAACCTGCATCCTTTCCCCTCCTCCTGTCCTATATGATGTATTTTAGACTGAAAGCTC
This sequence comes from Chrysemys picta bellii, assembly GCF_011386835.1. Lineage (NCBI taxonomy): Eukaryota > Metazoa > Chordata > Testudines > Emydidae > Chrysemys > Chrysemys picta. The sequence continues at coordinate 2,390,979 of NC_088814.1, read as the reverse complement.
CTCAGGGCAAGGTTTTGTCTTACTGCCAGTCTATAAATGCCCAGCACATTTTTGGGGGCTGTAAAATAATAATAAATTATAAATATTTTAAATTTTTTAAATTCTTTCCCCACAATATAAAATGGATACGTAATGCTAAAAAAATTAAGAATTTCACAATGAAGTATTTAATATAATTGCAAGAGACCAAAATATGAGATTTCCAGAAATGAGATTTCCCCTAGTCCTGTCTTTTTAAAATCCCTAATAACACTCCATCCTACTTTCAGTACTTTAGTTAGCCTCAGAGAATCTTTTAGTCTCACTCTAATACTTAAAAATTGTCATCAATTATATTGAAAGATGGAACAAAAGTATGAATTTTTGCTTCTTGAACTTCAGTAACTTTGAAATGGTATATCTGTGGGGCTTTCCTTTTTTTCTTTCAATATTGCCATTATTTCATTATCATTATCATCACCTGAATCCTAATGCTTTCTTTTCATGAATCTAGCGGTGTTTATTTTGGTGTAGCAAAGATCTGCTGCTGTTTCCATTAGCTACACTCATCCAATCAACTCATAATAGGTGGCACTGTCAGCTCCTTCTTGGTCACTGAAGTCACTTAAAAGGAGACACGTCTCAGCATTTGGGGGTCTTTTGATAGCTTCATCTAATTTGCTGTACACATTCCCCTTTTTTCTCATTGCTATTAGTCAAAGTACATGCACTGTACAATGCACTGCAGGAAACATGGCCTTTTTGTTAAAGTGGCAATTGAGTGTCATACACACACACTTATTCCTAGAGCTGGTCAGAATTTTTCCCCCACCGAAAACTGACTTTTTGTCATATAAAAACAATCAGATTTCAGTCAAATATTTTCAGTTTTTCAATGAAAAACCTGAGGAAATCAGACACTTTCTATGAATATTTTAATGTAGTCAAAATCCCGTTTTTCCATAGAAAAAACCTTTTGATCGCAGATTTTCAGCCAGCCCTACTTTTCCCATTTCTAAGCTATCAAGTTATTAAATGAAGTTATTTCAAAGTTTAAATCCAGTACCAGCAAGTTTGGGTTCCTATGATTTCCTCCACTAGGTAAGCACTCCATCACACAAAAACTTTGGTTAGTTCAATCTTCTTGGGAAGTCACTTAATGCAGCGGTATCTGTATGGTTATATGTGAATTGTTTGAAAAACAGGGCACACTTTCTCTCTGGCAGAATCAATCTTTCCTATCCTGAGCTGTTTTGATGTTTCAAGACACAACAATAATCATTATTTTTGGTCCATTTTTGTTCACATAAGTAACTGCTAGATGGATGACCTAAAAGCCATGGTTTCCTGGGGTGCCTAAAAGAAACTGGCAATTTTTAGGGCAGTTGTTCTAGTCACTTTTTTTCTTTTTATCTTTGAGGAGCACTGTGATTCTGATACAGTTATGCTCTTTAACCATCCAAGATGCTCTAAATGCTGTTGCTATTTTCAAGTCCAGTGCAGAATGACCAATGTTCTGGATTGCCTGCATACAAATTCATGACTACTACTGCCAGCATTGCTTAAGTCGATGTAACTTACATCACTCAGGAGTGTGAAAAAGACACACACTCCGAGCAAAGTAAGTTACATCAACCTAAGCACTGTCCACACTGGCACTATGTCTCCTGCTGACATAGCTTCCATCTCTTGTGGAGGTGGAATAATTATGTCGACAGCAGAGTGTTCTCCCCTTGGCATAGCGCATCTTCACCAGATGCGCATGCAGCTGCGCCAATGTAGCGCAGTAGTGTAGACTTGCCCAAAGTCTGCAAAGGATTCAGATCTTATGACATAGCTTTCCGCTAGTTTATTACCACCATTGAAACTAGCTGTTAAATCTACATGCATGTGATGGATTTAAAATGATGTTGATTTCCTTCGACTCTCTCTCACGCTTTGCCTCTATCCCAGGCCCCAACAGTACATATCAACGAGAGAGCTGGTGAGCATCAGACCAAAGACAAAGTCCACAAACAGTTAACCCCATTGTGTACACAATCCAGAGACTCTTAATTTAGGCAGTTCATGAGGCTGTTGTATACAAAATGGACTTGCAAAAAAATACACCAACGCTTGTGTGTCTGTCCCAGGAAGTTAAAGATGTACCAGTACATCCAACCACGTCTAATATGGGCCTAACAATACCTTGTGGCAAACTTTGTAAACCTTTCTGCTGTTATATATGACAGTCTCTCCTCCCAACTGTTACCAGAAACTTCTGCTTGAAAACAGGATTTTTTGATTGATTGATTTTGCTTAGGAATCTGCCCAAGCTGTTTATATCTAGCTAATTTCATAATACTCTGAAATCATGATAATTTCCAAAGGACCTTACTCTGATATTACAAATAGGAAACTAAAAAGAAGAACAGGAGGACTTGTGGCACCTTAGAGACTAACAAATTTATTAGAGCATAAGCTCTAATAAATTTGTTAGTCTCTAAGGTGCCACAAGTCCTCCTGTTCTTCTTTTTGCGGATACAGACTAACACGGCTGCTACTCTGAAATAGGAAACTGTGGTTGGAAATAAATATTCGAAGTAAACATGTCCCTAAGCAACCAAGATCCCCTGCTCATAAAAAGTGTAGGGAAAGCACCAGGAAATACATGATGGAGATGGATGGTTTCTAAGGAGAAAGTTTGCCAGTTTACCATCAAACTAAAGAATGTTGCCCCTTTTCTTTCATTTTTTTCCCTGTTGTAGTCCAATAAGGGAGCAGTTTTCTCAATAGGAAGTATTTCTGTACACTTACACATGCCCTGACGAATTAGATCAGCCTAAGAAATAATTTATTCTTTCAACTGCAGAAAGCAAATTATTCTGAGAGTGAAGGGTTTTTGCAGGACTGTGTGTGCTAATTTCTTTTTGCCTATGGCTGTTCAGAAAATCTTGCTCCAACATGTATTGCAGTAAGCTTCTTGAGTAACTAATAGTAACATCAGATACAGTCTGCAAATTGCAAGACTTGATGCTCATAAAATTAGAGCTGATAATGCTGATTAAGCATAATGAATGCAGATACTGTGCAAGGTTCTCCACACAGCTCTATCAATACTACCCAAACTTCACCTACAGCAGTCCCTCCTGCTAATGTACTTAATTCCTGGCCTTCAATGCTTCTGCTTTTCTAGCCCTGTGTCTGTGCACCGCTTTGCCTGCACTATCCCTGCTATTCCAGATCTGGATTTCCCAAACAACTTGGCCAGCGCACCTCAATTATAACCCAAAGCACGCCTTACTATTCTGGCATAAAAAAAGAAACAGGGAAAAAAATTAGAGAGGTTGGCAAGCTATGCTCCAGGGGGCATAAAATATTAAACCTGCCTGGCTTGCTCTGGCTTTGTTCATGCTTCAGTAGTCCTTAGCTTCCCTGCTCTAGGTAATGTAAGTGGGTATTCATTAGATTTTATTGTTTTACTTTCAGGGTATAAAATAAATTATTTAATGATGCACTCTAATTTTATAATGTGTCTTTACTACAACTGCTTTACAAAGACAGCAGTTACAACCATGAAATTCGACATGATGTGTGAGAACAGGTGTGGACTTTAGATAAGGAGGAAAGTACTGCAGAAAGTGTTGAGTTATAGTCTATTCCATCTTGAAAAATCAAAAATTCTTTTGCAAACTGTATATTATTATAATCCTACTAATTGCAAATATAACTCCTAATAGGTCAGCATCATTATTTGACAGGGTTACTGGCCTAGTGGATGGGGGGAAGCAGCAGACATGATATATCTTGATTTTAGTAAGGTTTCTGACACAGTCCCACATGACATTCTCATAAGCAAACTAGGAAAATGTCATCTAGATGAAATTATTGTAAAGTGGGTGCACAACTGGTTGAAAGACCATACTCAAAGAGTAGCTATCACTAGTTCGCCGTCAGATTTGGAGGGTGTACCTAGTAGGTTTCTGCAGGGGTCTTTCCTGGGTCTAGTACTAGTCAATATTTTCATTAATGACTTGGATAATAGAGTGGAGAATATGCTTACACAGTTTGCAGTTGACACCAAGCTGGGAGGGATTGCAAGCATTTTGGAGAACAGGATTAGAATTCAAAAATAACCTTGACCAATTTGGAGAATTGGTCTGAAATCAACAAGATGAAATTCAGTAAAGACAAGTGCAAAGTACTTCACTTAGGAAGGAAAAATCAAATGTGCAACTACAAAATGAGAAGTAATGGTCAGATGATAGTACTACTAAAATGATCTGAGGGCTATAGTGGATCACTAAATGAATATGAGTCAACAATGTGATGCAGCTGCAAAAAAAGATAATACTCTGGAATATATTAACAGAAATGGCATTTGTAAAACATGGGAGGTGGTTGTCCCAATCTACTCGGCACTGGTGAGGCCTCAGCTGGAGTACTATGTCCAGTTTTGGGTGCCACACTTTTTGGAAAGATTTAGATACAATGGAGAGAGTCCAGAGCAACAAAAATGATAAAAGGTTTAGAAAACTTATTTGACTGATGAGGAAAGGCTAAAAAAACTGGACATGTTTAGTCTTAAGAAAAGAAAACTAAGGGGGGACCTGATTTAAGTCTTGAAATATCTTAAGGGCTGTTGTAAAGCGGACTGTGATCAATTAGTCTCTATGTCCACTGAAGGTAGAACAAAAAGTAATGGGCTTAATCTGTAGTAAGGGAGATTTAGGTTAGCTATTAGGAAAAACTTTCCAATTAAAAGGGTAGTTAAGCTCTGGAACAGGCTTTCAAACGAGCTGTGGAATCCCCATCTGTGGAGGTTTTTAAGAATAGGGTGGGTGAACTCCTGTCAGGGATGGTCTAGATCAGGGGTGGGCAAACTTTTGGGGCCGACGGCCACATCTGGGTGGGGAAATTGTATGCAGAGCCAGGGCAGGGGGTTGGGGTGCGGGAGGGAGTGCAGGGTGTGGGCAGGGCCACTTACAGTGGGTTCGGGCCCCGATGAAAAAAAATTTTCAGGCCCCCCAGCAGGGGCGGACCAGCTAAACAGGGCCGACCGGGGGACTGCCAGTCCCTGGTAATTTGTACCGGCTTCCCCCTGCTCTCGTCGGCCCTGGGTGTGGGAGTGGTGTGCAGGAAGGGGCTCAGGGCAAGGGATTGGGTAAGAGGAGGGGTGTGGGGCATATGGGGGGCTCAGGGAAGGGGATTGGGGTACAGGAGGGTACAGAATGCAGAAGGGGCTCAGGGCAGGGGTTTGGGGTGCACAGGGGTACAGGGTGCAGCAGGGAGCTCAGGGCAGAGGGTTGGGGGCAGGAGGGGTGCAAGATGCAGGCAGGGGCTTAGGGCAGAGAGTTAGGGGGTGGGATACAGGAGGGGTTCGGGCTCCAGCCCGGCGCCGCTTACCTTAAGCGGCTCCGGGGTGGCAGCAGCGTGCACTGGGGCCAGGGCAGGCTCCCTGCACGCCTCCCCTGTCCCCGTCCCCACCCCCGCATCACTCCTAGAAGCGCTGCGGCCCCTGGGGGAGGGCGGGTGGAGGGCTCTGAGTGTGCTGCCCTTGCAGCGCTTCCAGGTACCTCCCCCGAAGCTCCCGTTGGCTGCGGTTCCCTGTTCCCGTCCATGGGAGCTGCCGGTGGCGGTGTCTGGAGGCAAGGGCAACACACGGAGCCCTCTGCCCCCCCTCCCACCGAGGGGCTGCAGGGATGTGGTGCCGGCAGTGCCGCAGGCCGGATCCAAAGTCCTGAGGGCCCGGATCTGGCCCGGGGACCGTAGTTTGCCCACCCCTGGTCTAGATTTACTTGGTCTTGCCTTAGCACAGGGGTCTGGATTTGTTGATATCTCAAGGTCCCTTCCAGCCCTACGTTTCCATGATTATATAACACATTGCAAAACACAATATATTAATATTGATAAAATTCCAGTTAGTGCTAGTGCAGGAGTTTGTCACATGTAATATTTAACTGTCTGATCTCAGACAGTTTAGTGTTCAACTATCTAATGAGTTCTCCTCCCAAGAGCTTCTAACCTTGCAGGTTATGTTCTGCCTGTTCTCACTTGCAACTCTATTATAATGAGGTTCTGCGTTAAGCAACAATACACCCTGGCTCAGGGTGGCTGGTCTTTTATGAGGAATTGGGCCCACCTCAGCTGTGACTAAACAGCTGCCTCCCAGATGATGTCATCATGTGAGAGATCAGGTGAAAGGCAGGCAGACATCTGTAGATATCCTGGCCAAGGGGAAAAGGACATGACTGACATATTTCACTTGTGTTAAACAAAATAAAACTGAATCCCTGATGAAAAGGGACTAGAATCCTATGTCTAGAGATTGTTCCTTGGTTCATATTAAAATGAGTTAGCCCTTCGGCTTATATCTCTGAAATAAAAGGAGGCAGTTGGGAACAGAGAGAAAGACAGAACTAACAGAGCCAAGAGAATAAATAGGGCTAAAGGGAGAGCTAAAACTGGAGAATACCTAAGAATGGACTTAAAGATGAGGAGCGTGATTTTGTAGTAGATAGGGAGACAGTGAAGGTCTTACTGAACAGCTGATGGTATCATGTTTGTATTTTAGGGTGAGAATATTAATAATGCTTAGCATTTAGATAGCACTTTAGAAACATTAACCAAATCCTAACAACCCTATGAGGTAGGCAAAAAAATGCTTTTATGCTTGTTCAAGATGAGGAAACAGACCCACATAAACTGAGTGACTTAAATAAAGCTACACTGTGAGTCACTGGCACAGATGGATGAGGAGGTCAGGTGTTCAAGACTCCTGTTTCCATGATCAAACCACTTTTCGGGTTGGCGATCCCTTATGTGAAGTCAAAAAAATGTGTTACCTCTTTATATTTGCTATAAAAGTAACAGTAAAAAATGTATCCATGATAAACCTGTATAATTGATGTGTGTGTGTGTGTGTGTGTGTGCGTGCACATGGTGCACGTGTTTTGAAAGGTTCACAGAGAATAGTTGACCTTGAAGGTGTGTAGGGAGTGAGGGGGAGAGAGAGCGGGAGAGGGTTACGTGTGTGAACTTGAAATGGGTGGCGCTATTAATACATTTGACGTCACAGACTTTAAAAGTTTTGGACACCCTAAAGTTATTCTGGAATTTTTATTTTCTTTGCTTTAGAATCATAATTAAATTGTCAACACCTCACAACCCCCTTTTGCCTTTTAGATCAATCTGGGGTTTGCGACCCACCGGTTGAGAAACAGGGCACTAAACAATGCTCCCTCACTGGGTGTGCTACCCCATTCTGAACAGACTGGAGTTTGTCTATCAGTACCACAGAGTCTAAAGAGGAAGGAATTGGAGTAATCAAAGAAGGAATGGAGAATGCATGAAAGTAATAGATCCAGGTGTGGGTTATAGTAGACAGAAATACAGTTTTTAATAATATAAAGTTCAAAGAAAAGCAATGGGGCCTTCAAGATTATAGACAGTAGAGACAAAAGAGAGGCCAGAATTGAGAGAGTTTGAGAGAAATTCATTTGTCAACAAGTCAACTGAAAAAAGTTACGAAAGAGCCAAATGTTGATATTTGAGATAGGTGAAGATAGACTCAGGGGTGGGACTGGTGAAGGATTTAGTGATGGGTGTCGTCAGCATAATAATAGCCTACGCCTAGCTTGATCGCATTTCTCTGTTTGGATGGAACATGATCATTTTGAAATGCCACATCTGAATCTTACTGATTTTGGTGAAAATTGGAAAACTGGGAAGGGAGGATGGAGGGAGACATGGAGCCTGTAGCATCTGGTTAGCAGACTCAGCAACATCAGCCAGGTCTGTAATTGTCTTCCCAGAGAAGGAACTTCACAAAAAGATCTTCCACCTCTGTCATGTCAGGTTTTCCATTGATGTTGGGCAGGGGTAGGGGTTGTTGTGAGAGGAACAGGGACTGGTGGGAGAAAAGGAAAATGGCCAAGTTTGCTAAAAGCCGGAGCTAGGACTGAGAGAGTCCACCTGCCTGTGTCTAAGTAAGGAGAAGCAACTGCTACAACCATGCTCCACCTGCTTCTATCTGGAGCTCACACACCTGTGCTGCCAAAAGCTGCTGCGTGACCCTGCTTGGGAATCTTTATCAAGACGACTCTGGCTAGGATTTTTTCTAAAATGCATCCCAGAATCACCCTGCAGCTATTAAACCGTATTTTCCATTTACAGCAAATAGGCTACTACAAAAACAAAAAAGTGACCTTGCTCCCCCTGCGGCATGAGGGACAGGTTGTTTTCCAGGATCATCTGGGTCCATCTTGCTTAATCAATTCCCTGACGTTTCAGGAGCCTTGGACACTGATGCACCTTGGTCCCTCCTTGCCTGTGGTACATAATAATCTAGTCTCTCGCGGGCTGTAATGCTTTGGTCCAATTTCAATTGTTGCATTTAGTGTGTGGGTGTTGGGTGGTGCTGTTAGTCTGCAGGAGGTCAGACTCGTGGTCCCTTCTGGCCTCAAACTTTATGTACTCTTCCCCTGCGTACAGCTTTGACTATAACTTTCTGTCAAGGCTTGTTTGCTATTAACAAACCCTTGTATGCCTTTGGAGCTGTTGTATGTACAGATATATGGTTTAAAACAGTAAGTTAGGTGGTTATGGAAAATGGTTAGGAAATGATTAATAAACATTACAGAATCATAGAAATTAGCAGAAGAAGTGAATTCTCTGGCCATCTTTCCCACACCAAGCACCCTCGCGGAATTCCTCCGTTTTCCATAGGTGCCGACTCCATGGGTGCTCTGGGGCTGGAGCACCCTTGGGGAAAAATTAATGGGTGCTCCGCACCCAATGGCAGCCAAGCTCCCCCCTCCCCATCCTCGCCTCCTCCTCCCCCGAGCACGCTGTGTCCATGCTTTTCTGCCTACCTCCTAGCGGTTCCCGCCCGGCCGCCACCAAACAGCTATTTGCCAGGGTTACCATGCTCCAGGAGGGAGGGGGAGGAACGGGAATGTGGCGTGCTCAGGGGAGGAGGCGGCGAAGAGGCGGGACCGAAGTGGGGATTTGGGGAAGGAGTCGAAATAGGGGCAGGGAGGGGGCGGGTTGGGGCGGGGACTTTGGGGAAGGGGTGGGAAGGGGTGGAGTGGGGGCGGGGCCAGGGACAGAGGGCAGGTCGAGCACCCACAAGAAAGAGGGGAAGTCGGCACCTATGCTGTGTTCTCCACCTCCTCATCTTCCTCCTCCTGAAGATTCTCTTCCACTTCCTCCTCCTCCTTGTTGGATATTGAGATTCATAGATTCATAGACTTAAGGTCAGAAGGGACCATTATGGTCATCTAGTCTGACCTCCTGCACAATGCAGGCCACAGAATCTCACCCACCCACTCCTGGAACAAACCTCTAACCTATGTCTGAGTTATTGAAGTCTTCAAATCGTGGTTTAAAGACCTCAAGGTGCAGAGAATCCTCCAGCAAGTGGGAAAGGATATTTGATAAATTAAACAAAACACTGGTACACTTTAGTTGAAGTCAAGTGGACGTTGTTTGTCATCAGCTGCTTTCAGCCCAGGCCTCTCTCCCTACCAAACCAGGGTGGGTGGGACCTTATGACAATGGGACTGAATTTCACCATCCTCTGACTCCATCTATAGCATCTTCCTACTCACAGATGCTTTTTATAGTTTCCCTGCCAAATCTGAGAACATGCTGTTATTCTGGTGTCCAAATCAGAAAGGCTCAAGGCTAAGTTCTTATTATACGTATTTCAGAGCATTGATTTAAAACAATTATAATTAGGAACAAGCCAAGTGCTTTGGACAAAATAAGAAATGGTTTGAACTATCACTCAAACCTCCAATTTAACCACTTGTAAAGATTGAAGAAGTGGGGTTATTTTCCTGCTTATTTTTCATTTTCACTGCTACCACTGTACTTCCTAATGCTGTCTGAGAGGGGAAATGGCAAAATATTGCCATAAATCCTCTTCTTCTGGTAGTTTCTGCCCAGCCCATAACAAGTAGTACAGAACAACAAAGCTTTCTGTAGTATTTGCTATTGGGAGGTTTAGATTCATCAGACAAACTATCCCCATTTCAGTGCACATTTTGAGCAGGCACTAGTTCCCCACTGGTTCCTTTGTTGTTATATACTCACTTTCAACAGTTCATAACACTACTATTTTAATTAATGCCATCACACCTTTCCAGTTTGCTTAGCTAAGGCCATGCTATGCGCGCACTTGTTTCTTTTGGCTCTGGGCCTTCAAGCGAGGCGGTGACCAGCAGAGCACCAAGAGCCATGAGCCAAGAGGTGGCTGAGGAGGCAGCCTGCCAGGGAGCTCCAACCCTGATCTTCTCTGATACTATCCTTCCTCCAGCACCTCCCAGTATTGGCAGATCTCCTGTTACAGTCAAGCTTAGAGGCCAAGGAACATCTTGTTCTCTTGATGTTGATTCTTCATTTCACATTGTGTATTGGCCAGTTCTTCCACAGAGACAATCATGCCCTGATCTGTTGCAGCTGCATGTTGTAGTGCAGAGGTGGGCAAACTCCAGCCCACAGGACCATCCTGCCTGGCCCCTGAGCTCCCAGCCAGGGAGGTTAGCCCCCAGCTCCTCCCCTGCTGTCCCCACTCCCCTGCAGCCTCAGCACACCCTGCTGCCAGCGTTCTGGCCCACTGCTCCTCCGGAGCAGCGCAGCGGCATGACCGGCTCTGGCATGGTAAGGGGATGGGGAGCAGGGAGTCCCAGGGGGCAGTCAGGGGACAGGGAGCAGGGGGTGGTTGGATGAGGCAGAGGTTCTGGGGGGGCGGTCAGGGGATGGAGAACGGGGGCAGGGGTTGGGTAGGCATGGGAGTCCCAGGGGGCCTGTCAGGGGTGGGGGTGTGGATAGGGGTCGGGGCAGTCAGGGAGCAGGGTGGGTTTGCTAGGGGGTGGGGTCCCTGGGGGGCAGTTAGGGGTGGGGTGTTCCAGGAGGGGGCGGTCAGGGGAAAAAGAGCAGGGGGGGTTGGATGGGTCAGGGGTTCTGAGGGTGACAGGAGGCAGGACATGGGAGGGGGCAGATAGGGGGCAGGGGCCAGGCTGTTTGGGGAGGCACAGCCTTCCCTACCCAGCCCTCCATACAGATTTGCAATGCTGAAGTGGCCCTTGGTCCAAAAAGTTTGCTCACCCCTGTTGTAGTGGCATTCTGCATCATCCAAGAAGGATTGCAAAGACTGTATCTGAGAATTGACAAGGAAATACAGGCTCTGTAGGCCTGTGGCAAGTTTAACCCATTTGTGATGCAGGAAATTGGGATTTTGGGCCAAATAGAAAAAAGCAGATCTTTGGCGGCAACAGATGTACTGCAATTTACCTTGGTTTCATACCAGCTTTTCACCTTTCTTTGGTTGTTCTCAATGAGGCATTCATATTTGCATCTCATTTCCTTTAGTTTGACATCAGAGCCTTACCTTGAACTTCACTGACCTCTCCTCTCCTGCAGAAAAGCCCAGACCTAAAACAAATAAACAAACAAAAACTAACGATGAATTCACTTCTGTGACAAAGTCTGGAAAATGACTTTCAGCTGTTAATTAACTTTTCCCTCATGATGCTTGTCTCTGAAGTTTGCTTCTTGCTTCTCTAACATGCCTTCTCCATTGTACACCAGAGCTTGGAGGCAGTTGAAGGAAGGAGGTGATTTCCTTTGCAGAGTGGTTGATATTGATGAAGTCAGTGTTGTGAGGGCAGGAATGGTGGACATTTGGGGCAGGCTGTGAGAATGATCGATGGAATTTTCATTTTGGACTCATTGGTTGCTTACTCCCAATTGCAGAATCAAGTACAGAAGAGAGACCCGAGAGCTCTGCTGTCTTCACATCAACTGAATGTTACACGTTTTATTTCAATGCAGCAATTGCCTTTAACTCAATTCTGTTACCTTTATTGACCTTTCTCCACGAGTAGGGCCACCGATTTCAATGGATTTGTTTGTGTGGAGTAAAATACTAGTCACCATAAGTAAAGGTGGAAGAATCAACCTCTATGTGACTTGGCCCAGTGGCATCACTCTGTTCCATTTCCAGTTTCAGGTGAACAGCAGTCCCTCCTCCCAGACCCCATTTGTGCACCAAATCCCCTTTGCAATTTGACAAATGGAGGTTCTATGCATGAACAGCAGGGAGTGGTGCAGGTGCATCAGAAAAGCTGGGGGTTGGGGGGCTAAGGACTGGACTAGCGAGTGTGACAGATTAGGAGTGCAGTGAATTGGCAGACCTATGTGTGAGAAGCAGCCCGTGCCTGCATTATGCCTGGCTTGAGCCAGCTGTCTCTGAGTTCTAACTTCATGAAGATGTTTTGAAAAGTAGTCCTTCTGATTGTGTTTTGGAGTGAGAATTGGCATGACCAGCTCAGGTACTTTGGCTGCTGAATATATCTTGGGGTGAATACTGCTGATTGTGTTTTCAGGGGAATAAGAGTATTTTGTCCCTCCTGTTCACCTATGATTGGATCATTGCCAGGAAAATTCAATTGGCCTGTGTTGCTTCACAATAGGAGCTGGATTATAATGTGTAATTCTGGTGATGAATCACACCCATCAGCTTGAAGGGTGTGATTCATCACCAGAATTACACATTAAAATCCAGCTCCTATTGTTCAGTAAAGCCAGGTAATTTTATTAGTCTCTCGTAATCACCAGTGAATTAAAAGCATTTCTCTGGGATAAAGATACAGTATGGTTCTCCAAGCACGCAAGGGGCTGTTCTCCCTCTGAGGACCTGTGCTATCTCTCATTCCACCAGCAACAAACAGCTAAGAGCTGGGCAAGCAGGGGCGGCTTCAGGCACCAGCGCAGCAAGTGTGTGCCTGGGGCGGCAAGCCGCAGGGGGCGGCGTGCCAGTCACCGTGAGGGCAGCAGTCAGGCACCTTTCGGCAGCATGCCTGTGGGAGGCCCACCGGTCCCGCGGCTTCGGTGGCAATTTGGCGGCGGGTACGCCAAAGACGTGGGACCGGCAGATCACCCACAGAAACGCCGCCGAATCCGCGTGACCAGAGGACCTCCGAAGGCAGTCTGACCACCGTGCTTGGGGCGGCAAAAAACATAGAGCCGCCCCTGTGGGCAGGAAATGGTTTGTCCGTCCTGTGAAAAAAATTGAGATTTCAAAAATTTTCCCATCCCAAATTGGGACAAAAAGTCAAAATCTTGAAAATTTTTGCAGACTGAAAATTCAAACAAAATGTTGGTTTGGGTCAATGGAAACATTTTGTTTTAATAACATTGAAATGTTTTTTTTTTCAATTTCAACCATTTTACCTCTAATTAGTTTCAACAAAAAGTCATTTTCAACTGGAAAACCAGATTTTGTTTTTCATTTTGAAAAGGTCAAAACAGGATATTTTGACATTCTGAAAACCTTTTTTCAAAAATGTTTTGAGTCCAGAAATTAACCAAAACTGACCCATTCTCATGAAAAATTTGTTTTAATGAATCAGCATTTTACCATGAAAACACATTTTGTTGAAAAATGCCCAAGCAGCTCTAGTTCTGACGATGAAATAAATTGAGAATACTGCCACTGTCTGCAGATGCAGCTGGTTCAAAAATCATACACCCTTCCTCCCAAAGAGGGATTTCAACAGCAGGTGCTTTTAGGATTATTTAATAGCAAAATAAGGTACTATTCATTCTCTCTCTCTCTCTCTCTCTCTCTCTGTGTGTATTTAAAACAATATCAAATTAATTATTTAATATCTTAAAACAATATATTTTAAGAGACCAGCAAAATTCTGCTGTGTTTATAATATATAACTGCTGATCCACCAACGTATATATACAATTTATTGTATTTAGATTGCCTAGAGGCATATTTTTAAGTTACAAAGTACAAATTCCAAGAAAAGATTGTGTGCCCATTGCATCTGACCCACACCCCATTGGAGGCAGTCACTCACTATGTTCACTGGTTTCAGAAGATGAAGATCAAATAGAACATTCATCCTGCACCCATCTGTGAAAAATTGCTTTGCACTTCATCCCTCATAGGCAGTCTGCTGCCCCCTAGTAGGTGCAGACAAGAATACACTATCCTAACCAAATATTTGCCCTTTAGAGAATCAACCATTGTTTCATGCAGTATACTGAATCTGTTTACTGATTTGTTATGTAATCTAGTACACACTGGTATTCACAAAATGCTACAGAGCAGCCTCTTGAAGATGCATCGACCAAACAGAGAGTGGATGGTTATGAGTGGGCAGATGTATTCAGTGGTCATATCTGCCAGAATCCAGCTCTAGCACCAAGCTTTGGGAAAGAGTTTTGCTCCCCGAAGCACGCCAGCTCTTTAGGGCAGGTACCAGCTCTTTGTTCTTTGTTTGTACAGCACCCAGCTCAGTGGAGTCATGGCATGGTGCATGACGAGGGTTCCTAGGTCCTACAGTAACACAAAGAATAAATAAAAAGTCCAATAATTTGCTCAACAGAGGGGAGAAACTACACCAGTGCTAGGTCAAGAGCTGGAGAATTAAATGAATTGCTCAGTGTAGACACAGCCCAGCTGGTACAGCCAGGAATACACTGTGCTTATTTCTAAATACATGCCACAATCTCTAATAGGTAAAAGATGCCAAAGTCATTCTGACAATGCACTGGTTCCTCTATCGATAAATCCAGAAGGCCTGTCCAACTTCATCTGGTCTCTGGCTGCTGGCAGCTGGTTGTAATCACTATCACACCCTCCAGAGCAGCAGGCAATTATTCCATCAGCCATACAAAGGCGAATGTGGTCAGGAATCCCATAGAAGGTGGGAAATAAATTTACACCATCTCCCAAGAAAGTAACCTAGGCAAAGTCAGGCTCATCTCAAAGTTCTCATGGACCTGACTGTTTAAGATGGGTAACTGGGCTGGGGCAATGGGCAGCCAAGGCCGGCAGTTGGAATCTTATCTTCTTAGTCAATTTCCTCATTTTCAGTTGACGGGATTTCCACAGGATTACGTTTTATCACATTCCACAGATAGGGCCTTATCTGCTTTCCAGCATATTTCTATTATACAGCCAGAGATTCTTAATTCCCAGAATTAGAATTAGCAAAACAAACACACCTGAAAGCTGGAATTTAAAATATGGCTTTATTGCCTATGTGAAGAAACAACATACACAATGCATCATTAGCAACACAGTGCCCTCTAGAGAACACGATGGGAACAAAACTGAACCTTCAAGCTTGTGCTGCCATTCACACCTGCGCAAATTGAATCCAGTGATGTAAGGTGCTTCCAGATCAGAATTCACCACTCACCCGTGTCAGTGGTGGCATTAGACAACCCTTTTGCACAGGTATAAGCAATGACATAAGGTGCAGGACCGTGGAGAATCATACTTTGTGTCATTAGAGGGCAGGGATTGTGTTTCCATATGTGTTGGAATAGAGCCTTGTACAATGAGGTTCTGGAAACTATTGCAGTTTATATTATATTATATTATATTATATTATTCAAACACTACCCCCTTGGAACTATTAAAAAAACTTGCTATACATCTCACTACCCTTAGTAAAATATTCTCCAGTTCTTTACCTAGCATTCTCAGGCTCTCTTTATGATTGTGCACAGCTGTCAGTGTTTGGGTGAGCTGGACACCAGGGCAGGATAACCGTTCTACTAAAACAAGCATACGTAAGCACAGCACTGGCAGGCTGGGAATTCATTTAGATCTGTCTGTTAAACAGCTTCTGACATCATAAGAAAAATCTGAAAAACATCAGAAATGATCTTCCCTCCTGGGATCTATCAAGCACTTCTATTTCTCTTGTTATGTATCATTCGTGGCATTTGCATGGAAACATAATGATGGTTTCTTGATTATAACTGCTCTTAATTTATGTTTGCCTACCTGAAATCACATATATTTGAGTCTTAACAAAAAGATTTTTCAAGTTTTGATGCAGATTTAATAAAGGGTAATGTTTTTGCATTTCCTGCTGAGCTGAGCAAACACATTTTTTTCCTGCAAAAATCTAATGAAATTCCATCCTAGAATAAATTGTACACATAAGTTTCAGGTTCGTTTGCTATTTTCACATTTCAGCTGGCAGAAATGAGCTTTGGATTTTTGTGTAAAACAGTGAAAAACCAGTTGCAAAACTATCAGAGGTTTTGTTCCTGTGAAAAACTGGCTCCAAATTGTCACTGACTTTTCACTAGTGTAAACGTTTTCATTCTCCTTAGTCCGAATCTTCATTTTGTGACCTCAGAACTTTGAGTGAAGAAATAACCAGCAGGAGCCAGGACTTTAAAATCCTCCCCCATTTTTGTCCTGCTTTGTAAATCAGACTAGTGGTGGGCACTGAGCAGCACTCACATACCATAGAGAATAGGTACTAATAGAAGAACACAGGAAAATAAATAGATGGTCTCAGAATTACAAAGTGCCAGATGCTGTATAATGCTAAAAGAGGCAGGTATCTCTTCAACAATATCTTCTGCCCCTTCCCCACACTTGAATTAGAAGGCTCCCTGTGACCAGTGGGATTAGAAGATGTCTCTTTCCTTTGTTTGATATTTTCTGTGCACTCGTGTTAAGCACTAGAGGCCGCTGTCTGAGCACACTGCTTTGCCTGTTGATCTAAAGTAGCCTGGCAAAAGCTGGGAAACATTCTTGTTTGGCAAGAACTGAGACTTTTCTGTCCATTTGAAGAGTCTGTCACCCCTTGCCAGAGAAGTTTGTATTCTTTTAACTCCCTGACTTCTCTTGCCTCCCTATATACCAGAGGTGGGTCTTGCTTCCTCTATTGGTGTGTCAGAGCCAAAGTCTTATCCCTCCCCAGGTCCTCAGTCAACCCTGTTGTTGCAGGGCACAAACTGATCCCCAGCTGGGGTCAGAAA
Source organism: Chrysemys picta bellii (assembly GCF_011386835.1). Taxonomy (NCBI): domain Eukaryota; kingdom Metazoa; phylum Chordata; order Testudines; family Emydidae; genus Chrysemys; species Chrysemys picta. The sequence continues at coordinate 2,374,209 of NC_088814.1, read as the reverse complement.
GACAATCCCTCCTAATTTATGGTATAGGCAATATAATGACATACTAGGAAAGTTTTACACTTTCCTCTGAATCATCCACCACTAGCCACTGCCAGAGACTGGATACCAGACCAAAGAGATCACTGCTCTCTTCCAAATATGATGATTTCTTTGTTCCTCTAGGGAGAGTTTATCTGTTTCTGCATTATAAGTAATGCTTAATTTCTAAGCAAAGGATTCCCACACACTGCTCTATGTGTCTGTGGGACTAAGAGACGTGCTTTGGAACATGCTGTATATGCTAAAAACTGGCTATCCTCAAACATCTCCTATTTCCTCCCTGTAGGTGGCTCTCTTGTGTTTGTTAACAGTAATTTCTGGTTCCATCATGCAATCTAGATTTTGTATGATCAAAGTGACAGGACACCTGACTCTGAATGATTTTCTTTGTGGGTGATTGTCAGTGAGAGACAGCCCACCCCAACATATTGTCCTCGACCTTGCAGTATTTGCATATTCCCCACCCTGTGCAGAAAGCTGATAGGGAGAGTGTCTCAGAAAACGTTTCCGGGATGTGCTCACCATTCTTATGCACCTACATTTTTTAAATCAAGACACAGAAATGAATGCACTTTGTTTCACCAGTTTTATGCCCGTGTAAATTGACTGAAGTCCATGGAGTTAACCTGCTGTACGACAAGCGTGACAGAGTGGAGATCAGGCCAGATGTTACGATAGTTAACTAAGATTTCTAAAAGACTGAACATTTTCAAATATTGATTTAAGTGAGTGTAGTCGGTACAGTAAATTGCCAGTTGTGTAAAATATGACTTTGATGTCTAATTTCTTTTCACGTTTATTCATAGAGATGTGTAAATAACTGATTTTCAATTCACTGGCGATACTGAAAAAATAGAAAAGAATTATTTCAACTTGGCCAAAAATGAAACTTTTTTGAAATTTTTTTTGGGGGGAAAAATCAAACGATAATTCATTTTGGGTAAAACAGAAAATGTTCAACAAAATATTTCCTTTCATTTTTGAGCTTTTTAAATTTTTTAAAATAAAATTAAAGTAAATTTTTTAACAAAATGTCGTTTTGAATTCAAAAATAGAAATGTTTCAATTTGGAAATGTCAAAATGAAACTGTTTTTTTTCTAAAATATTTCAACTCTTTTTTTCCCCAGCCAAAACAATTAGGCAAAATTGATATGAATTCACATTTTTTATTTAAAAAAAACAACCATTCTGGACAAAAAGCTTTGCCAGAAGAGACCATTCTTACCACCTACTCTGACCTCCCACATAACGTGGGCTAGAGAATTTCACCAGTGATTCCTGCATTGAGCCCATAACTTATTGTTAAGCTAAAGCATGTCTTTTAGGAAGACATCCAATCTTGATTTAAAGACGTCAAGTGATGAACACTCCTTTGCACCCCTAGATAAGTTGTTCTAATGGTTAATTACCCTCACTGTTAAAAATGTATCTTATTTCCAGCCTGCATTTGTCTAGCTTTAGCCTTCAGCCTCTGGATGTTGTGTTTCTGTCTGCTAGATTAAAGAAAATCAGAAATCTATCCAAAATTTTCTCCCAGTGTATTTATAGACCATGATCAAGTCACCTCTTAACTTTCTTTCTTGATAAATACAATAGATAGAGCTTCTTAAGTCTCTCACCATAGAGCAGGTTTTCCAGACTTGATCTTAGCAACTGCAGCCATAATATTTCTGCTCGGATTTAGCAAAATCATTCTGTTTATGTATTGTCCATTAGGCTGAACCTGGGCTGATTTTTACATCTTTGCCAAGTCCTGCTCAGAATCTTCAGGATCTCAGACAGTCTGAACTGGACGGGCACTCAGATTTCCCAAAGCCAAGGGTAGAGATGGTGGAACTTGTGGCAAGTATTCAGCATCCATGGAAACTAGTTCACGAGGGTCCTCACAAAACTAGTTGGATTGAATTAATCTTTTATTTCTCTGGTTTAAACCCATGTTTTTTTCTCAGGTGATTCAATCTATTTTAATTATCAAATTAATTTTTCTAGCTAAAGAGAAGTGAGTTTTCTGTATTAGGGGTAGAAGAACCCCTGCCCCTGCCAAAATTGGGCAAGCACAAATGGATTCCTTGAATTCGTGTTTTCATTAGAATGTTTCTTTGTCTCCTGACTGCTCATCTGCCCCCCTCCCCCTGCACACACACATTTTGATTTTTTTCACAGCCATAAGAACATAAGAGTGGCCATACTGGGTCAGATCGAAGGTCTATTTAGCCTAGTATCCTGTCTTCCAACAGTAGCCAATGCCAGATGTTTCCAAGGGAATGAATAGAACAGGCATCTGTCGAGTGATCCATCCCCTGTTTATCTAGTCCCAGCATCTGGTAGTCAGAGACTTAGGACACCCAGAGCATGGAGTTGCAACCCTGACCATCTTGGCTAATGGCCATTGATAGATCTGCAAAAAGAACAGGAGTACTTGTGGCACCTTAGAGACTAACACATTTATTAGAGCATAAGCTTTCGTGGACTACAGCCCACTTATGTTCCATTCTATATGCATCCGAAGAAGTGGGCTGTAGTCCACGAAAGCTTATGCTCTAATAAATTTGTTAGTCTCTAAGGTGCCACAAGTACTCCTGTTCTTTTTGCGGATACAGACTAACACGGCTGCTACTCTGAAACCAACCATTGATAGATCTATCCTCCATGAATGTATCTAATTCTTTTTTGAACCCAGTTATATTTTTGGCCTTCACAACATCCTCTGATAACGAGTTCCACAGGTTGACTGTGCATTGTGTGAAGAAATGCTTCTTTTTGTTTGTTTTAAACCTTCTGCCTATTAGTTTTCTTGGGTGACCTCCGGTTCTTGTGTTATGACAAGGAGTAAATAACACTTCCTTATTCGCTTTCTCCACATCAGTCATGATTTTATAGACCTCCATCAGATCCCCCTTTAGCTGTCTCGTTGCCAAGCTGAATAGTCCCAATCTTTTTAATCTCTCCTCATATAGAAGCTTGTTCCATGCCCCTAATAATTTTTATTGACCTTCTCTCTACCTTTTCCATTTCTAATATATCTTTTTAGAGATGGGGCAACCAAAATTGCACGCAGTATCCAAGGTGTGGGCGTCCCATGGATTTATATAATGGCATTATGATATTTAATGTCTTATTGTCTATCCCTTTCTTAATGGTTCCTAACATTGTTCACTTTTTTGGCTGTCGCTGCACATTGAGCAGCTGTTTTCAGAGAACTCTCCACAATGACTCCAAGAGCTCTTTCTTGACAGCTAATTTAGACCCCATCATTTTGTATGTCTACTTGGGATTATGTTTTCCAATGTGCATGTAAATAAGGGTTAGTGGTCTGGATAGCTCTGCATATCAAAGGCTCTGTCTGCACTAGTCTTTCCCTCCCCCTTTCAGTTCTCCACATTGCTGTTACTGATGCAACTCCCCAATAGCGGGCATGTACCAACATAAAGCGACGGTCCTCAGAGGACACCAGTTTGTACCCCAGCCCAGCAGACAGCTAAAAGTGGCAGTTACAAGGGCCTGATTCTCACAGGATATGAGTAGTCTCCCAGGTCTCGTGCACATGCACGCTCATGCACACACACTTCTTTTTATGTTTGTGCAGTTGCCTCGTTGGCTGGCATCTGTCACTTCTGGATATGTAAAATTCACTTCCACGTGGCATGGTTTCATACTTATTGATTCACCACATTTTACCTTTACATATTACTCCATATGTACAGTCACTGAAACATCTGTAGGGCCCTGCTCTAAAACAAAGGCCAGCAAAGTTCTTGCTACTGCAGATGATATTTGTGACTTCCTGTGTGCAATGTACAACTGCGGGATGCTGTGTTTACGTGGTGCTGTTGTGGAGGGCAAGAGGGGGTTGTTGGCTTTGTTGTTGAGGGGTGGGGTATGGTTTGGGCTTTCTTTCTTGGACTGTGCTGGCAAAATGCTAACAACTTAGGAGTGCTCCGGGGATGCTTCCACCATACTGTGTTTGCTCTGAGCATGGGCACTAGGAACACTGCTTGTTGTGTACCGCCTCGAAAGGAAGTGGCCCAACTGCCTTAACTACATTCTGCCTCCTCATCATCATCAGTTGTAGCCAGAGCACCTTCCTTGCGCCTCTGCCCTCATTCTCTGCCACCATTCCAAAAGGTCTGTAAGCGGATGCATTAAAAAGTTTTAAAGGTATTAACAGTTCTAGCAACATTCCTATTATTTAAAACAGGGAATCTTGGTGGGACCAGTAATACCTCTAAAATTTGTATTAACTTTTTTAATGCTTCCATTGTATTTATATAAAATATGCATACGATGAATAAATCTACACCTATAAACATTCATATTAAATGTTACATCCTTTCTCTCTCTTGGCCTCTTTTCTCCCTATCTAATTTCTACCCATAAAAGGAACATTTTCAAGATGGCCACTGTCCCACTTTCACTTCTGGGTTGAAACTATAATTTCACAAAATCCTAGAATTTGAGAAAACGTGTTTGGTTCAAGTGAGGCCCCAAAGCACTAACACAGATGACCAGGTTCTGACAGAAACTGTCACAAACCCATTGAGAACCAAACCCAGTGTGTGGCTCAGAGTGGGACTGGATTGTTCGGGCGGTGGGTTACATAACCTTTCACCTTTAGGTTACTAACTTGAGATCAGTTTAGGCTGGTAGTGACCAAAGGAGTGGTCCCATGAGTCTTTGGTGACCTGTACAAAGGGCATTGTTTGCTTCAGTCCATTTCTTAGTGAGAAGGTGTCAACATTGTCGAAATAGGCCTGTTTGTTGGTGATCTCAGCAGAGCTGCAATGGCTTATAGAGAACAATATTTCATCTCACCCCCACAGAGATTGTCACTGCAATATATTGCTGGTGGTTAGTGTGAGCGTGTGGAAGCTTGTACTGAAGCTGCCTGTTCTGTAGATCTCCGAAGGTGTCATTCATACACTTCAAACTGCACTTAATTCTCCTCTTCTTAAAACTAAAATTTAGCATAGTCATATGAGAGAAACCCGCATAAACCCTCATGCATGGGCTGCATGAGGGGACTGTATCCAATGAATATTAGCTCAGATAGCAACAAGAAGTGTCTGATTCATAACCATAGACATTAGGGTAGGAAAAAACCCTACCCTAAAAAACCCGCTAAATCAACTATTCCATTTCCACAGCCCTTTTGCCAAAGCCAGATTGTTCTCCTTAGTTTATTGTCCAGACCAGTTTTAAATGATTCGTGTTATGGGGATTCCACCACTTCCCCTTGGGGACTATGGCACAGTCTAACAGACCTATCTGAGCACATGGCTTTGTGTTTAACCCAGTACTAGAAACCACTGAAAAGATTTCCCAGACACAGGTTTCTTGATTGCATCAGGCAGAAGCAAAGTTTTATTAGAGACACTTTTTCAGCAGAAGGTAAATTACCAACCACGGTACAGATTAACTCAAGTAAGTAATTATTGTGATTGGACACACAGAACATCACAGAATGGAAGAAGCAAATAGCATGATAGGCGGGAAGGTGGACCAAGGCTCAGATGGGCCCCTCAGGACAGTGGCGTTGGCATTAGCAGCGTTGAGTAATTCTGAAGAGCTCTTCTCCATGCTCTTTGTAGAGGTGCACAGTGCTGGCTGAGCTCTCGCTTTGTCCGTGGGTGGGTCTTTGCTCGGTGCGTCTTGCTCTGGAAGATGCCGGTTTCTCTTCTTAGTCACAAATCTTTCTGCCGTGCCCTGAAGAGGGATAAATAGAGCCATTACTTTGCTTAGAAAGGAAGTAAAACCTTCCCTGCAGCATCAGGCTTTGCGATACACCCTGAGAGGGGGGGCTGCACACACACCCCCTGCTGACTATACATTCTGATGAGCTCCAGAACTGCCCCCAAATGGTTTATGTGTTTAGAATTCAAGTAAAGAATACAAACCCCGCAGGTCGGGCCAGCCGCTGTGCTGGGAATGCACAAGCACAGCTCCTTGTGCCCTCCCCCGGCCTTGTCCATGCCCTAGACACCCAGTTCACTCTGCCCCCAAAGGTGGTTGATTTTTCCTAGAATTCAAATGTAAATTGTGGGGCTCCCCCCTCGGCTGGATGGACCTCCCGGAGATACTGTTTGTGGCCTTGGATCCATTTTCCCATCCCCCACCAACACCTCGTTGGTTCCGTCTCTCTGTTTTGAGGACATTTCGCCTCCTCCTTTGCCCTACAAAACAGCCAGCCTCCATTTCCAGCCTCTTTCTCCAAGTTCTCTAGACTCTCTCCCTCTCTCTCACTGCTTCCACTTCCGGCTACTTCTTTCTTTTCCCTCTTTCCTCCTCCCTCTCTTTTAGCTCTCTTCTCCCTCACTTGCACCATTCATAATTCATAGGGAGAGAGTCACAGCTGCATTTGGTCCTGTTTCTTGCCAACACCCCCCATACCACACCACTGTTGTGTCACCATGTCCTACCAGACTCTCCAGTTGCCTTACAGCAGGGTCCTGAAAGCTGGGCCACAACACCTCAGAACCACCTAACAGAGAGTGGGTTTGACAGCGTCTCTCTTGCCCTGTTGGTAAGAAGAGGACTAAAGAAACATTTCCCCTTATCCGGTAAGTCAGTTCTTACCTTTTAGATCACCAGGGTGGCAAGACGTGACATGGGGGACAGAGTGAGAAGAAGAGTAGCAGTGGGAAGTTTTAATGACTGTTCCTCCTCCTATGCCACCTGCTACGCCAAACCCTCCTTCCGAGCCACTGTGACAAGGAAAGAATGTTTGGTGAATGAAACGGAAACCAACCGTACAACGGCATTGTAGGTTCAGTGAAGCCATGTGACTTTTCCTGTCATCAATCGCTCCCAGTCCAGCAAAGAGCCAGGACCTGGCCAGCACGCCTCCCCAGCACCCTCACTCCACTTCATCCATGCAGAAAAGCAAAAGGCCACTCATTCTCCCCACTATCTTTGCCACAAAGGATGAATTAGTCATAGGCTGCCATTGCCAATGGGCTTTTTAAAGAGGGTCTGCTGTATCCCTTCCTTCCAAATCAGGAAAAATCTTTGCCTAATTATTTATACCGCTTGTTTCACAACGAAGTGGAGTTGGGGACATGCCAGATGCTTGGGATAAAAGAAGGAATGACCTGGACTTTTGGCAAAAACGCACATTGGGTCTTTTCTGCAGGTTCGAAATACTTAAGTTAATCTCTTCTTACAATTGTCTCTCATTTTCACAGCTGCCTCTGCACCCCCTGAATCTCCACACTCTCTATCATTTTAGATCTCACACATTGCACAGATCACAGCAAAGGTGTTTGCTTTATGCCCCGCTGTGTCTATAGTCTACGTACACAATGTCACGCTGTCCTCCTTCCAGCAGGCAGCGGTAAGTGTGAATCTCCTGCTCCAGTCGACATTTGACATCCAGGAGGACCTTGTACTCGTGGTTCTGGGACTCAATTTCTGTTCGCAGGTCAGCCAGTTGCTGCTCCACACAGGTGATCTGTTGCTGTAACTGGCACAGGTGGCTGTTGTAGCGACTTTCGGTTTCAGCCAAAGAGGCTTCCAGGTTGTCCCTCTAAGAATGAAGCAAAAAACCCACATGTACTTTAGCCATGCTCTAAATTAAACCCATTTGGATGCAGGAAGTTGAGGATTTCCTAGGCAAAAATAAAAGCAAATCATTGCTAACAATGGGTTTGTCAACGATATCGTCACTGCTACGTGAAGTGCCAGGCCGGGCTGGTCCCCATCAGTCCAGAAATCCAGATGTCAGTGTGTCACAGGTGAGATATCAATGGTGACAACATCACATACCTGGCTAAGATGGGATTGCAGATCTATCTCCAGGCACTGCAACTGACGTCTAAGTTCAGCGACCTGGTTGTTGCACGACTCAACCTCCTGACTGCTTGTGATGACCTCACGATTCACCTCCTCAATCTGAAAACCAGAAACACAGAATAAAGAGCTTCAGCGGGATTTTTTAATTGTCAGGAGGATCTAGGAGTGGGTGACAAAAGATGTAAGATAGGCAGGGGCTGGGCAAGTTTTCTGCACACTGCAATTGATCTCATCTATTGCTTGTAACTCCCCTTGCTATTCTAATGCTAAGACCCCGCACAACTTCACCAGTAATTCTCCTCTGTCCTCACTGACAGGCTCGCCCACTGTTCCACCAACACACCTCAATAATGACATGTAGCAAACCCTGTTCTTCCATGAGACACATGCACTGTACATGCACAGGGCCTCTATCCACTGTGACCTGGTCACTATACATCTATGCTGATCATGTTTGGAACATATGTTACAGGAATAAATTCTCCCCATGGCGTGAATGTGTGATTCTGAAATAGCTCCTGTATTTTTGCTTGAGAGCGTTACGGTTGTGATGAATTTACCTTGCATTCATACCAGTCCTCAACCTCTTTGCGATTTTGTGCAATCATTGTTTCATACTGGCATCTCATCTCCTCTAGGATTTTCTTCAGATCTGGGCCAGGACAGGAATTGACCTCCACGCTGACATCACCAGTGGACTGGTTTCTCAGACAATTGATTTCCTGCAAAGATAACCCAGATCAGCTTGTTTAAAAAGAAAAAAACGTGAGTTGAGTTCTCGGGCGAGTGAGAGCAGCATGCCACTGTCAGTGAGCCTCTGCATCCAGGGGCCCATTTCTGACAGTCACAACAACTGTCTCTGATGCATCTTCTCCAGGATAGACCCAGCCCTGATGGGGAAACCACAGATGATTTCTAAGCAAAACTCCACAGTGAGCACTCCTGAGGTAAAGAAACAGTGGGTGTTTACTGGGATGTGTGATGGTTAATCCCAGCAAGTTAAAGAATTCCTGACTATTTTTGCTGGAAAAATTAACATGTTTTATACTTCATCCTCATCTGGGTCATTGTGTCACTGGATCTTGCACGAGAGGTGTTTTCCTGTGATGGTTTCTACATTTTGCTTTTTAACAGTTTATGTTTTCACAAGAGCCATTTTTGTGCGTGGCTCTTCTATACACCAAATCCAGTCAGAGCATTTCCACTGCCATTTTTGTTGCATACAGATTGTGATAGAATTAACTTTGATGAATGAAAGTCACTCATTTTCCTGAATGGGTTTGGACTAGTGTTGCAGGTTCTCTTGACCTCTTTTTGACAAAGAAGTCATTCCTTATCTTAGATTATTCACAATTTGTTGGCTCTCTTCATATTTTTTCCTTTCATATTTACATTATAAGAGAAGGGAGCTTGGTTCAGTGCTTAGAGCTCCTGACCTACTGTTCCTGGATCTGTTACTGAGTTTCCAAGTGATCTTGGGCAAAACACTTCTCTTAGCCATTCCTTAGAAATCCTGGCTTCGCAATAGAGAGAATACTAGCATCACAGGGATGATGTTAATACTAACAACAACTCACTTCTAGTGTCTGTGGTAGCTCTCTCTCCTTCCCCTTTTGCAGAGCCCAGGAGCTCCCAGAAGCTTGACATTCCTTCCTAAGACTCAACTCCTACATTGCTCCCAAACCTTAGAGGGCTGGACCTGAGCTCTTGGGCTGCTTGTGACAATTACTCCAGCACAGGATCCACCCTCTTTATATTGAATATGATTAGGCAACGGGGTTTGTGAAAGGAGCAATATCATAATAATGCAGATTATTATTAATATTCTCTTGATCGTAGTTGCACTCATGCCCTGGTGTTTTAATCAGGATCAGGTCCCCACTGGTGTAGTAAGTAATGTACAAAATTTAAAAAAAATCCATTTACGGGTATGAGCCCTTACCTCCTCATGGTTCTTCTTCAGACAACACAGCTCTTCCTTCAGGCACTCAAGCTGCGCCTCCAGGTCAGACCTGCACAGGGTCAGTTCATCCAGAACGTGGCGTAAGCCATTAATATCGGCCTCCACACTCTGGCGAAGGGCCAGCTCAGTCTCAAACCTAAGCCGTGGACAAGAAAGACAGAAAAGTCAGCCCCTGGCTGAGCCCACCATTGAGGGTTCCTGGCATCTGCACTTTGGTTAGGAATGGGTCTGGGTTTCCCTTCTTTCAGCTTTACCTTCAGAGCTGTGCTTAAAGTATAACACACTGCGTCTGCTGCCTAGTCTATCTGTGTGTTCAAAGGCAGGGATGTGATGTTTGGTTCGTAAAAGACCTTCTTCAGCTTTTCTTGCCCCTCTCCTCTCTACTGGAACTACTACAGAGATGTCCCACGCTAATTTTTCTGCACTTCCCCTGGGAAATAATCTAAACTCTTTTCTTTATTAAAAAAATCCGTGGGCCAGACTCTCAGTTGGTATAAATGTGCTTAGCTCCATTGTCTTCAATGGGCTCATACCAACATACATCCATTGTCCCTATATTTTAGCCCCCTAAACCCCACAAGCAAACTCTTTGTTGCCTCAAACACTCTGTCCTGGAAATGCCCCTATTCTGGCACCTCTAGAGTCAAAGACCGAAGGCACATCTCAAAATCTGAGACCACCAATTATGTGTCGTAGTTCCTGAGTACTCCCGCATTGGTCTGTCTGTATCCATTGTTGTCTTTTGTCTTCTAGAGGGATTATGGACTCTTTGGGGGTGGTGAGTGTCATTTTGTTCTGTGTTTGTACAGTGCCTAGCACAATGGGGTCCTGGTCCATGACTGAGCTTCATAGCTGCTACTCTAATACAGATAATTAATAATAATAAAATCTCACAATAATACAACCTGTCATGAATCAGGAATACCAGTAATTCTTGGTTGGGGGATTTCTTCATTGTCAATTTGTAAATAGGATGTGAGGGAACAGGAGGAGAATGACAGGGTTTGTCTGCTACAGAGAGGTACTCACTTCAGTCTGAAGTCATCAGCTGCCATCCTGCTGTTATCAATGTTCAGAATGATCTTGTTGTTGTCTAGGGTAGCGCAAACAATCTGGAAAAGAAGAGGGCAGGGGATTTTCAGCCCTGAAGTCTCTTCATTCTGTTATGCTCAGTGTCATGTTGCAAAATTCAGACAGATGGGAAGCACAGAAAATTTCTGATCCAAGGCGAAATGTTTGAGAAATGTCCAAGTGTGTGAAGTGAAATAGGTGAAATGAATGTGTGTGTAAAAACACACAGTTAAGATGCTAACAGTTTTGCAATTAGAATTAGTGCTCTCTGGTGCCTGCTATAACAGACCTCACATTTTCAAACTTGGTCTAGAGTTCGTAACTATGAGTTTATATTTTTTCAGTGCAAGACTTAGATTACAGCTCAGCATTTGGCGCGTATCTCTCTCCTGCACCCTGTGATTCTGTCTGCTTTGTTTTTCCTAGCTGACTAATCCTTCTCCAGAATATACTTGGAAAATATTTTTTACAAAAATTAAATTGCCCATTCAAAACTATTGGTGACAAAGTAGTCTTTTTTTCTTATTGTTCTTTAGGGGAATATTCCCCTTTCCCACCCACACCTCTGGATAGGAGCTCAAAGTTAGTTGAAATAGAAATGGGATTTTAACTAGAATCTGGGAAAACTGATGACAGGACACAATGTAATAATGAAGATGACTCAGTGAATTAATGAATGAATTTCTCTTCTCATCTCCCTTTTGGGTATAAATATATTAAAACATCCTGTTACAAACTTCATTCACGAGGAGTACTGACCAGGCCCAGAGTGTTCCCTGCATATGTAACCTTTTTCTCTTTGTACAAATCTGGTCAAGAAAAGGCAAATTTTAAATGGACTCATGAGTTTTCACACCCTCACCCGTAGTTCATAAAAGCAGTTGCCTTAATTTATGTCTGCAAAGAACATTTTACAAAAGTGAAATAGGATCTGAACACAGACTCAGAAGGAAGCTCTTACAATGGGGAATACAGCCAAAAAAACTATCACCTGATTTTGAAGATCTTCTATTTCCTTATAGTAGCAGCTGTAGTCCTTTGGTACACCGGTGTGTCCATGATGGGCATACCATTCCTTGATTTTGCACTCTAGGGCAGCGTTTTCTTCCTCCAGGCATCGCACCTTGTTCAGGTAAGAAGCCAGGCGGTCATTAAGGTTCTGCATGGTCAGCTTTTCATCACAGGTGACAAATACGCCATCTCCACAAAGACCACCACCACCAAAGCCACCACCGACTGCACCACCAAAGCCACCACCAACAGCACCACCAAATCCACCTCCATATCCACAGCGGGTGCTGCCACCACTGAACCCAATGCTGGAACAACCTCCATAGCCGTATCCTGGGTGACCTCCTGCTAAGACACCTCCATAGCTACCTCCAGAAAAGCTACCAGCACTCAGTCCTGCTCCACAACTCGCACCACCACTGTAACTCCTACCCGAAAAGCCTCTACCGCTGCCTATCCCACAGGAGCTGTATCTTCCAGAAGAGACTGAAGAAATCCTTCCCCCACCACCGCCTCCAACTGCACAGCTACCACCACTACTCCTCCCTTTGGTAGAGAGAGTAACAGTCTGCTTGGTGCTGAAGCTCATAGCGACAGCGATTAAGAATCCAACCCAAAGCCCAAAGCAAGAGGCACAGCTTGATATGAATTCAGACTGCAGAGTTTCTATCCCCACAGTTCTCTATTTATACCTTCTACAGTGGGTGTCACCAGTCGGGTGTTTCTTCTTCCCATGGGGCTGGCTAGTCTTGCTGTTTATGCCAAGAATAATTTCCCAAAGGCAGTTTCCCTCCAGAAATCCCAGTACACAAGGAAATTAATTTACACTTTAGCAGCTAGTTCCCAATATACACTCGCAATGATGTTTCATGAATCAGCAGCTTTTCTTTATGACGAAAATTTTACAAGAAGCAGCCAGGAGAAACACTGCCTAAATTATACACTGGGAAGAAATAATACAGCTTATTGCAACAGAAAGCTCTTTATATATTGTTCTTTTATTTAAATTTTTATTTTGTCTTTAATAAGCATGTTTTTCATATGAGATGCTGGGGTGTAGATATCGAAGATCAAAGTGAATGAATGAATAAACATGGAGTCATACTTTAGTAAAGTGAAACTAGTGATGAACCTCTCAGTGGAAAAATCTGAGACATCGTGCTATAAATATTCAGGTCTGCTCCTAATCCTGTGACAGATGCTAGGTCCCATACACTCCTAACAAAGAGAATTGTTAGCCTGTTGAAGTAGAGCAGGGGTTCCCAAACTATAGTCTGTAGATCACTGATGATCCACATGGAGCACTTGCTGGTAGTCTGTGGAGAGTTGGATGGTTCCCCTTCTCCTTGTGTTCAGCTGAAAACTGCATTAAAATAAGCAAAAAATACATTCAATGCTTTCCTACTGTTACTTTTCCTATGTAAGTAATTGCTGTAGATGCCAGCTGGATGTTTTGTGACGGTGAGTGAAAGGGGAGATGGTCCATGCAGTGGTGAATGGGGGTGGGGTTGTCCATGGTCAATTTCCCTGTTAATATTTGTTGTGTGTAAGAAAAACTCTGGGAACTCATGAAATAGAGAATGTAAAACTGGACTGCTGAAAAAACTGGAGGAACAACTGGCTGGCTGCAAGGGGTGGACTAGGTGTGACCGAATAGATCTTTTCCATTGCTAAAGTCTAAGAATCTATACTGAGCAGGGAAGTGAAAGTGAGAAGAGCTGTTCTCATTTCTGAACTGCACAGTAATTGGTGTTAAAACATTCTGGACACCACTACCGCTATGATATACAGATGGGAACTAGAAGAGGAGTCACAGAACTGGCATACTACCAAAAAGGCCAGTAACATTTAAACCCGGATGGAACCAGTCAGCTGTGAACAGCTAAGATTCGCTAGCATGAGATACTGTGCTAGGGATCTGGAAGCCCTAACATAGAGATTGAGGAGCAATCAGGAACTCTCTGTATAAGGAGAGGCTAAATTCCTATATCATGTTGCCTGAATGAGACTGAGAAAGGGATTCCATATTAGAGAGAAAAGGGTTATTGAAAAACTACTTGCTGTTCTGAGCACCTAATTCTCCAAGTCCTTCTCCTCTGGGATCTGAAAGACAATCCTTCCAAATTCATACCTCTCAAACCATCTCCTGTTTACTGGTAGGAATAGCTATCTATATTACGCACCTATATGGCTCTCATCCCATAATACCCAAGTGCCTCCCAAGTCTTTATGGATTTATCATCATCCCATTCATGTAAGTTAGGGTACTGTGATCCCCATTTAAGTGACTGATTTATTTATTTAGATTTCAAATGATAAAGGGGATGCCTATCACATGGCTCTAGATGCCACGTTCATTAATTATGCGGTACATGGAAACCCCCAACAGCATTAAAATAATCATTCCATAGAGAGATGATGTGACTTCCTCAAGGTCACAGAATGAAACTGTGGCAGAGCCAAGAATTACATGCAGGGCTCCTGAATTAGGCTACAGTGCTATAAACCCAAGCCAGTCCTCCCTTCAGAAGTGTGCCCCACTCACGCCCGAAATGCAAGTCAGCAAAGACACAATCATGAGGAAAGTTGTAGGGAGAAAAATCTGATTTTCATCGTTTGGAGTCTGGAGTATAATTGGAGTCAGGGTGAGGCTCCGAGGACAAACAGAAATTAATATAATGCTTTTATTGCTTGAAGCTTTGGTTATGCTGTGTAGGATCTCTGAAGAAATTAGCCAATAGCTGTCCTGTAAGCAGCATTTGTGGATGGGGTAACATTTTGATCCCTCTTTCAGAGGTATCATTTTACCACAGCAGAGTTCCACTTTCTTGCCGGCACAGCAAACCTTGCCTGAATTACATGCAGCACAAACAGAGGGTCATTGTCAATTCCACCTTCAGTATTTTAGGGAGATTTTTGTACATTTGTAGTTAGCTGCAGATGCCATTGCTCGACGTACAGGCCCTGCCATGGATCCGAGAGGGAAATGCATTTATGTTTGCTACTCATAGGGTGACCAGATGTCCCAATTTTATAGGGACAGTCCCGATTTTGGGGTCTTTTTCTTATATAGGCTCCTATTACCCCCCACCCCCGTCCCAATTTTTCACATTTGCTGTCTGGTCATCCTAGCTACTCATCTCATTAACTCTCTCCTGCTCTCTGTGACAGCAAACTGTCCTTTTGCTTCAAAACTTGCAGCATCAGGTGTTACTGTTTTTCCCACCAAAATGATTAATTTCCTGTTGCACCTTCCCACCGATGGCTTTTTATAACAATGGGCAGAGTTAATTTTCAGGACATCGCTCTCTCTTTGTCTGTCTGGTTCTTTTGTTCATCAAAAGTCCACTATAGAATATTTTCTCTAAGAGCCCTGTGTGCTCCATGAGGAGGGTGTGTCCAAAGCAGCAGAACTTTCTTTCGTAAGCATTGCTTCCGTGATGTTTCTGAAACCTTGTTGTACATGATTTTATCTTGTCACTTGTCATAATTACCTTTTACAATTTGCATAATAGCTGCCAGGCGTCGACTATTAAATGTTTCCAGTTCTTTGATGTGTGACAGAGAGTAAGTTGGAAATCAGTACTTTGATTTTTGCATGCGGGTGGGTGTGGGATACTGTGCTGATTGCAATTTTAGTGTTGCAACTCTTCAAATTCAGACTATGCCTTTTTATTGGGCTAATGATTCGCTGGTCAGTAATGATCATGTCTGACAAAATTCCAAGCAGATAAAGGAAATCATTACCATGCTGAATTTGGCAACACTAGGTCTTAAATATACCTTCCAAGGTGCCGGTCTTGTACATTACTTCAGTTTCTCTCACACTGGTGGTTAGTTCGTCGCTTTGAGTTATCTCAGCACATTTGTTAGTGATGCAGTGGGGGTGTGGTAGAGCGTGTGCAACAAGAGCAGAATCATCTACTCATAGAAGCTCATCCTTAACCTCCTCGATTTCTTGTCTGGAGGCTTTAATCTGCTTGCAGAGTCTGCCGCTATTTCACAATGCAATAAAAATTCCTGCCATTTACACACTGGGGGCATCATCGTCGATCGATCATCATGGCAAAGAAGAATCCAAAGAAACTTACATTAGGGAATACCGGGAAGAATGAAGTGGGAGCGAAGGCACAGCTGGTTCACCCTCCTTTTATATTTTCTTGCTGGGATGTGTGTGCAGTGATGGATTGGAATAGGAGACAACGCCGGAGCCTGCAGCGGAACACGGAAATGTACTGGCAGAGCACTGTGTGAATGTGGGAAGTGAGCCACAGAGCTGCACTATTTAAAGTGCTTGAAACACCTGACATTAAGGTGGTCAGTCCAGTGCAGATAGATAGATTCTGAAATGATTCTTCTGTTTGTATTTAATATTTTTTTAAATATTGTACATTTATGATTTGTCATTCATGTGACCACTTTACAGCATAAAGCATTTACAGCCATTGATACTAACACAGTGCTAGACTAGGTGGAGACAATAGACCAGAAGAGGTGTGACGTATAACTATTATTTCTTGTTATTTCTATTGCAGTAGCATGTACAGATCCCACACAAGCATAACAGTGCTATCGTCGTAGGCTCTCGTGAGAAACCTGCACCAGCACATTGCCCAAGTTCTGGATGAGACCTTTGAAGAGATCACTGAGGCCGATTACCGCGATGTGAGAGAGCACATCAATGCCCTATCTAGGCATGCACGCAGCCCTAACCCTCCTCGCCCCAAGAGCCCGCACCGAATAACTTCCTTCCCAAAATAAATGCCGTTACTATTTACCAGAGGGGAGTCTTGCTTCCTCTGTTGGCGAGTAAGAGTCAAAATGTTACCCTTCCCTGGGTCCTCAGCAACCCTGATGTTACAGGGCACAAACTGATCACCAGGTGGGGTCAGAAAGACAATCCGTCCCAATGTATAGTATAATTAGGCAAAAGTTTTACACTTTCCTCTGAAGCATCCAGCACTGGTCACTATCAGAGACTGGATACCAGACCAAGGAGATCACTGTTCTCTTCCAAATATGAAGATTCCTTTGCTCCTGTAGGGAGAGTTTATCTATTTCTGTGTTATAAATAATGTTTCATTTCTGAGCAGAGGAATCCCCCCCGCACACACACACACACACACACTGTTCTGTGTGCCTGTGGGCCTGCGAGACATGCTTTGGAATATGCTGTGGATGCTATAAATCTAGCTCCACTCAGGCGTTCCCTATTTCCTCCCTGTTGTGTCTCCCTTGTGTTTGTTAACAGTAATTTCTGGTCCCTTCATTTAGTCTGGATCTTGTATGATCATGGAATGACATGACTCTGGACTCTAAAAGGTTTTCTTTGTAGGTGAGTGTGTCCATCAGAGGGGAGCGTAAGAGACATTTCACCCCAATATACCGTGCAAAGCCTTGCAGTTCTGAGTGCTCTGTATAGAATAGATATTACCTCCACGCAGCAAGCTGATGGGTAGAAGATCTCAGAAACCTTTTCTAGGATGTGCACTTATTTTATTTTAGAAATCTTTTTCCTTTGTTTCAAACACCTTTTCACCTTTGTTGTGCACTTATTTTATTTTAATTATGACTTAGAAATCAAAGGCCAGATTCTACACTCTTACACCAGTTTTATGTCCATGTAAACTGATTGATGTGCATGGAATTATCCTGTAAAACCAGCGTAACACAGTGGAAATCAGGCAGATGTTAATATAGTTAATTTTCATTTATAAAGGTCTGAAGAATATCAGACGCTGATTTTAGTGTGTGTAATTGTAGCAATAAATCACCAGCTGTGTAAAAAAAATGACTTTCATATCTAGTTTGTTGTCACATTTATTCAGCAACAGCTGTGCGAACAATGGATTTTTCGGTTCATTAGCCGTACTGAAAAAGTTAAAAAAATATTCTTTCAGCTTGACCCAAAATGAAAAATTTTTGAAATTATTATTATTCCCCAAACCAAAAAGTTGGAGGAAAAATAATTTTGCAGTAAACAAAACAACCCAAAACAAAAAAAATCCTTTCATTTTTGAGCTTTTAAAAACATTTTATGTTTTTTTTAAATAAAATTGAACCTATATTTCTGGATGAAAAGTAGCTGCAAAATTGACAGATTGAAACATTTTGCTTTGGGGTCAATTATTTAGATTTGGGATCAAATGTTTTTACTTTTTATTTTTGACCAAAGCAGTTCAGCGAAATCAGCATGAATTAACTAAATGTTTCCCTCTCTCGGAACGACGTGTTTTGACAAAAAGAAGATATGGCCAGAAAAGGTTACTCAACTCTGCTCAGAGATTCAGAGATTTTAAGGCCAGAAGGAACCATTGTCGCTACGTCATCTGACCTCCCACATAATGCAGACTAGAGAATTTCACCAGTGATTCCTGCATTGAGCCCATAACTTATTGTTAAACTAAAGCATGTCTTTTAAGATGACATCCAGTCTTGATTTAAAGATATCAAGGGATGAACGCTTCACTGCATCTCTAGATAAATTGTTCTCATGGTTAATTATCCTCAAAAATGTCCCTTATTTCCAGCCTGCATTTGTCTAGTTTCAGCCTTCATCAACTGGATGTTGTGTTTCTGTCTGCTGGATTAAAGAAAATCAGAAACCTATCCAAAATCTTCTTCCAGTGTATTTATAGACCATGGCCAAAGCCGCTCTTAACCTTCTTTCTTGATAAATTGAATAGACAGAGATTCTTGAGTCTCTCATCATAAGGCAGGTTTTCCAGGCTTGATTTTAGCAACTGCAGCCATTATATTTCTGTTTGTATTTAACAAGACCACTCTGCATTACAAATTAATTTTATCTTTTTAAATACTGTCCATTGGGCTGAACCTGGGCTGATTTTTATATCTTTGCAAAGTCCTGCTCATGATATTCGAGATCTCAGAAAGTTTGGGCTGGACTGGCGAAAGATAGGGATGAAGAAAATTTGTAGCCAAGGATTCACCATCCATGGAAAATATAGACTCTGATTTATCGAGACACTTTGTGAGTGAAGATCATTCTTAAGGTATGTATATGTTTTAAAAATTAGCAAAGCATTGAGCAGGAGCAGTGTCCTGGCCTGCCGTACGAGCTACGGGAATGCACTGTACAGAGGACACTCTAGAACAGGGGTTCTCAAACCCCAATTTAATGGGGTAGCCAGGGCTGGTGTTAGACTTGCTGGGGCCCAGGACCAAAGCCCAAGCCCCACCACCTGGGGCCAAAGCCCAACAGCTTCAGCTCTGGGTGGCGGGGCTCAGGTTACCGGTCCCCCTCCTGGGGCTGAAGCCCTTTAGCTTTGCGCCCTCTCCCCCTCCCCCTCCAATCTGGGGTGATGGGGCTCAGGCTTTGGCTTTGGCCCTCCCCGCCAGGGCGGAGGGTCTCAGATTTTGCCCCCCCTGGCCTGGGGTGGTGGGGCTTAGGTGGGCTCAGGCTTTGGTCCCCCCTCCTGGGGTCATGTAGTAATTTTTGTTGTCAAAAGGGGGTCGCAGTGAAATGAAGTTTGAGAACCCCTGCTCTAGAATAATCTATGCACATCACTGACATGTGGCATACACAGTATTACCCCCATTCACTTAGACAAGTTAAAAGAATGATAGTCCTTTTTTACTGAGAGGAGAGAAAGATCTTCATCCTGTAAATAACAGCTGGAAGGCAGGACGGCTCTGTACATCAAAGGTTATTTGTGACTGTCGGCCTGCAATGTACAATTGTGGGATGCTGTGTTTAGGAAGTTGGTAGATGAACCCGGATGGCTTCCTCTTTATTTCTTTCTTGGAATAACCTAGCCAAATGCTAACAACCTGTGAGTGCTCCAGACACGCTTCTACAGTACTTTCATTGGATGTTTGCTCAGACCATGGCCCGTCGGCTTGCCACAGTGTGGACACATGGTGGTTCACTGCTTCTTGTGTACTGCATCTAAAGGGAAATGGCCCAACTCCCTTGACTACATTCTGCCCTCCTCACCAACATGCGCTACAGCGATAGCATCTTCCTTGCTCTCTACCCACCATGCCAAAGGGCTCTGTTCAGTGGGCACATTTAAATAGTTCAGTCTGGTTTTAAAGGTATTACACATTCCAGCGATATTTAAAATGGGGAATATTTCTGGAACTAGTAATACTAAAATCAGAATTAATTTTAAGTGCATCCATTATATGTGAAATATGGATTCAGTGACATAAATATTACATATAAAATGTTATATTCTCTCTCTCTCAGCCTCTTTTCTCCCCATCTAATTTCTACCCATAAAAGGAAAAGTTTCAAGATAGCCACTCTCCCACTCCAACTTCTGAGTTGAAACTGTAATTTCACAAAATCTTAGAATTTGAGAAAATGTGTCTGGTTCAAGTGAGGCCCCAGCGCACAAACACAGATGACCAGGTTCTGACAAAAACTGTCACAAACCCATTGAGAACTAAACCCAGTGTGTGGCTCAGAGAGGGACTGGATTGTTCGGGGGTTGGTAATGGCTTACATAACCTTTCGCCTTTAGAGTACTAGGCTGAGTTCAATTTGACTGGTAGTGACCAAAGGAATAGCCCAGTGACCTGTGTGAAGGGAATTGGTTACTTTAGTCCATTTCATAGGGGAAACCCTAGAAGTCACCAGGCCTGTCTTCTAGTATTATACTGAGGCATTCAGTCTGCACAGCTGTCAGCCAGATTTTTCAGCTGTGCTCAATTAACCTTTTTTTTTTTAACCTAAAATTTAGCATAGTGTTCTGAAAGAAACCCACAAACTCACATAAACCAGCCCGTATGCGCTGTACATATAGACTGTGAACAATAGCAGCTTATACAGTAACAGGCAGTGTGTTGACATAGAAGTTAGGGCTGCAAAAGACGTGCTAAGTTAGTTAGTCCATTCCCTCAGACACATTGGCCAAAGCAAAATTGTTCTCCTTAATTTACTGAGATGAGGCTTCCACCACTTCCCTTTGGGGACTATGGCACAGTCTAACAGACCTATCTGAGCACATGGCTTTGTGTTTAACCCGGTACTAGAAACCACTGAAAAGTTTGATAGAGGAAATCATTTCCCAGACACAGGTTTCTTGATTGCATCAGGCAGAAGCAAAGTTTTATTAGAGACACTTTTTCAGCAGAAGGTAAATTACCAACCACGGTACAGATTAACTCAAGTAAGTAATTATTGTGATTGGACACACAGAGCATCACAGAATGGAAGAAGCAAATAGCATGATAGGCGGGAAGGTGGACCAAGGCTCAGATGGGCCCCTCAGGACAGTGGTGTTGGCATTAGCAGCGTTGAGTAATTCTGAAGAGCTCTTCTCCATGCTCTTTGTAGAGGTGCACAGTGCTGGCTGAGCTCTCGCTTTGTCCGTGGGTGGGTCTTTGCTCGGTGCGTCTTGCTCTGGAAGATGCCGGTTTCTCTTAGTCACAAATCTTTCTGCCGTGCCCTGGAGAGGGAGAAATAGAGCCATTACTTTGCTTAGAAAGGAAGTAAAACCTTCCCTGCAGCATCAGGCTTTGCGATACACCCTGAGAGGGGGGGATGCACACACACACCCTGCTGACTATACATTCTGATGAGCTCCAGAACTGCCCCCAAATGGTTTATGTGTTTAGAATTTAAGTAAAGAATACAAACCCCGCAGGTCGGGCCAGCCGCTGTGCTGGGAATGCACAAGCACAGCTCCTTGTGCCCTCCCCCGGCCTTGTCCATGCCCTAGACACCCAGCTCACTCTGCACCCAAAGGTGATTTATTTTTCCTAGAATGCAAATGTAAATTGTCGGGCTCCCCCCTCGGCTGGATGGACCTCCCGGAGATACTGTTTGTGGCCTTGGATCCATTTTCCCATCCCCCACCAACACCTAGTTGGTTCCGTCTCTCTGTTTTGAGGACGTTTCGCCTCCTCCTTTGCCCTACAAAACAGCCAGCCTCCATTTCCAGCCTCTTTCTCCAAGTTCTCTAGAGTCTCTCCCTCTCTCTCACTGCTTCCACTTCTGGCTACCTCTTTCTTTTCCCTCTTTTCTCCTCCCTCTCTTTTAGCTCTCTTCTCCCTCACTTGCACCATTCATAATTCATAGGGAGAGAGTCACAGCTGCATTTGGTCCTGTTTCTTGCCAACACCCCCCATACCAGACCACTGTTGTGTCACCATGTCCTACCAGACTCTCCAGTTGCCTTACAGCAGGGTCCTGAAAGCTGGGCCACAACACCTCAGAACCACCTAACAGAGAGTGGGTTTGACAGCGTCTCTCTTGCCCTGTTGGTAAGAAGAGGACTAAAGAAACATTTCCCCTTATCCGGTAAGTCAGTTCTTACCTTTTAGATCACCAGGGTGGCAAGACGTGACATGGGGGACAGAGTGGGAAGAAGAGTAGCAGTGGGAAGTTTTAATGACTGTTCCTCCTCCTATGCCACCTGCTACGCCAATCCCTCCTTCCGAACCACTGTGACAAGGAAAGAATGTTTGGTGAATGAAACAGAAACCAACCGTACAACGGCATTGTAGGGTCAGTGAAGCCATGTGACTTTTCCTGTCATCAATTGCTCCCAGTCCAGCAAAGAGCCAGGACCTGGCCAGCACGCCTCCCCAGCACCCTCACTCCACTTCATCCATGCAGAAAAGCAAAAGCACATCACTACGAGGCCACTCATTCTCCCCACTATCTTTGCCACAAAGGATGAATTAGTCATAGGCTGCCATTGCCAATGGGCTTTTTAAAGAGGGTCTGCTGTATCCCTTCCTTCCAAATCAGGAAAAATCTTTGCCTAATTATTTATACCGCTTGTTTCACAACGAAGTGGAGTTGGAGACATGTCAGATGCTTGGGATAAAAGAAGGAATGATCTGGACTTTTGGCAAAAACGCACATTGGGTCTTTTCTGCAGGTTTGAAATACTTAGGTTAATCTCTTCTTACAATTCTCTCTCATTTTCACAGCTGCCTCTGCACCCCCTGAATCTCCTCACTCTCTGTGATTTTAGATCTCACACATTGCACAGATCACAGCATAAGTGTTTGCTTTATGCCCCGCTGTGTCTGTAGTCTACGTACACAATGTCACGCTGTCCTCCTTCCAGCAGGCAGCGGTAAGTGTGAATCTCCTGCTCCAGTCGACATTTGACATCCAGGAGGACCTTGTACTCGTGGTTCTGGGACTCAATTTCTGTTCGCAGGTCAGCCAGTTGCTGCTCCACACAGGTGATCTGTTGCTGTAACTGGCACAGGTGGCTGTTGTAGCGACTTTCGGTTTCAGCCAAAGAGGCTTCCAGGTTGTCCCTCTAAGAATGAAGCAAAAAACCCACATGTACTTTAGCCATGCTCTAAATTAAACCTATTTGGATGCAGGAAGTTGAGGATTTCCTAGGCAAAAATAAAAGCAAATTGTTGCTAACAATGGGTTTGTCAGCGATATCGTCACTGCTATGTGAAGTGCCAGGCCAGGCTGGTCCCCATCAGTCCAGAAATCCAGACGTCAGTGTGTCACAGGTGAGATATCAATGGTGACAACATCACATACCTGGCTAAGATGGGATTGCAGATCTATCTCCAGGCACTGCAACTGACGTCTAAGTTCAGCGACCTGGCTGTTGCACGACTCAACCTCCTGACTGCTTGTGATGACCTCACGATTCACCTCCTCAATCTGAAAACCAGAAACACAGAATAAAGAGCTTCAGTGGGATTTTTTAATTGTCAGGAGGATCTAGGAGTGGGTGACAAAAGATGTAAGATAGGCAGGGGCTGGGCAAGTTTTCTGCACACTGGAATCGATCTCATCTATTGCTTGTAACTCCCCTTGCTAGTCTAATGCTAAGACCCCGCACAACTTCACCAGTAATTCTCTTCTGTCCTAACTGACAGGCTCGCCCACTGTTCCACCAACACACCTCAATAATGACATGTAGCAAACCCTGTTCTTCCATGAGACACATGCACTGTACATGCACAGGGCCTCTATCCCCTGTGACCTGGTCACTATACATCTATGCTGATCATGTTTGGAACATATGTTACAGGAATAAATTCTCCCCATGGCGTGAATGTGTGATTCTGAAATAGCTCCTGTATTTTTGCTTGAGAGAGTTACGGTTGTGATGAATTTACCTTGCATTCATACCAGTCCTCAACCTCTTTGCGATTTTGTGCAATCATGGTTTCATACTGGCATCTCATTTCCTCTAGGATTTTCTTCAGATCTGGGCCAGGACAGGAATTGACCTCCACGCTGACATCACCAGTGGACTGGTTTCTCAGACAATTGATTTCCTGCAAAGATAACCCAGATCAGCTTGTTTAAAAAGAAAAAAACATGAGTTGAGTTCTCGGGCGAATGAGAGCAGCATGCCACTGTCAGTGAGCCTCTGCATCCTTGGGCCCATTTCTGACAGTCACAACAACTGTCTCTGATGCATCTTCTCCAGGATAGACCCAGCCCTGATGGGGAAACCACAGATGATTTCTAAGCAAAATTCCACAGTGAGCACTCCTGAGGTAAAGAAACAGGGGGTGTTTATTGGGATGTCTGATGGTTAATCCCAGCAAATTAAAGAATTCCTGACTATTTTTGCTGGAAAAATTAACAGGTTTTATACTTCATCTTCATCTGGGTCATTGTGTCACTTTGTGACCTGGATTCTGCATAAGAGGTGTTTTCCTTGATAGCCACATTACACTGTTAACAGATTATATTTTCACAACAGCTACCATTTTTGTGTGTGTCTCTTCTATACTCCAAATCCAGTTAGCCCATTTCTACTGCCTTAGCTTAGTTTAGTCTCAGTGTGTTGGCTCTTTGAATATTGCTTCCTTTCATTATTGTGTTTTAAGAGAGGTGAGCTTGGTTCAGCGGTTAGAGTTCCTGACCTACTATGCCTCGATTTGCTCCAGAGTTTCCGAGGGATCTTAGGCAGACTCTTCTCTTAATTGTTCCTTAGATATCCTGTCTTCAAAATAGAGAGAATACTACCAACCTCACAGTGGAGTTGTTAATACTGATTCATTGCAATGGAACATTTGCACTGTTTTGAGTAAAGTTCTTTGGATGAAATATGCCAAAGAAGAGAAAAGTTATTTTATCGGTCCATGACAAATCAGCTGGAAGATTTATCCAACTCATGCTAGTGTCTCTGGTAGCTCTCTCCCCTTCCCATTTTGCAGAGCCCAGGAGCTCCCAGAAGCTTGACATTAAGACCCAACTCCATTGCTCCCAAACCTTAGAGGGCTGGACCTGAGCGCTTGGGCTGCTTGTGACAATTCCTCCAGCACTGGATCCACCCTCTTTATATTTTAAATTAGAATGAATATGATTAGGCAACGGGGTTTGTGAAAGGAGCAATATCATAATAATGCAGATTATTATTAATATTCTCTTGATCGTAGTTGCACTCATGCCCCAGTGTTTTAATCAGGATCAGGTCCCCACTGCTGTAGTAAATAATGTACAAAATTAAAAAAAAATCCATTTAAGGGAATGAGCTCCTACCCAGGGCAAAGTAGGCGGTTGCCTAGGGCGCCAAGATTTGGGGGCGCCAAAAAGCGGTGCCCCCAATTTTTTTTTACAGCGTTCCTACGCCCCCTCCCCGAGCGCGCGGTCGCCGCTCCACTTCTCCCGCCTCCCAGGCTTGCAGTGCCAATCAGCTGTTTGGCACCGCAAGCCTTGGAGAGGAGGAGAATTAGAGCGGGGGCGGCGTGCTCGGGGAGGAGGCGGAGCAGAGGTGAGCTGGGGTGGGGAGCTGCCACACCGCTCCCCGGAAGGGGAGCTGCCACGGGGGGGGGGGAGCTCAGGGCGGGGAGCTGCCGCAGGGCTTGGGGGGGGCGCAAGGTGGAAGTTTCACCTAGGCGTGAAACTTCCTTGCACCGGCCCTGCTCCTACCTCCTCATGGTTCTTCTTCAGACAACACAGCTCTTCCTTCAGGCACTCAAGCTGCGCCTCCAGGTCAGACCTGCACAGGGTCAGTTCATCCAGAACTTGGCGTAAGCCATTAATATCGGCCTCCACACTCTGGCGAAGGGCCAGCTCAGTCTCAAACCTAAGCCGTGGACAAGAAAGACAGAAAAGTCAGCCCGTGGCTGAGCCCACCATTGAGAATTCCTGGCAGCTGCACTTTGGTTAGGAATGGGTCTGGGTTTCCCTTCTTTCAGCTTTACCTTCAGAGCTGTGCTTAAAGTATAACACACTGCGTCTGCTGCCTAGTCTATCTGTGTGTTCAAAGGCAGGGATGTGATGTTTGGTTCGTAAAAGACCTTCTTCAGCTTTTCTTGCCCCTCTCCTCTCTACTGGAACTACTACAAAGATGTCCCACATTGATTTTTCTGCACTTCCCCTGGGAAATAATCTAAACTCTTTTCTTTTTATAAAAACCGTGGGCCAGACTCTCAGTTGGTATAAATGTGCATAGCTCCATTGCCTTCAATGGACTCATGCCAACTTACATCCATTGTCCCTATATTTTAGCCCCCTAAACCCCACAAGCAAACTCTTTGTTGCCTCAAACACTCTGTCCTGGAAATGCCCCTATTCTGGCACCTCTAGAGTCAAAGACCGAAGGCACATCTCAAAATCTGAGACCACCAATTATGTGTCGTTGTTCTCGAGTACTCCCACATTGGTCTGTCTGTATCCATTGTTGTCTTTTGTCTTCTAATGGGATTGTCGGCTCTTTGGGGGTGGTGAGTCATTTTGTTCTGTGTTTGTACAGTGCCTAGCACAATGGGGTCCTGGTCCGTGACTGAGCTTCATAGCTGCTACTCTAATACAGATAATTAATAATAATAAAATATCACAATAATACAACCTGTCATGAATCAGGAATACCAGTAATTCTTGGTTGGGGGATATCTTCATTGTCAATTTGTAAATAGGATGTGAGGGAACAGGAGGAGAATGACAGGGTTTGTCTGCTACAGAGAGGTACTCACTTCAGTCTGAAGTCATCAGCTGCCATCCTGCTGTTATCAATGTTCAGAATGATCTTGTTGTTGTCTAGGGTAGCGCAAACAATCTGGAAAAGAAGAGGATCCGGGGGATTTTCAGCCATGAAGTCTCTTCACTCTGTTATGCTCAGTGTCACGTTGCAAATTTCAGTCTTTTTACTCTCCCAGTATTCAAATTCAGACAGATAGGAAGCACAGAAAATTTCTGATCCAAGGAGAAATGTTTGAGAAATGTCCAAGTGTGTGAAGTGAAATAGGTGAAATGAATGAATGTGTAAAAACACACAGTTAAGATGCTAACAGTTTTGCAATTAGAATTAGTGCTCCCTGGTGCCTGCTATAACAGACCTCACATTTTCAAACTTGGTCTAGAGTTCGTAACTATGAGTTTATATTTTTTCATTGCAAGGCTTACATTACAGCTCAGCATTTGGCGTGTATCTCTCTCCTGCACCCTGTGATTCTGTCCGCTTTGTTTTTCCTAGCTGACTAATCCTTCTTCCGAATATACTTGGAAAATATTTTTTACAAAAATTAAATTGTCCATTCAAAACTATTGGTGACAAAGTAGTCTTTTTTTCTTATTGTTCTTTAGGGGAATATTCCCCTTTCCCACCCCCACCTCTGGATAGGAGGAATACTGACCAGGCCCAGATTGTTCCCTGCATATGTAACCTTTTTCTCTTTGTACAAATCTGGTCAAGCAAAGGCAAATTTTAAATGGACTCATGAGTTTTCACACCCTCACTCGTAGTTCATAAAAGCAGTTGCCTTAATTTATTGTCTGCAAAGAACATTTTACAAAAGTGAAATAGGATATGAACACAAACTCAGAAGGAAGCTTTTACAATGGGGAATACAGCCAAAAAATGTCACCTGATTTTGAAGATCTTCTATTTCCTTATAGTAGCAGCTGTAGTCCTTTGGTACACCGGTGTGTCCATGATGGGCATACCATTCCTTGATTTTGCACTCTAGGGCAGCGTTTTCTTCCTCCAGGCATCGCACCTTGTCCAGGTAAGAAGCCAGGCGGTCATTAAGGTTCTGCATGGTCAGCTTTTCATCACAGGTGACAAATACGCCATCTCCACAAAGACCACCACCACCAAAGCCACCACCGACTGCACCACCAAAACCACCACCAACGGCACCACCAAAGCCACCTCCATATCCACAGTGGGTGCCACCACCGAACCCTATGCTGGAACAACCTCCATAGCCGTATCCTGGGTGACCTCCTGCTACGACACCTCCATAGCTACCTCCAGAAAAGCTACCAGCACTCAGTCCTGCTCCACAACTCGCACCACCACTGTAACTCCTACCCGAAAAGCCTCTACCGCTGCCTATCCCACAGGAGCTATATCTTCCAGAAGAGACTGAAGAAATCCTTCCTCCACCACCACCTCCAACCACACAGCTACCACCACTACTCCTCCCTTTGGTAGAGAGAGTAACAGTCTGCTTAGTGCTGAAGCTCATAGCGACAGCGATTAAGAATCCAACCCAAAGCCCAAAGCAAGAGGCACAGCTTGATATGAATTCAGACTGCAGAGTTTCTATCCCCACAGTTCTCTATTTATACCTTCTACAGTGGGTGTCACCAGTTGGGTGTTTCTTCTTCCCATGGGGCTGGCTAGTCTTGCTGTTTATGCCAAGAATAATTTCCC
The DNA here is from genome assembly GCF_011386835.1 of Chrysemys picta bellii. Taxonomy (NCBI): domain Eukaryota; kingdom Metazoa; phylum Chordata; order Testudines; family Emydidae; genus Chrysemys; species Chrysemys picta. Next base: position 2,345,762 of record NC_088814.1, on the reverse strand, counting down.
AAAGGCAGTTTCCCTCCAGAAATCCCAGTACACAAGGAAGTTAATTTACACTTTAGCAGCTAGTTCCCAATATACACTCGCAATGATGTTTCATGAATCAGCAGCTTTTCTTTATGACGAAAATTTTACAAGAAGCAGCCAGGAGAAACACTGCCTAAATTATACACTGGGAAGAAATAATACAGCTTATTGCAACAGAAAGCTCTTTATATATTGTTCTTTTATTTAAATTTTTATTTTGTCTTTAATAAGCATGTTTTTCATATGAGATGCTGGGGTGTAGATATCGAAGATCAAAGTGAATGAATGAATAAACATGGAGTCATACTTTAGTAAAGTGAAACTAGTGATGAACCTCTCAGTGGAAAAATCTGAGACATCGTGCTATAAATATTCAGGTCTGGTCCTAATCCTGTGACAGATGCTAGGTCCCATACACTCCTAACAAAGAGAATTGTTAGGCTGTTGAAGTAGAGCAGGGGTTCCCAAACTATAGTCTGTAGATCACTGATGAGCCACATGGAGCACTTGCTGGTAGTCTGTGGAGAGTTGGATGGTTCCCCTCCTCCTTGTGTTCAGCTGAAAACTGCATTAAAATAAGCAAAAAATACATTAAATTATTTCCTAATGTTACTTTTCCCATGTAAGTAATTGCTGTAGATGCCAGCTGGATGTTTTATGACGGTGAGTGAAAGGGGAGATGGTCCATGCAATGGTGAATGGGGGTGGGGTTGTCCATGGACAATTTCCCTGTTAATATTTGTTGCGTGTATGAAAAACTCTGGGAACTCGTGAAATAGAGAATGTAAAACTGGACCGCTGAAAGCACTGGAGGGACAACTGGCTGCCTGCAAGGGGTGGACTAGGTGTGACCGAATAGATCTTTTCCATTGCTAAAGTCTAAGAATCTATACTGAGCAGGGAAGTGACAGTGAGAAGAGCTGTTCTCATTTCTGAACTGCACAGTAATTGGTGTTAAAACATTCTGGACACCACTACCGCTATGATATACAGGTGGGAACTAGAAGAGGATTCACAGAACTGGCACACTACCAAAAAGGCCAGTAACATTTGCCAAGAAGACATCTTAATGCTTGGACGCTTTTCTCTTCAAGTGCACAAAGGCACACGTTCCCTAACAGATCGCAATTTACAAGCAACTATTAGTAGTAATTGGGCTTTGTCTCACCTCCTCCCTCCCCCCAGTTATCTCGTTAAGGGAGAAGTTGTGATGAACCCTAATTTATATAGACTGTGGTGCTGTCAGAGAAGACAGAGAAGGTGTCAGCTGCCACTTCAGAAGAGAGGGGCTTCTTTGCAAAATGTTAGAACTATTTAAACCCAGCCAGAACCTGTGAACAGCTAAGATTCGCTAGCATGAGATATTGTGCTAGGGATCTGGAAGCCCTAACATAGAGATTTAGGAGCAATCAGGAACTCTCTGTATAAGGAGAGGCTAAACTCCTATATCATGTTGCCTGAATGATCAGAGAAAGGGATTCCATATTAGAGAGAAAAGGGTTATTGAAAAACTACTTCCTGCTGTGAGCACCTAATTCTCCAAGTCCTTCTCCTCTGGGATCTGAAAGACAATCCTTCCAAATTCATACCTCTCAAACCATCTCCTGTTTACTGGTAGGAATAGCTATCTCTATTACGCACCCATAATACCCAAGTGCCTCCCAAGTCTTTATGGATTTATCATCATCCCATTCATGTAAGTTAGGGTACTGTGATCCCCATTTAAGTGACTGATTTATTTGTTTAGATTTCAAATGATAAAGGAGATGCCTATCACAAGGCTCTAGATGCCACGTTCATTAATTATGCGGTACATGGAAACCCCCAACAGCATTAAAATAATCATTCCATAGAGAGATGATGTGACTTCCTCAAGGTCACAGAATGAAACTGTGGCAGAGCCAAGAATTACATGCAGGGCTCCTGAATTAGGCTACAGAGCTATAAACACAAGCCAGTCCTCCCTTCAGAAGTGTGCCCCACTCACGCCCGAAATGCAAGTCAGCAAAGACACAATCATGAGGAAAGTTGTAGGGAGGAAAATCTGATTTTCATCGTTTGGAGTCTGGAGTATAATTGGAGTCAGGGTGAGGCTCTGAGGACAAACAGAAATTAATATAATGCTTTTATTGCTTGAAGCTTTGGTTATGCTGTGTAGGATCTCTGAAGAAATTAGCCAATGGCTGTCCTTGGTAAGCAGCTTTTGTGGATGGGGTAACATTTTGATCCCTCTTTCAGAGGTATCATTTTACCACAGCAGAGTTCCACTTTCTTGCCGGCACAGCAAACCTTGCCTGAATTACATGCAGCACAAACAGAGGTTCATTGTCAATTCCATCTTCAGTATTTTAGGGAGATTTTTGTACATTTGTAGTTAGCTGCAGACGCCATTGCTTGACGTACAGGCCCTGCCATGGATCCGAGAGGGAAATACATTTATGTTTGCTACTCATAGGGTGACCAGATGTCCCAATTTTATAGGGACAGTCCCGATTTTGGGGTCTTTTTCTTATATAGGCTCCTATTACCCCCCACCCCCATTCCAATTTTTCACATTTGCTGTCTGGTCACCCTAGCTACTCATCTCATTAACTCTCTCCTGCTCTCTGTGACAGCAAACTGTCCTTTTGCTTCAAAACTTGCAGCATCAGGTGTTACTGTTTTTCCCACCAAAATGATTAATTTCCTGCTGCGCCTTCCCACCGATGGCTTTTTATAACAATGGGCAGAGTTAATTTTCAGGACATCGCTCTCTCTTTGTCTGTCTGGTTCTTTTGTTCATCAAAAGTCCACTATAGAATATTTTCTCTAAGAGCCCTGTGTGCTCCATGAGGAGGGTGTGTCCAAACCAGCAGAACTTTCTTTCGTAAGCATTGCTTCCGTGATGTTTCTGAAACCTTGTTGTACATGATTTTATCTTGTCACTTGTCATAATTACCTTCTACAATTTGAATAATAGCTACCAGGCGTCGTCTATTAAATTTTTCCAGTTCTTTGATGTGTGACAGAGAGTAAGTTGGAAATCAGTACTTTGATTTTTGCATGCGGGTGGGTGTGGGATACTGTGGTGATTGCAATTTTAGTGTTGCAATCCTTCAAATTCAGACTATGCCTTTTTATTGGGTGATGATTCGCTGGTCAGTAATGATCATGTCTGACAAAATTCCAAGCAGATAAAGGAAATCATTACCATGCTGAATTTGGCAACACTAGGTCTTAAATATACCTTCCAAGGTGCCGGTTTTGTACATTACTTCAGTTTCTCTCACACTGGTGGTTAGTTCGTAGCTTTGAGTTATCTCAGCACATTTGTTAGTGATGCAGTGGGGGTGTGGTAGAGCGTGTGCAACAAGAGCAGAATCATCTACTCATAGAAGCTCATCCTTAACCTCCTCGATTTCTTGTCTGGAGGCTTTAATCTGCTTGCAGAGTCTGCCGCTATTTCACGATGCAATAAAAATTCCTGGCATTTACGCACTGGGGGCATCATCGTCGATCAATCATCATGGCAAAGAAGAATCCAAAGAAACTTACATTAGGGAATACCGGGAAGAATGAAGTGGGAGCGAAGGCACAGCTGGTTCACCCTCCTTTTATATTTTCTTGCTGGGATGTGTGTGCAGTGATGGATTGGAATAGGAGACAATGCTGGAGCCTGCAGCGGAAGACGGAATTGTACTGGCAGAGCACTGTGTGAATGTGGGAAGTGAGCAACAGAGCTGTACTATTTAAAGTGCTTGAAACACCTGACATTAAGGTGGTCAGTCCAGTGCAGATAGATTCTGAAATGATTCTTCTGTTTGTATTTAATATTTTTTTAAATATTGTACATTTATGATTTGTCATTCATGTGACCACTTTACAGCATAAAGCATTTACAGCCATTGATACTAACACAGTGCTAGACTAGGTGGAGACAATAGACCAGAAGAGGTGTGACGTATAACTATTATTTCTTGTTATTTCTATTGCAGTAGCATGTACAGATCCCACACAAGCATAACAGCGCTATCGTCGTAGGCACTGGACAAACAAATAACACAGGGACAGTCCCAGCCTTGAGAGCTCACAGCCTCAGGGTTGGTAATCGTCAGTTTACATTTACATAAATCTTTACAAATGTTACAAACTGTAAAATAAATACAGAAAAACAGATCTACATCACAAAACAGACTTATCTGGAGAAGTTAGAGTATGTACATCGTACCATAAAATACACGAGTATTCGAAACAATCTAGACTCCACATAGTCTTGTGTAATTATTTTCAACACCCAGTATTTACTAGATGCTTATTGCAAACAGTTTGCACTCTGTGTGACTAGTGATCTCCTCTCGATCTCCTCATTCACACCTTGTAGCATCTGTTCATTTGTCCCTACAGAGATTTCTTTTTAATCCGCGTTCATTTCTGCTCCCCCATGAATGGGCGGCTGATTCTGCCTCCCAATGGGAGCACAATTCATTATAACCACAACTGTTGGCATCAGTGCTGACGGCTTCCCAAGATCCATTCTGCACTGAGCCTGGAGACTCCTTCCTTATGCGCTGCCCACACTCCTTCCTTGTTTTTCTCTTTGTCTTCTCCTACTTGCATCTCAGTGCCTTTGCTCATGCTGCCTCCTACTCTTGGAACAGCCTCCCCGTCTCGCCGCGCCCCAAACAGCTTCACTCCCCCTTTAAATGCCTCTTCACAACTCATGGTTTTCAGCCTAAGCCTGTGCCTCAGTCACCTGCTCGTCATCTCTTACTCTAACTGTTTGCAGTGAGGAAAGAAAAAAAAATCAACATTTATAAACAGCATTCCCCACAGAACATGAATCACATCTTCTCTATTTGTTGTAACCCTCCTTCATCCCTTCCCTCCTTCATCTTAGCCTGTTGTCCTCATTTCCTCTGACTGTCTAATTTAGATGAGAAACTTGTTGGGGCAAGGACTGCGTCTTCTTTCATTTCTGTAAAGCATTTTGCACACGTAGTGCTGATGAGCAGCATGGGTTAGTGATCAGAGGGACAGATGAACCTCAGTAACCTTTCTGTGCTGTCTCGGATCAGGGCTCCAGGCAGGCTGCACACCTCCCAGGACATCAGGTCAGGTCAGCAGATGGATGCCTCTGTTCTCCTCAGAAGGGAGTCCCCAGCCATCACTACCTACATCTCGTTCTCTTGGGCGGGGTGAGTGCGAACCCCCAGCCTTGGGGCAGGTGGCCCCTCATCATCAGGTTTTGGGACCTGCTCCTCTCTTGCTGTTGGCAGTACAGCCTACTGGTTCTTGACCTCAATGGATGGGGGAGTTGGGTGGAGGGGTGGATCGCTGCCTACTGCCCAAGGTGGCCAGCAACTAACTTTCCTCCCTGCGGAGCGACTGGTTTTCCTTTCTCTTCTGGTGCTGCGGTTGTCTTTTCTAGTCAGCTAGCATCCTCCATCTTGATGTCTTCATGGGTCCTGTTGATGAAGTCCTCATGCTCGTGGATGCTACTCAGACCAGCCACCTCCTCTTGCAATTCTCCTACCTGCTTCCTGAGGGACACCACCAAGAGACACCTCTCACACTGGGGGGTTCCTGCCAAAGGGGCTGGAACCATTTTTATTGTGGGGGGGGCTGAGGGCCATTGAATCAAACTGTAAACGCTGGATCTAGTGAAAACGATTTCAAGCCAGGAGGTGAAGCAGCACTCGCAGCACCGGTAGTTCAAGCACCTATAGTTCCTGGTGCCTGGCTTTCTTTGGCAGGGACATGCGGGCTATATTCCCAGCAACTCAAGACCAGGGTCTAAGTAAACACCTCCAGGGTCAGAATGCCTGTCTGGCCAGGACCCACAAAGGTGCACGCAGAGGAAGAGCTAAAGGGAATTTTGGAGCTGGCATTGCATAATATTTACGTGCCCGATATGCTAAACATTCATATGCCCCTTCATGCTTCAGCCACCATTCCAGAGGACATGCTTCCATGCTGATGATGCTCGTTAAAAAAATAATGCATTCATTAAATTTATGACTGAACTCCTGCGGGGAGAATTGTATGTCCCCTTCTCTGTTTTACCTGCATTCTGCCCTATATTTCGTATTATAGCAGTCTCGGATGATGACCCAGCACATGTTCTTCATTTTAAGAACACTTTCACTGCAGATTTGACAAAATGCAAAGAAGTTACCAATGTGAGATTTCAAAAGATAGCTTCAGCATTCGACCGAAGGTTTAAGAATCTGAAGTGCCTTCCAAAATCTGAGGGGGACGAGGTATGGAGTATGCTTTCAGAGGTCTTAAAAGAGCAACACTCCGATGTGGGAACTACAGAACCCAAATCACCAAAAAGGAAAAACAACCTTCTGTTGGTGGCATCTGACTGAGATGATGAAAATGAACATGCATCGGTCTGCTCTTCTTTGGATCGTTATCGAGCAGAACCCGTCATCAGCATGGACGTATGTCCCCTGGAATGGTGGTTGAAGCATCAAGGGACATATGAATCTTTACTTTCACAAAATCTTAGAATTTGAGAAAATGTGTCTGGTTCAAAGCAACAGAGGGTCCTGTGGCACCTTTGAGACTAACAGAAGTTAGTCTCAAAGGTGCCACAGGACCCTCTGTTGCTTTTTACAGATTCAGACTAACACGGCTACCCCTCGGATACTTGTCTGGTTCAAGTGAGTCCCCAGTGCACAAACACAGATGACCAGGTTCTGCAGAAACTGTCACAAACCCATTGAGAACCAAACCCAGTGTGTGGCTCAGAGTGGGACTGGATTGTTCGGGGGTTGGTAATGGCTTACATAACCTTTCGCCTTTAGAGTACTAGGCTGAGTTCAATTTGGCTGGTAGTGACAAAGGAATAGCCCAGTGACCTGTGTGAAGGGAATTGGTTACTTTAGTCCATTTCATAGGGGAAACCCTAGAAGTCACCAGGCCTGTCTTCTACTATTATACTGAGGCATTCAGTCTGCACAGCTGTCAGCCAGATTCTTTCAGCTGTGCTCAGTTCACCTTTTAAAAAAAAAAACACCCTAAAATTTAGCATAGTGTTCTGAAAGAAACCCACAAACTCACATAAACCTGCCCGTATGCGCTGTACATATGGACTGTGAACAATAGCACTTTATACAGTAACAGGCAGTGTGTTGACATAGAAGTTAGGGCTGCAAAAGACGTGCTAAGTTAGTTAGTCCATTCCCTCAGCCACATTGGCTAACGCAAAGTTGTTCTCCTTAATGTATTGGGATGAGGTTTCCACCACTTCCCTTTGAGGGCTATGGCACAGTCTAACAGACCTATCTGAGCATAGAATCATAGAAAATTAGGGTTGGAAGAGACCTCAGGAGGTCATCTAGTGCAATCCCCTGCTCAAAGCAGGACCAACCCCAACTAAATTATCCCAGCCAGGGCTTTGTCAAGCCTGACCTTAAAAACCTCTAAGGAAGGAGTTTCCACCACCTCCCTAGGTAACCCATTCCAGTGCTTCACCACCATCCTAGTGAAATAGTGTTTCCTAATATCCAACCTACACCTCCCCCACTGCAACTTGAGACCATAGCTCCTTGTTCTGTCCTCTGCCACCACTGAGAACAGCCGAGCTCCATCCTCTTTGGAACCCCCCTTCAGGTAGTTGAAAGCAGCTATCAGATCCCCCCTCATTCTTTTCTTCTGAAGACTAAATAAACCCAGTTCCCACAGCCTCTCCTCGTAAGTCAAAGAACATGGCTTTGTGTTTAGCCCGGTACTAGAAACCACTGAAAAGTTTGATAGAGGAAATCATTTCCCAGACCCAGATTTCTTGATTGCATCAGGCAGAACAAAAGTTTTATTAGAGATGTACAGATTATGTCAAGTAAGTAATTATTGTGATTGGACACACAGAGCATCACAGAATGGAAGAAGCAAACAGCATGATAGGCGGGAAGGTGGACCAAGGCTCAGATGGGCCCCTCAGGACAGTGGTGTTGGCATTAGCAGCGTTGAGTAATTCTGAAGAGATCTTCTCCATGCTCTTTGCAGAGGTGCACAGTGCTGGCTGAGCTCTCGCTTTGTCCGTGGGTGGGTCTTTGCTCGGTGCGTCTTGCTCTGGAAGATGCCGGTTTCTCTTCTTAGTCACAAATCTTTCTGCCGTGCCCTGGAGAGGGAGAAATAGAGCCATTACTTTGCTTAGAAAGGAAGTAAAACCTTCCCTGCAGCATCAGGCTTTGCGATACACCCTGAGAGGGGGGGCTGCACACACACCCTGCTGACTATACATTCTGATGAGCTCCAGAACTGCCCCCAAATGGTTTATGTGTTTAGAATTCAAGAAAAGAATACAAACCCCGCAGGTCGGGCCAGCCGCTGTGCTGGGAATGCACAAGCGCAGCTCCTTGTGCCCTCCCCCGGCCTTGTCCATGCCCTAGACACCCAGCTCACTCTGCCCCCAAAGGTGGTTGATTTTTCCTAGAATTCAAATGTAAATTGTCGGGCTCCCCCCTCGGCTGGATGGACCTCCCAGAGATACTGTTTGTGGTCTTGGATCCATTTTCCCATCCCCCACCAACACCTCGTTGGTTCCGTCTCTCTGTTTTGAGGACGTTTCGCCTCCTCCTTCGCCCTACAAAACACCCAGCCTCCATTTCCAGCCTCTTTCTCCAAGTTCTCTAGAGTCTCTCCCTCTCTCTCACTGCTTCCACTTCCGGCTACTTCTTTCTTTTCCCTCTTTTCTCCTCCCTCTCTTTTAGCTCTCTTCTCCCTCACTTGCACCATTCATAATTCATAGGGAGAGAGTCACAGCTGCATTTGGTCCTGTTTCTTGCCAACACCCCCCCCCATACCATACCACTGTTGTGTCACCATGTCCTACCAGACTCTCCAGTTGCCTTACAGCAGGGTCCTGAAAGCTGGGCCACAACACCTCAGAACCACCTAACAGAGAGTGGGTTTGACAGCGTCTCTCTTGCCCTGTTGGTAAGAAGAGGACTAAAGAAACATTTCCCCTTATCCGGTAAGTCAGTTCTTACCTTTTAGATCACAGGGTGGCAAGACGTGACATGGGGGACAGAGTGGGAAGAAGAGTAGCAGTGGGAAGTTTTAATGACTGTTCCTCCTCCTATGCCACCTGCTACGCCAATCCCTCCTTCCGAGCCACTGTGAAAAGGAAAGAATGTTTGGTGAATGAAACAGAAACCAACCTTACAACGGCATTGTAGGTTCAGTGAAGCCATGTGACTTTTCCTGTCATCAATTGCTCCCAGTCCAGCAAAGAGCCAGGACCTGGCCAGCACGCCTCCCCAGCACCCTCACTCCACTTCATCCATGCAGAAAAGCAAAAGCACATCACTACGAGGCCACTCATTCTCCCCACTATCTTTGCCACAAAGGATGAATTAGTCATAGGCTGCCATTGCCAATGGGCTTTTTAAAGAGGGTCTGCTGTATCCCTTCCTTCCAAATCAGGAAAAATCTTTGCCTAATTATTTATACCGCTTGTTTCACAACGAAGTGGAGTTGGAGACATGTCAGATGCTTGGGATAAAAGAAGGAATGATCTGGACTTTTGGCAAAATCTCACACTGGATCTTTTCTGCAGGTTTGAAATACTTAAGTTAATCTCTTCTTACAATTCTCTCTCATTTTCACAGCTGCCTCTGCACACCGTGCTTCCCTCGGGAGCAGAAATGGCAAAATATTGCAGTTAATCCTCTCCTTGTGGTAGTTGTTGCCCAGCACATACCAGGAAGTGCACAACAATACGAGATGGTGCTATACCATAAGTTACAGTATTGGAAGGCACCTCGTCTCATTAGAAGTTCTCCAATCTGCCGACCCACAAGGAGGGAATGAGGTTTGGCTCAAGCTTTGGATACCTATCTCCACTGAATCTCCACACTCTCTGTGATTTTAGATCTCAAACATTGCACAGATCACAGCAAAGGTGTTTGCTTTATGCCCCGCTGTGTCTGTAGTCTACGTACACAATGTCACGCTGTCCTCCTTCCAGCAGGCAGCGGTAAGTGTGAATCTCCTGCTCCAGTCGACATTTGACATCCAGGAGGACCTTGTACTCATGGTTCTGGGACTCAATTTCTGCTCGCAGGTCAGCCAGTTGCTGCTCCACACAGGTGATCTGTTGCTGTAACTGGCACAGGTGGCTGTTGTAGCGACTTTCGGTTTCAGCCAAAGAGGCTTCCAGGTTGTCCCTCTAAGAATGAAGCAAAAAACCCACATGTACTTTAGCCATGCTCTAAATTAAACCCATTTGGATGCAGGAAGTTGAGGATTTCCTAGGCAAAAATAAAAGCAAATTGTTGCTAACAATGGGTTTGTCAACGATATCGTCACTGCTACGTGAAGTGCCAGGCCAGGCTGGTCCACATCAGTCCAGAAATCCAGATGTCAGTGTGTCACAGGTGAGATATCAATGGTGACAACATCACATACCTGGCTAAGATGGGATTGCAGATCTATCTCCAGGCACTGCAGCTGACGTCTAAGTTCAGCGACCTGGCTGTTGCACGACTCAACCTCCTGACTGCTTGTGATGACCTCACGATTCACCTCCTCAATCTGAAAACCAGAAACACAGAATAAAGAGCTTCAGCGGGATTTTTTAATTGTCAGGAGGATCTAGGAGTGGGTGACAAAAGATGTAAGATAGGCAGGGGCTGGGCAAGTTTTCTGCACATTGGAATTGATCTCATCTATTGCTTGTAACTCCCCTTGCTATTCCAATGCTAAGATCCCTCACAACTTCACCAGTAATTCTCCTCTGTCCTAACTGACAGGCTCGCCCACTGTTCCACCAACACACCTCAATAATGACATGTAGCAAACCCTGTTCTTCCATGAGACACATGCACTGTACATGCACAGGGCCTCTATCCCCTGTGCACCTGGTCACTGTACATCTATGCTGATCATGTTTGGAACATATGTTACAGGAATAAATTCTCCCCATGGCATGAATATGTGATTCTGAAATAGCTCCTGTATTTTTGCTTCAGAGAGTGTTACGGTTGTGATGAATTTACCTTGCATTCATACCAGTCCTCAACCTCTTTGCGATTTTGTGCAATCATGGTTTCATACTGGCATCTCATTTCCTCTAGGATTTTCTTCAGATCTGGGCCAGGACAGGAATTGACCTCCACGCTGACATCACCAGTGGACTGGTTTCTCAGACAATTGATTTCCTGCAAAGATAACCCAGATCAGCTTGTTTAAAAAGAAAAAATCGTGAGTTGAGTTCTCGGGCGAGTGAGAGCAGCATGCCACTGTCAGTGAGCCTCTGCATCCTGGGGCCCATTTCTGACAGTCACAACAACTGTCTCTGATGCATCTTCTCCAGGATAGACCCAGCCCTGGTGAGGAAACCACAGATGATTTCCAAGCAAAACTCCACAGTGAGCACTCCTGAGGTAAAGAAACAGTGGGTGTTTACTGGGATGTGTGATGGTTAATCCCAGCAAATTAAAGAATTCCTGACTATTTTTGCTGGCAAAATTAACATGTTTTATACTTCATCCTCATCTGGGTCATTGTGTCACTGGATCTTGCACGAGAGGTGTTTTCCTGTGATAGTTTCTACATTTTGCTTTTTAACAGTTTATGTTTTCACAAGAGCCATTTTTGTGCGTGGCTCTTCTACACACCAAATCCAGTCAGAGCATTTCCCCTGCCGTTTTTGTGATTATGACTATTTCACTAGGAGGGTGGTGAAGTACTGGAATGGGTTACCTAGGGAGGTGGTGGAATCTCCTTCCTTAGAGGTTTTTAAGGTCAGGCTTGACAAAGCCCTGGCTGGGATAATTTAGTTGGGGATTGGTCCTGCTTTGAGCAGGGGGTTGGACTAGATGACCTCCTGAGGTCCCTTCCAACCCTGAGATTCTATGATTCTATGAGAATTAAATTTGATGAATGAAAGTCACTCGTTTTCCTGAATGGGTTTGGACTAGTGTTGCAGGCTCTCTTGACCTCTTTTTGTCAAAGAAGTCATTCCTTATCTTAGTTGAGTCACAATATATTGGCTCTCTTCGTATTTTTTCCTTTCATATTTACATTTTAAGAGAAGGGAGCTTGGTTCAGTGCTTAGAGCTCCTGACCTACTGTTCCTGGATCTGCTACTAAGTTTCCAAGTGATCTTGGGCAAGACACTTCTCTTAGCCATTCCTTAGAAATCTTGGTTTCGCAAGAGAGAGAATACTAGCATCACAGGGATGATGTTAATACTAATTAATTGGTTATGAAGTGTTTTGAGTTAAATTAAGTAAGTTAAGTTAAGTAATCACCCTGTGACAAATCAGCTGGAAGATTTATCCAACTCACTTCTAGTGTCTGTGGTAGCTCTCTCCCCTTCCCCTTTTGCAGAGCCCAGGAGCTCCCAGAAGCTTGACATTCCTTCCTAAGACTCAACTCCTACATGCTCCCAAACCTTAGAGGGCTGGACCTGAGTTCTTGAGCTGCTTGTGACAATTACTCCAGCACAGGATCCACCCTCTTTATATTGAATATGATTAGGCAACGGGGTTTGTGAAAGGAGCAATATCATAATAATGCAGATTATTATTAATATTCTCTTGATCATAGTTGCACTCATGCCCCGGTGTTTTAATCAGGATCAGGTCCCCACTGATGTAGAAAGTAATGTACAAAATTATTTTTTTTATATACGGGAATGAGCTCCTACCTCCTCATGGTTCTTCCTCAGACAACACAGCTCTTCCTTCAGGCACTCAAGCTGCGCCTCCAGGTCAGACCTGCACAGGGTCAGTTCGTCCAGAACGTGGCGTAAGCCATTAATATCGGCCTCCACACTCTGGCGAAGGGCCAGCTCAGTCTCAAACCTAAGCCGTGGACAAGAAAGACAGAAAAGTCAGCCCATGGCTGAGCCCACCATTGAGGGTTCCTGGCATCTGCACTTTGGTTAGGAATGGGTCTGGGTTCCCCTTCTTTCAGCTTTACCTTCAGAGCTGTGCTTAAAGTATAACACACTGCGTCTGCTGCCTAGTCTATCTGTGTGTTCAAAGGCAGGGATGTGATGTTTGGTTCATAAAGGACCTTCTTCAGCTTTTCTTGCCCCTCTCCTCTCTACTGGAACTACTACAGAGATGTCCCACGCTAATTTTTCTGCACTTCCCCTGGGAAATAATCTAAACTCTTTTCTTTATTAAAAAATCCGTGGGCCAGACTCTCAGTTGGTATAAACGTGCATAGCTCCATTGCCTTCAATGGGCTCATACCAACATACATCCATTGTCCCTATATTTTAGCCCCCTAAACCCCACAAGCAAACTCTTTGTTGCCTCAAACACTCTGTCCTGGAAATGCCCCTATTCTGGCACCTCTGGAGCCAAAGACCGAAGGCACATCTCAAAATCTGAGACCACCAATTATGTGTCATTGTTCCCGAGTACTCCCGCATTGGTCTGTCTGTATCCATTGTTGTCTTTTGTCTTCTAATGGGATTGTCGGCTCTTTGGGGGTGGTGAGTCATTTTGTTCTGTGTTTGTACAGTGCCTAGCACAATGGTCCATAACGTGGCTCATAGGTGCCATGATATTATAAATAATTAACAATAATAAAATCTCACAAAAAGACCACCTGTCCCGATTTGAAAATTCCAGTAACCCCCCCATTAGGAGATATCTTAATTTGGGAATAGGATAAGTAATTCTTGGTTGGGTGATTTCTTCGTTTGTCAATTTGTAAATAGGATGTGAGGGAACAGGAGGAGAATGACAGGGTTTGACTGGTACAGAGAGGTACTCACTTCAGTCTGAAGTCATCAGCTGTCATTCTGCTGTTATCAATGTTCAGAATGATCTTGTTGTTGTCCAGGGTAGTGCAAACAATCTGGAAAAGACGAGGGTGGGGGATTTTCAGCCATGAAGTCTCTTCACTATGTCACACTCAGTGCCACATTGCACATTTCAGTCTTTGTACTCTCCCAGTATTCAAAATCAGTCAGAGAGGAAGCACAGAAGATTTCAGATCCAAGGAGAAATGTTTGAGAAATGTCCGAGTGTGTGAAATGAAATAGTGAAATGCATAAATGTGTAAAAACACACAGTTAAGATGCTAACAGTTTTGCAATTAGAATTAGTGCTCTCTGGTGCCTGCTATAACAGAACTCACATTTTCAAACTTGGTCTAGAGTTCGTAACTATGAGTTTATATTTTTTCATTGCAAGACTTACATTACAGCTCAGCATTTGGCGTGTATCTCTTTCCTGCACCCTGTGATTCTGTCCGCTTTGTTTTTCTTAGCTGACTAATCCTTCTTCCGAATATACTTGGAAAATATTTTTTACAAAAATTAAATTGTCCATTCAAAACTATTGGTGACAAAGTAGTCTTTTTTTCTTTTTGTTCTTTAGGAGAATATTCCTCTTCCCCACCCATACTTCGGTTGAAATAGAAATGGGATTTTAACTAGAATCCGGGAAAACTGATGATAGGACACAATGTAATAATGAAGATAACTCAGTGGATTAATGAATGAATTTCTCTTCTCGTCTCCCTTTTGGGTATAAATATATTAAAACATCCTGTTACAAACTTCATTCACGAGGAATACTGACCAGGCCCAGATTGTTCCCTGCATATGTAACCTTTTTCTCTTTGTACAAATCTGGTGAAGAATAGGCAAATTGTAAATGGACTCATAAGTATTCATACCCTCACTCATTGTTCATAAAAGGAGTTGCCTTAATTTATGTCTGCAAAGAACATTTTACAAAAGTGAAATAGGATCTGAACACAGACTCAGGGGGAAGCTCTTACAATGGGGAATACAGCCAAAAAAATGTCACCTGATTTTGAAGATCTTCTATTTCCTTATAGTAGCAGCTGTAGTCCTTTGGTACACCGGTGTGTCCATGATGGGCATACCATTCCTTGATTTTGCACTCTAGGGCAGCGTTTTCTTCCTCCAGGCATCGCACCTTGTCCAGGTAAGAAGCCAGGCGGTCATTAAGGTTCTGCATGGTCAGCTTTTCATCATAGGTGACAAATACGCCATCTCCACAAACGCCACCACCACCAAAGCCACCACCGACTGCACCACCAAAACCACCACCAAAGCCACCACCGACAGCACCACCAAATCCACCTCCATATCCACAGCGGGTGCTGCCACCACTGAACCCAATGCTGGAACAACCTCCATAGCCGTATCCTGGGTGACCTCCTGCTAAGACACCTCCATAGCTACCTCCAGAAAAGCTACCAGCACTCAGTCCTGCTCCACAACTCGCACCACCACTGTAACTCCTACCCGAAAATCCTCTACCACTGCCTATCCCATAGGAGCTATATCTTCCAGAAGAGACTGAAGAAATCCTTCCTCCACCACCGCCTCCAACTGCACAGCTACCACCACTACTCCTCCCTTTGGTAGAGAGAGTAACAGTCTGCTTGGTGCTGTAGCTCATAGCGACAGCGATTAAGAATCCAACCCAAAGCCCAAAGCAAGAGGCACAGCTTAATATGAATTCAGACTGCAGATTTTCTATCCCCACAGGTCTCTATTTATACCTTCCACAGTGAGTGTCACCAGTCGGGTGTTTCTCCTTCCCATGGGGCTGACTAGTCTTGCTGTTTATGCCAAGAATAATTTCCCAAAGGCAGTTTCCCTCCAGAAATCCCAGTACACAAGGAATTTAAGTTACATGTCAGCAGTTTGTTTCTAAAATACACTCGCAATGATGTTTTATGAATCATCAGCTTTTCCTTATGATGAAAACTTTACAAGAAGCCAGGAAAAAACATGGCCCTAAATTATATGCAGGGAATAAATCATAGAACATATTGCAACAGAGAACTCTTAATCTGTAATTATTTTATTTTCATTTTTATTTTGTCTTTAATAAGCATTTTTTTCATATGAGATGCTGCGGTGTAGATATAGAAGATCAAAATGAATGAATGAATAAATATGGAGTCTTGCTCTGATAAAGTGAAAACCTCACTGTAGAAGGATCTGACGCACCATGATATAAATACTCAGGTCTGCTCCTTGGCACAGTGGCAGATACTAGGTCCAGTAGAGTCCTAACAAAGCTCTGAGAGCTTGGACACCACTACTGCTATAATATACAGGGACAAACTAAGAGGATTCAGAGAACTGGCATACTACCCAAAAGGGCAGTGACATTTGCCCAAGAGGAAATCTTAATGATGGGATGCTTTTCTTTTCAAGTGCACAAACACTCAAATTCTCTAATAGATGGAAATTTTCAAGCAACTATTAGTAGTAATTGGCCTTTGTCTCACAAACAACCAATTAGGCCTTTAAGGAAGATGTTATGATCAACCCTCATTTATATAGTCTGTGGTGCTGTCAGAGAAGACAGAGAGGGTGTCAGCTGCCACCCCAGAAGAGAGGGGCTTCTTTGCGAAAGAGTTAGAACTATTTACAGCCAGCCAGAACCAGTCAGCTCTGGACAGTCAATAGTCGCCAGCATGAGATATTGTGCTAGGGATCTGGAAGCCCTAACATGGAAAATTAGGAGCAATCAGGAACTCTCTGTACAAAGAGAGGCTAAATAGTGTTGCCTGAATGAGAGAGAAAGAGATTCCACATTAGAGAAGAAAGGGTTACTGAAAAACTGCTTGCTGCTGTGAGCACCTAATCTCCAAACCCTTCTCCCCTGGAAAGTGGTGTGAGATTAAACTCCTATTCACACTTCTCAAACCATCTCATATTTACTGGTAGGATTAGCTGTCTCTCCTAGGCGTTTATATGGCTCCCATCACCACAGCATTCCAATTGCCTTTCAAGTGTATGGATTTATCCACATCCCATCCATGTGAGCTAGGGTACTATGCTCTCCACTAACTGATTGATTGCTTGATTGATTTAGATTTTAAATAATGAAAGGGATGCCTATCCAAGGCTGTAGGCATCCTGACACATTCATTACTTATAGAGTACATGGAAATCCCAGCAGCATTAGAATAATCCTTCCAATAGGGCAGTGGGATGAATACAGAAATGACTTGCTCCAGCTCCCAGAGTGAAGCTGTGGCTGAGCCAGGAATTGAACCCAGAGCTGCTGAATTAGGCTACGGTGTCTTAAACACAAGCCCGACCTTCCTTCAGATCTGTGACTCAGTCCAGCCCCACATACCACTCAGCAAAGACTCACTCATGAGTAAGGAGGAAAGGGGTAAGGAGGAAAATCTGATTTTCATCACTTGCATTGTGGAGTACAATTGGAGTCAGGGTGAGGATCTGTGGATGAAAATAAATGAATATAATGTTTTTGTTGCTGGACTCAAGCTTTGGTTGGGCTGTGTAAGATATCTGAAATATGATCCAGCCACAATCCACAGCAAGCAGTGTTTCTGGATGAAGTTACATTCTGCTTCCTCTTTCAGAGGTGTCTTTTTAGCACTGCAGAGTTCCACTTTCTTGCCAGCGCATCTGGTTGCCTGAATTACATGCAGCACAAACAGAGGTTGATTGTCAATTCCACCTTCAGTATTATAGGAAGATCTTTGTACATTTGCAGTTAGCTAAAGACTCCGTTGCTTGACATACAGGCCCTGCCATGGATCACAGAGGGAAATGCATTTATGTTTGCTACTCATCTCATTAACTCCGACTCTGTCCTGCTCTCTGTGACAGCAAACTGTCCTTTTGCTTCAAAACTTGCAGCATCAGGTGTTACTGTTTTTCCCACCAAAATGATTGATTTCCTGTTGCACCTTCCCACCGAAGGCTTTTTATAACAATGGGCAGAGTTAATTTTCAGGACATCGCTCTCTCTTTCTCTGTCTGGTTCTTTTGTTCATCAAAAGTCCACTGTAGAATATTTTCTCTAAGAGCCCTGTGTGCTCCATGAGGAGGGTGTGTCCAAACCAGCAGAACTTTCTTTCGTAAATATTGCTTCCGTGATGTTTCTGCAACCTTGTTATACATGATTTTATCTTGTCACTTGTCATAATTACCTTCTACAATTTGCATAATAGCTGCCAGGCGTCGTCTATTAAATTTTTCCAGTTCTTTGATGTGCAGACAGAGAGTAAGTTGGAAATCAGTACTCTACAGTAAATGTGGACTTTGATTTTTGCATGTGGGTGTGAGATACTGTGCTGATTGCAATTTTAGTGTTGCAACCTTTCAAATTCAGACTATGCCTTTTTATTGGGTTAATGATTCACAGGTCAGTAATCACCGTGTCTGACAAAATTCGAAGCATGTAAATGAAATCTTTACTAGGCTGAATTTGGCATCATTGATTGTGGTCCTAGGTCTTAAATATACCTTCCAAGGTGCCGGTTTTGTACATTACTTCAGTTTCTCTCACACTGGTGGTTAGTTCGTAGCTTTGAGTTATCTCAGCACATTTGTTAGTGATGCAGTGGGGGTGTGGTAGAGCGTGTGCAACAAGAGCAGAATCATCTACTCACAGAAGCTCATCCTTAACCTCCTCGATTTCTTGTCTGGAGGCTTTAATCTGCTTGCAGAGTCTGCCGCTATTTCACGATGCAATAAAAATTCCTGCCATTTACACACTGGGGGCATCATCATCGATCGATCATCATGGCAAAGAAGAATCCAAAGAAACTTACATTAGGGAATACCGGGAAGAATGAAGTGGGAGTGAAGGCACAGCTGGTTCACCCTCCTTTTATATTTTCTTGCTGGGATGTGTGTGCAGTGATGGATTGGAATAGGAGACCATGCCGGAACCTGCAGCAGAACACGGAATTGTACTGGCAGAGCACTGTGTGAATGTGGGAAGTGAGCAACAGAGCTGCACTATTTAAAGTGCTTGAAACACCTGACATTAAGGTGGTCAGTTCAATGCAGATAGATAGATAGATAGATAGATGTGTACCCAACTTGCTGTTTCTTCTTAAATTATTCTTTTATTTATATTTAAATTTTATACAAATATTGTACAATACATTTATGATGTTTCATTCATATGACTGCCTCACAGCATACAGCATTTACAACCATTGTTACTAAGCAAGTGTTAGACTAGGTGTGAAATATTATTTTTATTGCAGTCGTGTATACAGATCCCATACAAGTATAGAAGCCCTATTGTACTAGGCACTGGACAAACAAACAACACGAGGACAGTCCCAGCCTTGAGAGCTCACAGCCTGAGGGTTGGTAATCACGATGGGAGTTTACACTTGCATACATTTTTACAAATGTTACAAACTGTACAATAAATAAATATAGACTATCAGATCTACATCATTAAATAGACTTTTATGGAGAATTTAGAGTATCTACTTCATACCATAAAATACACGAGTATTCAAAAAATCTAGTATAAACATAGTCTTGTATAATTGTTTGCAACATGCAGTATTTCATGATGATTTCAAACCTGTGACTGGTGGTCTCCTCTCAGTCTATGTCTACACTAGCACTTACGTCGGTTTAACTTATGTAGCTCTGGGATGTGAAAAAGGCACCCCTCTGAACGATGTAAGTTACACCAACCTAACTGCCAGTGTTGACATGCAGATTGCTAGATAGATTAGACAGTTGTCAGGAGAGCTTCTCCCGCTGACAGAGCTAGTGCCGCCGCTGGTGGGGCTGGAGTCGTTAAGCTGACAGGAGGGTTCTCTCCCGTCAACTTAGAGCAGTTACATTACAGAGCTTACAGCAGCGCAGCTGCATTGCTCCAGCTGCACTGTTGTAAAGGCTCTAGTGTAGCCATAACCTCAGTCTCCTCATTCACACCTTGTAGCATCTGTTCATTTGTCCCTACAGAGATTTCTTTTTAATCCGCGTTCATTTCTGCTCCCCCATGAATGGGCGGCTGATTCTGCCTCCCAATGGGAGCACAATTCATTATAACCACAACTGTTGGCATCAATGCTGACGGCTTCCCAAGATCCATTCTGCACTGAGCCTGGAGACTCCTTCCTTATGCGCTGCCCACACTCCTTCCTTGTTGTTCTCTTTGTCTTCTCCTACTTGCATCTTAGTGCCTTTGCTCATGCTGCCTCCTACTCTTGGAACAGCCTCCCCGTCTCGCCGCGCACCAAACAGCTTCACTCCCCCTTTAAATTCCTCTTCACAACCATGACTAAGGCTACATTTAGGTCATGGAGGTCATGGAAGTGACGGAATCCGGGACGTCCAGAGACCTCGGTGCCATTCTCTGCTTCAGCCCCAGGGGCTGCAGGGCTCTGGAGCTGGCAGGCAGTGGCAGCAGGGACAAGCGACAGGGCCCCCTGCAAAGTGCCAGCGACAGGTGACAGACTCCTGAGGGGGCCCTCCTCAGGGTTCCTGTGACAGGCGACAGCCTCGCACGGGGGGAGGGGGATACCTTGGGCGAGCGGCTGGGGTGTCCCATTTTCTCTTTGGGAAATATGCTCCCTGCTGCTCCCAGCTACCATGGGCGGAGGGGGAACCCCACAGCTCCCAGCCACCACGGTGGTGGGGGAAACCAGAGAGCCGCAGCAGCAGAAGTCACAGACAGGTCACGGATTCCGTGAATTTGTGTTTATTGCCCGTGACCTGTCCATGACTTTTACTAAAAATAACCGTGACAAAATCTTCGTCTTACTCATGACTTTCAGCCTAAGCCTGAGCCTCTCAATCACCTGCTTGTCTTCTCTTGCTCTACATTGTTCATGTAGGAAAAGTGAGAAAAGAAACAAAATTTAAGCTTAGAAATGGCGTTCCCCACATAACATGAATCACGTCTTCTCTCCTTTTCGTAACCCTCCTTCATCCCTTCCCTCCTGTCATCTTTGCCTGTTGTCATCACTTCCTCTGTCCAATTTAGATTAGAAACTCGTTGGGGCAAGGACTGTGTCTTCTGTTCTTTCTGTAAAGCGTTTTGCACACTTAGCGCGGGGTGCTGTATCACCATAGCTCTGACCAAAGCACTAGTGAAATGCATGGGACCAGTTACTGTTAGAGATGAACTGGATACAGAGCTCTCCACAGAGAAGGTTAATAATAGAGTCTTGCCAAAGGGCTGGCTACACAAGCACACCCAGACCGTCGCTGAGGATATTGTGTGGCTTAAACACTGTCTCTTGTCTGAACCCAGACTCACAAAGCAGGCAACTCCTGAGGATTCTGGTTATAATTTACCTTTTTGAGTAATTCCTTGAGTCGCAGAGCAGGCGGCTGAGAGAGTGGTTAGCGCCACTGAACTAACCTGTGGTCAGTGTTGAGAACAATGGTCTCTGTGACACTCTATACCTCGGGGGCACACCTTGTAACCCCCATATTCCTCAGTTATATACAAAATTGTGATCTTGCAGCTAAAGCAGGCCATGTGAGGTATCAGGGGAAAGGTTATGATCTGCTGAAAGCCATTGTTCTATCTAAATATGTGTACCATCAATGCATATGAAATTATAAGAATTGTGTTGTATGGTTTTCACTAAAATATGCTGGGGGGTTGGGAAGCGCCCAGATACTAGCTCTCCAGAGACAACGACAAGGGGGGTAGCCAACACCTGGGTGGGTGCTGAGCAGACATCACCAGCCATTGTCCAGTAGAGGAGTTACAATTCAATGACTCACTCACAGGAGAGACACCAGGGTATTGCTTCACCTGGCGACTCAGCAGTGCCCACCAGACATGCCTGGACTTGTGTTCTCCAAGCACATGGACTGAGGGTATAAAACAGAACACAGGGGCCCCAGGCTTGGCCTTTTCTCCTGCCCACACCTATGCTGCAAGCAACAAGAATGCTCAGAAGAATGAAGACTCCAACAGAGGAGACTGGCCCAGGTTGAAGAGACAAACCTGTATATTAAGGACTGTAAGATCAGTGGGGTGAGAACATTGCTTGATCTAAATACTGTCTAGTATGCTAAGGATTAGGGTTTAGACTGCGTGCTAGAATTTTATTTTCTTTGGTAACTATCTCTGACTTTTTGCCTATCACTTATAATCACTTAAAATCTATCTTTTGTAGTCAATAAACTTGCTTTACTGTTTATTTTTACCAGTGAGTTTGCCTGATGTGTTTGGTAAATCTGCTCAGCTTACAAAGGCTAGTGTATGTCCACTTTCCATTGATGAAGTGGTGAACCAATTAATAAACGTGCATTGCTCAAGAAAGGGTCTTGAGTAGTGTACGATGGTATATTCCTGAGGTACGAGGCTGGGAGCTGGGGGGATGTGGCTGGTGCCTTTCTCTGTGTGATTCATGAGTGGCTCTGGGAGCATTCATGCAATCTAGCTGGGTGTGGGGCTCCACATGCAGTTGTGCTGAGTGATAACAGCACCTGGAGGGGTTTGCTGCTGGTCACTAGCAAGGCATTGTGAGAGACAACCCAGGCTGGAGAGTTAAGGGGGCACAGTGGTCCCACAGTTCCAGGCTGCACCCCGTGGATCCTATCACAGTCTTGATGCGGTCATGCCCTGTGACTTGGGGCTGAAGGGTGAAAGTAAAAGGAGAGGGGACACAAGAACCGAGTGTACTGTCAGTAGGGGAGAGCCCAAGGTCTAGAAAGTGAGCTGGATTCTGGCTACAGGGCTTCATCATAGTTTCATATTGGCATCTCATCTCTAGGATTTTCCTCAGATCTGGACCAGGTCAGGAACTCACCTCCACATTGATATCACCAGTTGACTGGCTTCTCGGACAATTCATTTCCTGCATAGAGAACCCACAGCAAATATTAGTGGTTCTCACATGGTGAGTTCACTTCTGTAGCAAAAAGTAGTAAAAACCATCTCTGGGAGCCAGTGAACAGCTTCTTTGTGAGACTCATCTTTGACACATCTCTAGTGCTGGTCACATCTCCACTGACGTCAACAGAGTCACACCTGCCTTCGCTAGTTGTGAATTTGTCCCTGGAAGCAGAGCAGCATTCCCTGGGTATCAATGCGTTCTACAAGCACTGTGCTTTTGGGGGTGACGATTAACCAAAACGGAGTGGGCAGCACTGACTGTTGTGCTCGGGAAGAGAATTACTTTCCTACATGTCTCCAGATCTACCTGGGTGTTCTAGTCACTCTGGGATGCGGAGCCAGCATGGGGATGTTACATTTTTCAATGGTGCATGTTGTCATTTGTTATTTGGGCTCTAACTCCTTCTTTCTCAATTAGAGAAATACCATCTATCTTATGTAATACAGCTTACTTGGAAATTTGATCTGTCACATGGTTCTTTAGTTCCCCACATTCATTTGTTTTCCCTTGTATCTCCCCATGTGTTGCAGTCCATCTTTTCCTATGTTTGCTCTATTTTACCCATTAAAAGTTCACTCTTCAGCATTTTCTCTGGCAACCTCTTGTCATCCACAAGGAGAGTGTGTCCAGTCCTGCAGAGCCTGGCTTTCCGAAGTATGGTTTGACCTATTTGGCTAAGCTCATCTTGTCACCACAAATATATAATAGCTCGAAGGTGCTCCTGATTATTTATTTTCAGCCCTTTGTGGTGCCAACAATACCTTGGCCATAATTAATAAATGTAATATATGCTGCAGCTACACTGGCAAATTTAGGACACATAACTCACCATTATTGCAGCTCCATTAGTGATCTCAATAGTGAGACTGTAGTGTAGACAAGCCTTGTACACTTTTACCATCAGGTTATCTAACCCATCTCCGAGCAGAATTAGATGGCTGATAAAAATGCCTGTGTTTACACTACAGTCTCTGCTATTACTGTCCCTGGTGGAGATATAGCAATGGTAAATTACAAGACTTTCTGGTCAAAATCTTGTTTTTTCACAATTTGTAAAGATAATGATCAGTTTACATTTCATTCAAAACATTTCACTCTTATTTTTCAACAAAAAAACTTCAACATATTTTGTTTCATTTTGAAAGTGTGTAGCGTTTCAAAACAAAGTTTTGAATTGTTTTTGAGAGGTTCCCCTTTTCTGTCACTTTTTTACTTTTTCCCTAAAACTAAACATGCCCAGGTTTGTAACCTTTCCTCATAGGTCAGGTCTTCTAAAACTTGTATTGGTTTTGTTGCTGTCTGTTAAATGTGATCACAAGGTAATGTGAAGGCACCTGCAAAATGTTCTGTGGACATTTTATATATAATATGCCTAACAAAGTGGTTACCATATAAGTTAGGTAAGAAAACAGGAACTGAAATGACATTTGTGCTTTGTAGCTTTATATTTAATTTACTCTAATTTTATAATGTGACTTAGAAATAAAGTGGAATTCTGTACAGAGAGGGATTTGGAGCGATTCCTTCCTTTTCTGATAAATATATCCAAATGATGTCTCTATGCAAGTCATGAAACTGGGAGCTCCTCAAATTGAACAGTTCATAAAAATAAAACCTCCATCTCTCATGAACGGAGTCCTTTTTTGCAGATATTTTAATGCCTCGATTGGTCAGTTAAATTGCAGTAGGCTCAATGCTGCAACCCTAACTCGCTCCGAGTAATACTTATGAAAATACTAGTCCTACTGAAGTCAGTGATACAACTTTGTAGGTGCTTCCCAGTGTGACTAAGGGTTACAGAATTGAGCCCAGTATTGTTAGCTTTAATGAGCACTCCTGCAAACTGTTACATTTTGTTCAGACTCAAGACAATCCCCCAATCGTCACCTCCACCATCCATAAATCCTATAAAGTTCTTCACTCAGCCACTCCCAGGTATTTCCTAGCAATCCGCTGAGTGACAAAACATCCCCGGAGATTCTTTATGCTGCATTTGGGAAACCTATCCCTCTTGCTCTCTTCCTTCATTCAACCTCAGAACAACGCCATCTTCTGGCTGCCCATGGGTGACTCTTGGTACATCCCGCCAAGGGTTTGAGAGGGCCCCTGCCTCAGGCCTTTAGAATGACAGAGACAAGATTCCATTTTGCATGAATGAGAAGAAAAGGTTTATTAGACATTTGCAGACTTCAGTGCGGCACTCAAAGACGGGTGAAGGAGAATGCAAGACACTGAGAAGGGAAAGAATGCACAAACTGAGCTGAGTATTCCCCATGGCCCAGTCAGATACAGCGCCTGGTCATTCAGTGAATTGTTTCTGAGCAGCTCAAGCCTTGGGACTGGAATCCATAGAGTGCTCTGTACTGTTAGCGGGTGGAAAGCTGCACCTGCTCACGGGAAGAGACCACCTTTCCATCTTGGACCTCCTCAACAATCGTGCGGACTTGACGAGTGGATGAGATTACTTCAAAGAAGAAGAGAGAAAAACAGTTATTTGGAGCATAGAGAAAATACTATGTATGTTCCCTAGGCATCTTGAATATACTGTTTCAAACAATCCTTCATTGGCTGAGGGGAGAAAGAAAAAATGTGATTCCAACAGTTAACTTGTATAAATCACCTAAACAAGTCAAGAGAAAGCAAAATCTCAGCCTGGATTCATAGAAAAGTTCACCCCGATTTGTAGACCTTTAAAGTGAAGACTGAGCTATTTGAGCCAATACCTCCATCTCCAGATACCAGTGATGGATTTTCACACTCGATCCCAACTAAACAAAATTAGGTGACCATTTGAAGGTTTAAGTATTATTTGATTTTTCAGATTTCTCCAAACACAGAATTCAAAATAATTTAAGACAAGATTGAACTCACGCGAACATAATCTGCTGCTCCCGTGCCAACCTCCCTTTTCTCCATGAACCCAAAGCAATGGGTTTCATACAGCTCTCCCTGACAACTCAGTTAGAAGGTCCCTTTACCCCACGTCTTTTCTGCTTCTAAGGGCAATGGTCATTTGGGGATTTTCTATTCCTGTCCCCTCCACCCGTTCTCCACAGACAATACTTTGTTAGTAATCAGATTGCACAATTTGTAAACTGATTAGCTTGTACTCTGCAAAGCCGCTTGTTACAGATGTGACCGAGTTACACTTCAGATAAGGTACATCCTTACCATCTCTCCCAGACTGCGAGGACAGCGCTGCCGAGTACTGGGAAGCAATGCTACAAGGGGAAAAATAATAAGGGCAAATTAGAAACATGAACACGTCTTCGGGATCCCACAGTCTGTATTCAGTGGTGGAGGGGAGGCAGCAAGGTCACAGATGATAAAAAATCACAGACCCCCCAAAATGTGAATTAATTATTTAGAACGACACCTGACAATATTTGTTCTGACTTGACCTTGCTTTTCACTTTCTGCAACAACCTGAGTCTCCCTGAAATTGTCCAGTATTATAACACGAGGAGAAAACCCTTTCAAAAAGATCAAAGCATCTCACATCGCTTTACAGATCTGTCAAATAACTGTCAGCCCTCCTATGAGGCACAATAATAATGTTTACAGATGGGAAAGCTAAGGGCTAGAGAAGTCAATTATCTATTAAGCTTGCTCAATGAGTTGGCACCAGAGCCCAAAAAAGAAACCAGTTCTTCTAATTCCCAGTCCCATGCTCTAACCACAGTACTGCAAAGGGAGCACTCCAGAGTTCAGAGAATGAATACCTCCCAGGACAGGGTTCTCACTGAGGATAGTAACAGGGGATAAGCCATTGAGCCATCACTTATTGGCCTTCATATCGATGAATCTTGACTACTTATTTCAAAATGAGCCTCTAGGGACACAGGTTATTCAGCTGTTTAGCTGTGTCATTATTAGCCGGCCCCGCCCCATGGCACTCTATCTAATCGACTCCCTTTACGTACTGGGTATCCTCGCCCTCCAGCAGGCGGCGGTACGTGGCAATCTCTTGCTCCAGGCGCGTCTTGACGTCCACGAGAATCTTGTACTCATGGTTCTGGCGCTCCATGTCGCATCGGAGCTCGGCCAGCTGCTCCTCCACGCTAGTGATCAGGCCCTGGAGCTGTGCCAACTGGGCGCCATAGCGGGATTCTGTCTCAGCCAAGGTGCCTTCCAGAGCAGCTTTCTGGGAATGCAGAGTAGAGGGGAAAGAATTCAGTGAGGGGGTCACTCATCTCTGTGCCTCCCCATGTGTGTGTCTCCCTGGGAAGCCAGTGGCACGTACCATGCTGAGCTGGGACTGCAGCTCTATCTCCAGGCCCTGGACGGTGCGTCTTAGTTCCGTGATCTCCGACTTGCCGCTCTGCAACTGTTCCGTGTTCATGGCTACTTCTCGGTTCAGCTCTTCCGTCTGGAACAAGGGAAAACAATCTAGTTACTGCACGAATGATGTGTGTAAAGATTTGCCCCCACCCGTAAGTGTCAGGAAAGTGCTTCTCCTCATTCAGGCATTGTGTACCTTGGTGAAGAACCACTGCTCGGCCTCTTTACGGTTCTTCTCTGCCAAGCTCTCATACTGCTCTCTCATGTCAGCCAGGATCTTGGTCAGGTCAACCCCAGGAGCGGCGTCCATCTCCACAGTGATCTCTCCACCCAGCTGGCTTCGTAGTATATTCATTTCCTGTGACAAGAGAGACACGCTATGTTCATCAGCATCTTAACTATACAGACCCACTGCAGTGCATCTGAGGTTTTTCCCACTTGCATCCTGCATAGAGACCTAAAAAAACTCCTGTGGGGGTTTCAATTGTTTCTGTTTGGCTAATAAAATCCCAAGCATCAGGTGGCTTCTCAACCTAGCAGCCAACGTAAGGTTCTGTTCCTATAGCCAATGACTTGGCTCCAGTAGAAACTACCTGAATTGTAAGCGGTGGATGTAACTTACCTGGTACCTACAGAATAGATGTTCAGACTCTATTATTCTTTACCTGCTCATATCCCTTCCCAACAACTGCAAAACTCGGAACTGTTCCTACTGATTGGCCTGTGCAGATTCCATTGTGCATTAGCTACAATTTATAGGTCCCGCTTTGGTGCCTTGTTTTGTCCTCACCTCCTCATGGTTTTTCTTGAGGTAAGCCAGCTCCTCCTTCAGGTTTTCGATCTGCATCTCCAGGTCAGCTCTGGCCAGGGTCAGCTCATCCAGCACTCTCCGCAGGCCGTTGATGTCAGCCTCCACACTCATGCGCAGGGCCAGCTCCGTCTCAAACCTTGAAGTGTAAAAAAGGTCAAAAACTCAGGCACATTCAGCTGATACCCATTTTTCACTCCCTTTTCCTCCCCAAGTTTCATGTATTTTTGAATGGCATTTTTGCTAACAGAGTTTCCTTCAGTGTTTCAAAAGTTTCTTCCGAATTCATGAAAGCTAAAATGAAGGTCACACTTGACACAGGCTCCCCCATTCCCTTTTCCAGGCACCACCTAACATAGGAACATGGGAAGCATCTTCAACTGCAATAAACAACAGAGATCCTCAAGCAGAATGGCTTTTTTACGCATTTCCCTTCTCATCAGAGCTCCAAGGAGCCCTGGACTTACTTGGTTCTGAAGTCATCAGCTGCCAGCCTGGCATTGTCAATCTGTAAGACAATGTTGGCATTGTCGATAGTGGCAGCAAGGATCTGGGGAAGAGAAAAGAGGGGATAAGAGGGATTGAAAAAGAAGTTTCAAAAATTGCATATTGCTGATTAATTGAGGGATGCAAACAGAAATTAATGCTTCGGAGAAGGGCCAGGAGCAGCACTGGCCTTCTGCTCCTATATGGTAGAATTTGCATAACTGTACCGTGGAGATATGAGACAAGCTGGTATGGACCAAATTCTCATATGCACTAAGGGCCCTTTGCACTGCTCTAGTCATGTAAACAGGCCCCAAAGTGTGTGTAAATATAATTTACGTGGCCAGCATGGTATAAAATGAGAATCAGGCACCCTATATCTGTCTCTCTAGATACTTATTTTGTACCTATCTCTGTATCATCTGCATGCCTATAACACTCTGGGTATCCATTTTGGGAACTGTGCTCATTTGGAAGAAAGGTAGTGAGCAAGCCGTATCTTATCCCATATAATTCCTCCTTCAACTTCAAATATTTTAGCTGGATTTTTAAAAGAGCTGGATAATTTAAAGAGTAATAATGTTTGCAGCTACATGCTAAGGTAAGGGTGCTCAGATCTCATGCTTCAGGTCATATGACAGTAACTTACAGAGGTCAGGAAAGATTTTCCTCCTCACCTACAGCGTTGTTTGTATTATGGAGGGGGCAGGCTTGCCTTCCTCTGAATCATCACGTATTGGTCATACAGAAAGCAGCATATGAGACTCGATTGACCACCGGTCAGATCTAATATGATAAAGCCTGTATAAAATGGTTAGACTGTTGGTGTGCCGAGGCCACTGCACGTCATGCTGACCAATATTGTCTCATTGTTTCCTTGTAATCCCCCATTGGTCTGTCTGTATCCACCTGTTATCTCTTGTCTTATACTTAGATTGTATCTCTCTGGGGCAGGAACTCTCTTTACGTTCTGTGTTTGTACACCGCCTATGTACAATCGGGTCCTGGTCAATGGCTGAGCAGGGAGTCAAACCATTACAATTTGGGTGCAGTTCCAGTTCAGGTTCATCAGTACTTCCTAACTGTTCAGTTCTGACACTAACTTTGAGTGATGGATCAATGACCAATTCAACCACTTAAACAGTATGAACCAGTTCAAATACATTGCTAGCAGATTAATGTCTCACACTCTTATGCTTGCACTGTAACTCCTAGCAAAAGAGTACAATGATAAATATTTCTTTCACTGTAAAAAAATATTTTTAAACAAATAATTTGCACACCCTAGTACAACATCCTCCAGAACTCTGTCCGTCATATTTGATCACTGAGGTGACAAAATGAAATTCAGCCCAGAAAATGCCCTTTCTACGCTGACTTCTGTAGCACGAAGGAACATGCACTCAGCAAGAAACTGGAGGGGACAGAGAGGGGAGGGAGGTGTTCTGGGAGTCGTAGTTGCCTTCCATGGATAGTCCTCTCCTTGGGCATACCAGACAGGAGAACTACCAGTCCCAGAATGCTTTTCTCCTGCCTCCCTCTAGTGTCATCTCCTCCAATGGCTTCCTGGGAAGTGTGGTCCCTGCCTCTCTCTCTCTCTAGGGTGGGAGCAGAGAGAGACCCTTCCTCAGCACTCCCAAAGACCATCTCTCAGCACCTCATCACTGAACCTGTTGTTTTAAACCAGTCACTGGTTTGGGGGTCAGTTCGGGTTCAATGCATCTGAGAGGTTTTCAGTTCTGATTCACTTCAAAAACCTCCGTGAAGCAGTTTTCAGGCTGGGCGTGGGTTTGACTCTCTGTGGCCAAGGCTCCTAGCACAACAGTAATACAAATAATAAGTAACAATAATCATTGATTCTCGTCTTGCTCCAGGACTTTCGTTGCTGTCAGTCACACTCTCATGCACGAGGAAGGGGCAGAAGCTGAGTGGAATTCTCTGAGCAGAAAATCTCACTGTGTCTGAGCTCCCTTTAGAACCTATCCCGAAGCTCCAGGGAGAGGAAAACCAAACCTGGGACTCTAAGTAAAGTTAGCAAAGTGGAGCCAAAATGAAGAAAAGAAAATATCATGGGAGTTTTATTAGCTCAAAGTCTGATTCACCTGCCTCACTGAGAGTCTCACTTTCTGCACACCGGATATTTTGCTAACATTCACTGCTGATGCTTTGTAAGGAGAAAATAGTGACAGCAAGACAAATGTTGCATTTGTGACTGCATCCTTACTCAGGAGACACTCCCCATGACCCCCAATGACTCTACGTTCAATGAGTTTTGTCTGAGTGAGGACTGAGTAAGGATGTCACAACCTAACCTACTGAAAGGAACGTAAAATAAAATGAAAGCAGACGACACAAGTAACCAGTGAGTGGCATGAACGTTGGTGCTGCAGTGAGGCCATCCCTCGGGCCTTTTCATGAGACCTTACTGTGCAAATGCTGAGACACAAAAATGAATTAGAATGAAGACGACAGGACTGGTTCCGCTCTCAGTGACTTGAGTGAAGTTACTCCTGACCTACACTGGTGTAAGAGAGAAGAGAATCAGGCCCAAGTTGTTCTGAATCCTCCTAGTTTTGAGCATATGGAAAATGTTAGGTCTTGTGTCAGCCATTCCGGAATTGCAAAGGTCCCACATCCTTGTTATCATTTGATTTGGTCTCTTTTTTAATCTCTACATTCAGCCTAGTAACAGGCTAGAAGTGATTATTATAATCATTATGACTATCTTAGCATCCGTGTGCTCACAAAGTGAATGGTGCCAAACAGATAACACGTCCCTGCCCTGAGAGCTCACAGCCTTCTGATGGGCTAAACATCTGGCAGAAGCAGCACATATTTGGAGCGTAAGTAATATCCGGTACTTAGCCATTTGTGTATAATCCTGCCAGCCGTATTGCTGCTGCAGCCTGCTTCCTTCTAATCTTGCTGCAGCACCCAAGACAGAACAGCTAATCAACATGAACCAGTAGGCTTCTGCTGCTCCTTTCCTGCCCCGAAGTCTGTTTCCCTATTAGAAATCATTTAACAGGAAATGCAGTTTTGCTCCTTCTGAAGGAATATCATTAAATCACGGGTGAGTGTAAGGGCACGTCTTCACTAGCAACGTGAAAGCGCTGCTGCGGCACCAGCACTGGGAAAGAGCTCTCCCAGCACTATAAAAACCCACCTCCACGAGGGGGACAGCGCCCAGCGCTGGTGCACTGTCTACACTGGCACTTTACAGCACTGAAACTTGCAGTGCTCGGGGGGGCGGGGGTTTCCACTCCCCTGAGTGAGAAAGTTGCAGCGCTATAAAGTGCCAGTGTAGACAAGCCCTAAATTGCTAAATCTCCTTCATTTGTGTCTGGGCACAGGATTGCTATGAAGCCCTTACTATACCTGTTACCTGTAATCAGTTAATCCCTCGGTAATCAGTTTTTAGACACAAGGCAATCTGTAATAAAGAAAATCAGACAAGAGACATCAGACTTTTTTAACAATAGTGTCATACCTTGCTCCTCAAGTCTTCAATTGTCCTGTAATATGGGCTGTAGTCACGGTCAGGACTGGGTCCCTGCTTCTTATACCACTCCTTGATCTTAATCTCCAGATCGGAATTGGCCTCCTCCAGAGCACGCACCTTGTCCAGGTAGGTAGCCAGGCGGTCGTTCAGGTTCTGCATAGTTTCCTTCTCACCCGCAGGGAGAATGCCATCACCACCGCCAAAGCCACCTCCAAAGCCACCCCCATAGCCACCTCCAAAGCCGCCTCCAAGGCCACCACCAAGGCCACCCCCATAGCCACCTCCAAGGCCACCCCCATAGCCACCTCCAAAGCTACTACTGTAGCTTCCCCCATAGCCACCACCCAGGCTACTTCCTACTCCAGAGACATACCTAGAAGAGGAGACAGAAAAGCCACCAGATCCCCCATGGATACTTGGGGCTCTGTAGGGACCTCCAAGATGCACTGAGGAAACCCGTGTGGAGCCACCTCCTAATCCACCTAATCCACCTAACCCCTTTAGGGATGTAGACGAGGAATATTGCCTGACGCTGGTGGTCATGGTGAAAGGTAATTGAGGATCTAAAGCCCAAGAGAGTCACCCAGCACAGCTATGAAAGAAGGAGAGTGCTGCTAACTTCCCTGACTCTGAGCTCCTTTTATACCCACAACAGGGGGCGTTGCCACTGCAAGGTCCTTTTTTCTCTCTTACATTCTCCAGGGTTTTCATCACCCTTAAAGTCTGAGCCAACTTCCAGAATCATCATTTTTCTCCTTGATGTGTTTATGCTTTTGTCACATTCCACTAGAAACACTTTACTTCACCCAGAGTGTTTCTATGTTTCTTCTTGTTTCTAAATGTACAGTCAGGTGTGATTCAAAGTGGGAGGCTCATTGCTCCAGGCTACATTTTTACAGCTGTTGAATGTGAGACAGACTCCTCCAGCGCATTTCTGTGAAGTAAATCTTTCTTTCTTGGGTTTTACAGAGTACCATTCCCAGTAATTACTGGGTGCTTAGTAAATCTCTTGTGATAGTTGCTGTTTTAAGGAAGAACCTTAAATAAAACCTAAAATGCAGCATTTCTCAAATGCGGCCACTGTGGCCACCAGGGGCTTTTCTTGCGGCCACAGCCTCCTGGGTGGTGATTTGCGGGGCAGGGGACAAAGCAGCGGCCCCTCCTTTGGGGCTGCCAGGAGGGGTTGGGCCTTGCCCCCCTTCGGAGCCACAAACACTGGGGGAGCAGACAGCCGGTGTGAGTTCCCCACCTTCCCGGGGCAGTCGGGCTCAGGCTTCTGGCTTCAGCCCTGGTGTGACAAGTGACAGGCTCTGGCCGCGTGGCAGCAGGCTTCTGCCATGGGCTCTGACTGCAAGGCTTTGGGCCCAGGCTTTGGCTACTCAGGAGTGAGCTCCATCCCTTGGCTGCAAGACTCCATTCCCAGTCTCACCACCCCACTCATCGCCCCCACTGCCTCCCTACCCACCTCCCCATCCAAGTCTCAATTTGTTCCCCGACTTGCCAAGGCTGAGTAGGTCTGCTGTGAAAAGTGATATTTGTATATTTGTTAATATCACCTCTCACTGCCTCTCAGCTAGCTAACCGTCTGCTGCTATGAAAAGTGATATTAACAAACCTACAAATATCACTTTTCATAGAAGCAGACTTACTGGCTAGCAAGTCTAAAAAATGCAGCCAAAAAAGCAAAAGAAACAACAAAAGATAAGAACATGCAAAGCACCTTATTTGTGTTTCTATTCTATTTAGGTCCAGTAAAGAATAGAGACAACTACATTATTTTTATTACTGAGTCTGCAAAAAAAACCCTACATAAATAAATTATTATGATTTGGACATATACATGTGCATATTTATTTGTTTTTCCTAAAGTTCATTAAGTATTTTAGGAAAAATTGTGTGAGTGGCCACCAGCAAGCGTTGGTGGTCACACTCTGAGGCCACCAAAAAAAATGTTGTGAGAACCCCTGCTCTAACGTGTGTCTTTAATTTTGTGAGTATGGTGTTGGTGATAGATGTATGGTGGACAGCTCTGAACCCAAGTCTTCTGTGTATCCACAGAACGGACAAAATTGTCAGCAAATGTGCAGGCTTCCTCCATAACGCTCCCGGTCAATGTACCTTCACCTCATCCTGGAAGATCTCCTATAGAGGTGAGAGGGGACTTCAGCCCCCTGGCCAATTCAATACTTGGCCTCTCTGCTGAGGTAGCCATTAAGAGGCCCAATTAGTGTTGGATGCGGTCACTGATTTTGTGATGTCAACATCTGCCATTAAGAACTAGACTGCGATCCCCCAAGTTATTTTTAAAAATCCAGGGCATGGCTATTAGATGGAAGAACTTTAGAAATTATGGAGCTCTCTAAGAAAGAGGATAGTTCAGTGTAAAGAAAGACCCAAGAAAACAGTCTGAATGGCCTGGGGACTGGTTATTGGCTTTAAGAATTGGGGATTTAAACTAATGCTCAGCAGAACAACACAGTTCTATATAATTAACCTAATGAACAAGTTAATCAGATGTTATCAGAGATTTTCCTTGTGGCTCCCTGCCCTGAGAGCACCTTTTGAGTGATGTACACACCCAACGTAAACCAAACTGCTCAAGAGATGCTAACTGCCCTGTGAAGAGCCAAGGGGCTCAGAAAATTATAGGGTTGAATTAGGTCAAGTTCTGCTATCTCAATTCTCAATACTAAACTCCCTACCAGACTGAAAACCCTCGGGCACAGATCTAAGTGGCACTATTTAATAATGTTCCAGGGTGTGGAGGAAAGCATATTTCTTCACATGTTGTACCATGTCAACCACTTTACTGTCTTCCTAGACAGGCCCTAACAATCCCCTTCCCCAAAGCTAGAAATTATGTTCCTTAGATCAGCTTCCATGAAAGGGGAAAGAGGCTATGTCCCACAAGCAACAGATGTCTATTTCTGAGCAGACTTTGATTGCTCAGCTCCGTCCCACCCGGGCTGGAGCATTTTACAGGAAAGGGGATGGAACTGATGAGTGAGAATAGGGGTGGGATGTGTCTTTGGGATATTTACTACTATTACATTACAGCTAATTCTAGATATAGCAGAGAAAATGATGGCACAAAAGCTTTCATGTGTTTATCATTTACTGAAGCAGCTTTGTACAAGCATCGGGTGAGATAGGAGGAAGTGAACCTGACGTTTCAAGAGATCCCTTCTGGCCATAAAATCTATGACATCTATGGATGGTCACATCCACAGGTACAACATGGGTACAAAGTGGGTGTCAAATCCTTCCCTTGCATCGCAGTGGCAAAGTTTACACTCACTTTGCCCAGGTATAAATGACAACACAAGATGTGAGGCAAGGCCTGTAATTTTGAGGTCCAGATTTTCTCCCCCACTTGATGCCAGAACCATGAAAAGAAAAAAAGAACCAGAAACTTCCTGCATCATCCCAGCTGAATGTAGTGACAACACAGGAAATGTGCAAGGTACCATCCAGTATGGTATAAGACCTAAATCACCGTAAGGCCTGATTTGCTTGGCAGCTGCAGAGTGCAAGGATCACATATGAACCAATCCTACTAACCTTGTCACTGAGATTTATAGTAATTCTCCAGTCTGTACTTTAGCTAAGGAACACAGATCTAAAGAATATCAGAAACCTAGTTGAAGAAACAGTTAATTGTGTTATTAAACCATTGTGTGTTATTAAACCAATGTGTGTTATTATAACCTCTCTCTTTCATGCACGGATACTCCTGGGGTAGGCGAGTCTGCTGCTAGAACAGAGCCATTGTGGCTGGATGCTTTGCCAGTCCCCCTGCAGCACTGGTGATGGGGCAGGCAGGGACCATGGTTCCCCCATCTGGATATCCCCAGCTCACTATTACCTGTGCTGCAGCTGTGGCCAGTGTACAAGCAACCTGAGGAAGAGGAACCCAGAACCATCTCACTCATGGCCCAGTAGACACACCAGAGAATCTGAACCTGAACTTCTCTAGTTATGTTTGAAATCATTTTAATTCTTTCTTCTAGTTCAGATGTGGGCAAACTACAGCCTGAGGACCACATCCGGCCCACAGGACTGTCCTGTCTGGTCCCTGAGCTCCCGGCCAGGGAGCCTAGACCCCGGCCCCTCTCCCCACTGTCCCCTGTCCCCCACAGCCAGGCCGCTGTGCGGGCTGCACTCTGGCTCGCCGCTCCCGCTGGGCAGCGTGGGGAGCACAGCTGGCTCTGGTCGGGTGTCATGGCTGTGAGCTCCTGCTGCTGATAAGGGGGCGGGGAGTGGCGGGGTTGGGTAAGGGAGTGGGCGGTCCTGGGGGGCAGTCAGGGAGGAGGGGGCGGTTGGATGGGGCAGAGGTTTTGGGGGGGGCGGTCGGGGATAGGGAACAGGGAGGGTTGGGAGTGGGAGTCCTGGAGGGCCTGTCAGGGGGCGGGGATGTGGATAGGGGTTGGGAGGGCAGTCAGGGGACAGGGAGCAGGGGGGTTGGATAGGGGGCGGGGGTCCCAGGAGGGGGCGGTCAGGGGACAAGGAGCAGGGTGGGTTGGATGGGTTGGGGGTTTTGAGGGGGGCAGTCAGGGGCGGGAAGTGGGAGGGGGCGGATAGGGGGCGGGGGCCAGGCTGTCTGGGAAGGCACAGCCTTCCCTACCCAGCCCTCCATACAGTTGCGCAACCCCGATGTAGCCCGCGGGCCAAAAAGTTTGCCCACCCCTGTTCTAGTTCTTTAATTGTTTGATTTGTTCTTTCAACAAAAGTCTTCTAGCGTAGTAGGTGTACCCGGCATTTACAAGAGAAAAATACAAAGGCAAGTTTCCTGCCTTCAGTTGAAGAACTGAGCAGACAGGACTCCAAAGACACCTCCTTTAGAAGAGGAATCGTGTCCATTGATTTTCCTCCTGTACAATGCCAGGCACCTCAATGATGCTATATAAATGCACAAATGCGTTCAGGAAGAGGATGCTAATCTTACAGAGTAATTGTGCTGATCATAACCCTACATTCATGGCTCATGATTATAATCTACCTGAATAGAGTCTGAGTGGAATGATGATGGGGTCATGTAAGTTCTGGGATTCTGAGCCAGAGAGAGAACAGAAAGGCTCCTTTCCCCCTTTGCAGGGAGAACCAGAGCTCTCTCTAGCTATACCAGGGCTTAGCCAGGTGAAATCAGGGCAAGCTCCCTAAAAACAGGGGCTTCAAATAGGAAGACCAGATTCTGTCAGCTTCACACATGTTCAGTAATATCTTATTCAGAATCATCCTGTTGCTGTCCACCAGCACTACATATGGAGCCAGGTACTACTTAAAGGGAGGAAGGGTGGCAGAACCTAGTGACTGAGGGTAGACGTACACTGCAATCAGGTTGTGTAATTGCAGCACGTCGACACACCTGAGCTAGCTGTAACCTCGCTAGCTCAGGCAGTGACGTAGCAATGGCAGTGATGTACCGTTGGCAGCTTGGACAAGCCTGCCTGAGGCCCTGGGTAATTACTGGGGTGGCTGCTCACGGAGCAGTCCGTGCTGCTGTGGCTTCGCGGCTATGAGGGCATGAGCTAGCCCAGTTAAAGATCTCAGGTATGTCTACATGTGCTGCAGTTACACCCCTGATTGCAGTGCAGACGTACCCTGATAGCTGAAATTGTCTTCCGGGAACTGCCCGTCAAGATGGAGTGTATCAGTGTCCCACTGCATCAGGAATGGGCAGTAATGACAAATTGGCACAGGGGATCAAACCCCAACACAGCATGTAATAACCTTACCCTGAGCAGGTCACGCACCCCCTGACAGCTATCAGAGGGGTCTGCCTTTCTCTGACCCTTTAGAAAGACCTGGACAGTTGCCAAGAAAGTCACACTGAATAAAACTGCAATTGTATTACCGATGAAGAGGTCAGCCAAAGGTACCGTTAACACATCTGCCACACAAGTTAATTTTCCCACCAAGCGTTGTGACCTATGTAACACAGCCAGCGCTGATAGAGGTGTGTGGCTGACAGTTGGCAGGGGGCTGGTATGATGGCGTTTGTGATTCATTTTCTTTCCCTGTGCACCATGCACCTTGGCTCAGTGAGCTGATGAAGCCCCATCTCTTACCCTCCTCTGTGGAATAGCCACTTGTGTCCCTGAGCAGGATGGTGAAACCACCAAGTCTCTCTCAGGTTTCCCATTTTGAGACCACTGCAACTTAGGGCAGAATATCTGACACTGTTTATACAGTTTAGTTGCAGAATTTTAGCCAGGTTGGATGTGATCAATAAAGCCACTAGTTCTTTGCCTTAATATTTAGCTCTGGTGTATGAATTCAGATCACTCAGTGATCTAGCGTACAATGCCTTTTCGAGACCATCTGAACAATTCCTTCTTCTAGCTGCCCACGAGTGCTGATGGAAGCTCTAGCAAACAGCACCAATCTCCCCCTAGAGAGCCTGTGTCGTCAGCCCCCTAGAACAACCGAGACAAGACTCTAGTTTGCATGAATGAGAAGATAAGCTTTATTTGACACTTATGGGAAGAGCACAGGATAGCACTCAGACAAGGGTGAGGGAAACAGAGGCAGAATGAAAAGGGAAGGAACACACTAATGGAGCCCAGACCTACACAGCCTTGGTGACAGTATTACACATCTACAGCACATGGACTGGAGTCTTCTTTCCTTTTCTATTGATGCATCCAAGGTGCTCAGGACTGGGGCCTGTGGACTGGTGTGTAGTCTTAGCGGGGGGAATGATGGACCTGCTCGCGGGAAGAAATCACCTTTCCATCTTGAACTTCCTCAACGATTGTACGGACTTGTCGGGTGGTCGTGGACACTACAAGGGAGAAGGAGATAGAAGAAACTATCAGCTGTCCTAAGGATCTGATCATCCTTTGGAATTTTTATCCTAGCTAGTGTATCTTCAGAACTGAGTGTCATAAATGCATATCCTATGTTCCATTTTACACAAATGCTTGACTTAATAATATCTTCAATATTTCAAAGGAATCACTCCAGTTTTGCACCCACTAATGAATGAGAGCCTATGGAAAGAAGCTTGCTAAGGATGTGATGCAGAAATGTGTGCTCATTACTTCAGATAAGACAAATTCTTACCTTCTTTTGCTGAAGCGTACTGGGAGGCAATGCTACAAGAGGAGAAAAAAGAGAGAAAATTAGAAATATAGACACCAGAGGAGAGGGCGCAGTGAGAGAACAAAGGTGCAGGCCTCTTATGGGGAGAAATAATTATTTTGACACAAGTCTGATGAATTTCATTATGATGTCAATTTTGCAGGTCCCCAATGTCCTCTCCTTGAAATTGTCTAGAGTTAAGATTTGAGCAGAACATTTGATCTTGGAAGGATTTTCAAGGTGTGAAGGGATTTAGACACATTATATTAGCCTCTCAACCCTCCTGTGAGGTTCGTTAGTGTTATTAGCTACTTTCCCAGGGTCATGCAATCGCTGAAGAAGCCAGGAATAAACCCCCCCCAAAGCCCTGAAAGCTAGAGTTTTCACACAGTTACTAGACAATGCTGCCTCTCCAAGATGGAAATGTTATGTTACACTCCATAATTCAGACAATAAATACCTCCCAGGACCGGGTTCTCACTGACGATGGTAATGGGATAATCCATTGAGCCATCACTTATTAGTCTTCTTCACAACTACCTAGGACTCTGGATTATTTATTTCAAAATGAGCCTCTAGGGACACAGGTTATTCAGCTGTTTAGCTGTGTCATTATTAGCCGGCCCCGCCCCATGGTACTCTATCTAATCGACTCCCTTTACGTACTGGGTATCCTCGCCCTCCAGCAGGCGGCGGTACGTGGCAATCTCTTGCTCCAGGCGCGTCTTGACGTCCACGAGAATCTTGTACTCATGGTTCTGGCGCTCCATGTCGCATCGGAGCTCGGCCAGCTGCTCCTCCACGCTAGTGATCAAGCCCTGGAGCTGTGCCAACTGGGAGCCATAACGGGCTTCTGTCTCCGCCAAGGAGCCTTCCAGAGCGGCTTTCTGGGAATGCAGAGTAGAGGGGAAAGAATTCAGTGAGGGGGTCACTCATCTCTGTGCCTCCCCATGTGTGTGTCTCCCTGGGAAGCCAGTGGCACGTACCATGCTGAGCTGGGACTGCAGCTCTATCTCCAGGCCCTGGACGGTGCGTCTTAGTTCCGTGATCTCCGACTTGCCGCTCTGCAACTGTTCCGTGTTCATGGCTACTTCTCGGTTCAGCTGTTCTGTCTGGAACAAGGGAAAACAATCTAGTTACTGCACGAATGATGTGTGTAAAGATTTGTCCCCACCCGTAAGTGTCAGGAAAGTGCTTCTCTTCATTCAGGCATTGTGTACCTGGGTGAAGAACCACTGCTCGGCCTCTTTACGGTTCTTCTCTGCCAAGCTCTCATACTGCTCTCTCATGTCAGCCAGGATCTTGGTCAGGTCAACCCCAGGAGCGGCGTCCATCTCCACAGTGATATCTCCACCCAGCTGGCTTCGTAGTATATTCATTTCCTGTGACAAGAGAGACACGCTATGTTCATCAGCATCTTAACTATACAGACCCACTGCAGTGCATCTGAGGAGGTTTTCCCAATTTGCGACTTTTCAGACAAGAGACCATCTCCTAATGTGTCTTTGTTCAGCACCATGGGACTGTGACCCTAACTGTCAACAACAAGTAAAATAATAAAAATAATGTCCTAAGAAATCTCCATTTGGGGATTCAGTTGCCTCTGTCCAGAGACTAAATCCCAAACAACAGCTGGATCTGCAGCCTGGGAAGCAGGTTTCTGTTGCTGTAGATACTGGCGAGGCCCCAGTGGAAGCTCCTGAAATGATGAGTGGTGCATGAGTCTGACCTGGGGCCTACAGAGGACATGTTGCTGTCCAGAATTAATTATTCCCCACTTCTTTATTCCCAGATGCCCTCCCAACTACCCTAATGCTTGGAAATAGCCCTGCTGATTGGCCTGGTTTTCATTGTACCTTAGCTACAACTTATAAATCCCCTCCTTGGTGCTTGATTTTGTCCTCACCTCCTCATGATTCTTCTTGAGATAAGCCAGCTCCTCCTTCAGGTTTTCGATCTGCATCTCCAGGTCAGCTCTGGCCAGGGTCAGCTCGTCCAGGACTCTCCGCAGGCCATTGATGTCAGCCTCCACACTCATGCGCAGGGCCTGCTCAGTCTCAAACCTTCAAGCATAAAAAGGGTGCTCACTACTGAGTTGTCACCCCTTTTTTCTCCCCATGCTGCTGTCAACCTTTCAATGTCTTATAACTCTCTGTGCTGCGTGGGGGGTTGGGTGAATGAGGGACACAGTGAATGATATGCAGTGTCCAATGGATGGAACAGCGCTGGTTGGTCAAGTCTCTGCTAAGACCAGTAACTTTACTGGGCAGCTTTGGGGCATGTTCTATATTGAGCTCCGAGGTGAGTGCTTCTGTTTAGATGTGTAAAATACTGGTAGCACCATTGCCCCAGGCCTATGTGTTCTGAGTGATATGTAAATTAGATCAAGTCCTACATGCAAACTAAATAAAATAAGATAGGTTCTACTGGAAGCAAGACATTGCCCAAGTTTTTAGTCCCTATTTGCTTTGCAAAATGCACATTTATTTGAAATGCCTTGTTTGCCAGTGATTTGTCAGTTGTCTCGTTGGAAATGAAGAGGAAGCTCCCTCTTAGAGAGGAACTCTCCCTCTTTTCCAGTCATGATGCAGGTGAGGAAGCTCGTTGTGCACAAAAGGCTCCCCAGACGGATCTCACTCCCGGGGGAGCAGCACTTACTTGGTTCTGAAGTCATCAGCTGTCAGCCTAGCGTTGTCGATCTGTAAGAGGAGGCTGGCATTGTCGACAGTGGCAGCAAGGATCTGGGGGAAAGAGAGCAAAAGAGCAAGTGGGAAAGAAGCCTCAAAAGCTCCTCATGTTGTTGGCTGATTGTGGGATCCATGCAGGGGTGAATGTTAGGGACGGGCCAGGAACAGCAGAGGGATTTACCGAATGGAGAAATGCAACAGTGCTGAGTTAGACTGGGCAGTGTCTGACTGCACTGTGGCCTCCCTTTCCTGCTTATCCATCAGGATGAATTGCAAAAGGCAGCATGATAATATCTGAGTAAGTGCAAGGCCTGATAAGGGCACTCAATCTCACGCTTCAGGGCATTTGCTGATCTCACGTGGTTCCAGAAAGAACCACCCTTCTTTCCCCGCCCCATCCCCACCACCATGTACTGCTGTGTGCAATTGTCATAGCAGGAACATTGGAGGGGGAGGGGAGACTAGCTATCCTCGGAACCATCAGGTATTGGTGACTGCCACAGGCAGTGCAGGTGGGCCCATAGTGTGCTCTTGTATGGCAAAGCCTGTGTCCATTTGTTCTGGAGTGGAGCTCATT
Organism: Chrysemys picta bellii; assembly: GCF_011386835.1. Lineage (NCBI taxonomy): Eukaryota > Metazoa > Chordata > Testudines > Emydidae > Chrysemys > Chrysemys picta. The sequence continues at coordinate 2,303,721 of NC_088814.1, read as the reverse complement.
CACACTAACTCACTCTATGACGAGGATCCTTGCAGAAGCTGAACAAAGTGTAGTGAGCAGGTGCTCTTTATATAGGATTTTTGGTGATACATTCTCAGATACAGATAATCCACCCCCAGGCTCCCGAGGGGAGAACTCCAAGCCAGGCTTTGAGGAAGGAACATCAAAAATGGTGCCAGTGAGAGGAAGGGAAAATAATGTGTCTAGTTTGCTCCTGCCCCTGCATCGCGGAGGCTTTCTGCTTCTGCTTTCCTCGGATTTCCCTTATATTTACTAATGATGGTTTGTAAGCAATCAATAAGGACAGTAAGAGGGAAAATATCAACCCTGGGGCTTTCCTCTCAAGATGTGAAGCCAGGAAACCAAATCAGAATGGAAAGAATTTGCTCCACAGGCTCCTGGTTTTGAGATTATAGGACAAGTCAGGCCTTGCATTGATCATTCCTGGAAGAAGGCTGTGGAATTTATCAGTCCTTCCACCTTTTCCTTTTTAACCCTCTGCACTCAGTTTAGTGCTAATAGCTAAAGCAATTGACAGGAGTTTGCAAATTCTTTGATTCTGTGCATATACAATCATACTAAGTATATCCTGCTTTGCCTTACCTCTAGATTCGTTTGTTTATAGAATATTCAAACTGTACCATATTATCAACATAGGCCAATGTCGATAAGACTCTGCTGCTGCGTTACTGCCTCTCATCTCTGTTTCATACAATCACATAATAAGAAATACACCACTTGTTCTTTCTGGAGGAATGTCATTAAATAACTGAAGTTGATAAATTACTAAATCCCCTTCCTTGATATCTGGTACAGGGGAAAATTGGATTGCCTTTCATTTCCAGCTTTTAGTTACAGAATTATTCAGTGCCCCTGTGCCAATTTAATGAAGAGTCTCAGACAAGAGACATCAGACCTTTTTAACAATAGTGTCATACCTTGCTCCTCAGGTCTTCAATTGTCCTGTAATATGGGCTGTAGTCACGATCAGGACCAGGTCCCTGCTTCTTATACCACTCCTTGATCTTAATCTCCAGATCGGAATTGGCCTCCTCCAGAGCACGCACCTTGTCCAGGTAGTTAGCCAGGCGGTCGTTCAGGTTCTGCATAGTTTCCTTCTCACCCGCAGGGAGAATGCCATCACCACCGCCAAAGCCACCTCCAAAGCCACCCCCATAGCCACCTCCAAAGCCGCCTCCAAGGCCACCACCAAGGCCACCCCCATAGCCACCTCCAAGGCCACCCCCATAGCCACCTCCAAGGCCACCCCCATAGCCACCTCCAAAGCTACTACTGTAGCTTCCCCCATAGCCACCACCCAGGCTACTTCCTACTCCAGAGACATACTTAGAAGAGGAGACAGAAAAGCCACCAGATCCCCCATGGATACTTGGGGCTCTGTAGGGACCTCCAAGATGCACTGAGGAAACCCGTGTGGAGCCACCTCCTAATCCACCTAATCCACCTAACCCCTTTAGGGATGTAGACGAGGAATATTGCCTGACGCTGGTGGTCATGGTGAAAGGTAGTTGAGGATCTAAAGCCCAAGAGAGTCACCCAGCACAGCTATGAAAGAAGGAGAGTGCTGCTAACTTCCCTGACGCTGAGCTCCTTTTATACCCACAACAGGGGGCGTTGCCACTGCAAGGTCCTTTTTTCTCTCTTACATTCCCCAGGGTTTTCATCACCCTTAAAGTCTGAGCCAACTTCCAGAGTCATCATTTTTCTCCTTGATGTGTTCATGCTTTTGTCACATTCCACTAGAAACACTTTACTTCATCAAGAGTGTTTCTATGTTTCGTTTTTGTTCCCAAAGGAGGGGTGAGGTGTGATTCAGAATAGCAGGCTCATTGCTCAAGGCCACATTTTAACATACCTTACACTGTTACGCAGGAGACACAGAGACATTCGGACTCCACCCAGCAGTTTGCGAATCCATCTTCAATGAAATGAAAATATTTACAGAGCTGTTTGCGAAAGGTGCTGATGCAAGAGGTTTGTGGGGACAAATCCTTTGGACTGGATCCCAAGCCCACTGAAGTCATTGGAGTGCTTCCAACCAGGCCCTTTATCCGTGGGACAGGCACAGACCAGGCAGCCGCCGTGAAAACTTCTCTGAGCCCTGCAGGGCAAAAATACTGTAGCTCCACAGACTCTTCCCACTGGTCATTTCTATCTCTGTATTGATGTTGGCTCGGATCATAGAGGGATTGGAAAAACATCTAAGAACGTCAGTCCATTGCCCTGCTAAGGCAGAATCTAGTCCCCTGTCAGAGAATGTCCTGTCTACAAATTGATACAACATTAGATTTTAGCTCCCCGGCCACATTGCATGCTGTTCCTTTGGGAGGTGTGTGACCAGTTTTTCTTTGTATTTCTGTATGAATTTGTATTTCAGCTCATTTGCAATCACAAGAGAATATTGTCCAGGCCCATTTAGCAGGGGAACTGGAGGGTATTTCAGAGTGTGTGATGGGTTAAGGGCAGTGTTTGCGTTTGTACTGAGCACTGGACACTAACGAGTAAGTGGGAAGCAGACAGTTTGACAGAGCAGGGCAGGACTGAAAACCCAAAGGCTGATGAAGCAACAAAGCCATCTGAAAAGAGAGGAGCCGCTCCTGTAATATGTTTTGAAGGGATTGAGAATAGTCAGTATAATAACGGGGTTGGGCAGCTATTGGGGTGAGGAAGCAGCAGGAAAACCAGGCCGGGATTAGCGGCACTGTTTCATTCTCTGCTAGGGTGACCAGACAGCAAGTGTGAAAAATCGGGACGGGGGTGGTGGATAATAGGCGCCTATAGAAGAAAAAGCCCCAAATATCGGGACTGTCCCTATAAATTTGGGACATCTGGTCACCCTATTCTCTGCTCTGGTTTGCATTGCCAGGAGCCAGCTACCACTTGCAGTGCGCAGAGGCAAATTGCAAACCCAGCCCACTGGCCTGACGGTTCCAGAGGTAGCACTGGCAGATAATGTGAAATGATGCTTCTTTCTCTGGGAGAGGCTTATGGGCAGAGCTATGTGTGGGGAGGGCTTGCAGGGTCACGTTCCCTGCCCTCCCCCCTGCAGCCCGATTTGCTGCTTGGCTTGTACTGAGCATGCTCACACAGACTGAGCGTGCTCAGTAACATTGCTGAAGCCGGCCGCCCTCACTTTGCTCCCCTACTCTCGGTGGCATGGGTCGTCTCTGCTTGTGGGGTAGCAAAAGACAGTGACTTATGGGGATCTTTTGGGGATTCAGGAAGCAGTTTGTGGTGTGTCTTTCATTAAAGTGGGGTCTTGGTTGTCCTTGGCTGAGTCCCAGTCGAGTGCTCGGTCTGGTAGGCTGCACTGCCTCAGCATTGATGTGCAATAGATTTTCATTTCTGTCTGGGCAGATGGTGTTTTCGCTAATCTCCAAATTCACTTGTTTCATCCTCCCTTTGTCTGGTGATTCTAACAAACATTTGTTCCTCCTCCTGGTCTTGGCCTCTTTGGTGAGGGTGTCTACTCCCTGTTGTTGTGTGCTAGGGATGTTGCCGTGATGGCATGCTCCCCATTCCAAAAGCCAGTGCTACCACTTAACTCAGATTCCTAATCGGTCTGAAATTGGCAGTGGAGGCTGCTTATGAGATAGTCAATGTGCTAAAAGTGCCAGCCTTGCCCTTCCATAGCCCCTGCATGGAAGCACTCTCTGGATTTGGCTGAAATTGCCATCAAACCAGCCAAACTTTGCTATGTCCCTTCACTGACAAAATCTCTGATTTGGGTCCCTTCTTTGTACATGAGCTGCCGTGGCATTTCTCTTCATTTAACGCGTGACTGTATCTCAGCCGAGGAGACCAGCCGATGGTCTGGAATGGGCGATGGAACATTTCCTCTTTCTGTCACCCGGCTGAATCCAGTCTCTGCTGATAGTGATCCAAATTCATTATCATTCAACTGCTGCTTACTGACCTCCAGTGGAGTCCCTAAGGAACAGGTCTCCACATCCCCCAAAGCCGGTCACCTTGCTGGCACAGCAGGACAGCAAAGGACTGACTAGGCCCGACTAGGCCCTTAAGCCTGAGATTTCCCCTCCACCCCTAGCAGGTCCCCAGGCCAGTGATGATTCCCATTAGTAGGACAGTGCCAGGGCAGCCTTCTCTGCCGTAACTATTTTGTAGAGGAACCAAGGAGTTCACTCTCCGAGGCTGTCGGTCCTGCACCTCTGTCCAGCCATAAATTCACTCGAGATAAAGCAAATAATAATGCAGGAGATGGTATCTGAGTCTGTTCCAACAAGAAGCACATTGCGCGTGTTATTTCCTCCCTCAGGTTAGGTACAGATGAACAGCAAGAAAGTACATGACCGAGAACAACAATCATCTCTCCTGGGAAGGAAAATGAAATCATTGCTTAGAAGTTCTGGAACTCTGCAACTAATCCCACAATTCAGTGTGAGAAACGGGATTGAATGGACCTGGATAATTGCATTGTAGAAATTATGATCAAACAGTAAACTCTGCTTTTAATCTAATGAAAAAGCTAATTAGAAACAATTGACGATTCCCCTTCAGGCCAGTTTCCTGGTGAGTGATACACACAGCCAGTAGAAACCAAACAATGGAAAAGACACCAATTGGTGTCTAGAGCTAAAGGGCAGAATCCTGAGCAAAGAGACAGTAACATGGAGAAAGGGCTCAGGTATTGGCAGGAGTGGGAATGCAAGAGCTTTGCTCCTTCACCCTCTGAGCCAGGCGTCCTTGCAGAAACGCCGGTGTTGCTAGGCAATAACATACCAAGGTGTGAGTCCAGCAGGTTGGTTTTGTTTCTGTCCAGTTTCCTCACTATTTACTGTCTGCCAAGGCTGCTCCTACCAGCCCTCTACTCAACGCCTGGAAAGAATGTTCCCTACGTGTGTTTGCATGAAAGGAAACATTAAAATAACCTGTATGCAACAGAGGCACATTTCTGAGTAGGCCTGTGTTCAGTCCCCACGCCAGCTGGGCTGGAGCACTGGCAGGAAGGAAGCCCCCCCTCTTCTGAGAGCCCCATTTAAAATAGACAGAAGAAAAACTCCTTCCAAGTCTGGCCTTAAGCAAAAGCATGACACACGACTGCTTGGGGCCTGCACATTTTCATTCCCCCATACCCTCATAGTCCAACCCATCCCCTGCCAAGAAGATTGGAGTAGAGGAGAGGGCAAGTCATGGCCTGATCCCCTTTAGCAGTAGAAGTGGAGAAGGAGGCTGTGGCACCAAAGCAGAAGGTCCAATTCTGCCTCTGGGACCAGGAAGGAAAGCAATTTTAGGCCCGATTCTTTTTCCCGCCCCAAACAGGTTGGGGTCTTGCAGATTGTAAGGCCAGTCCTGGCTCTGTTGTTATCCTGTAGGACCCAGAATACACATTCTGGCCTCAGTCTGAAGTTTAAGAGGTTCTTTTATCTTAATATCAGAGGGGTAGCCGTGTTAGTCTGAATCTGTAAAAAGTCTCAAAGGTGCCACAGGACCCTCTGTTGCTTTTTATCTTAATGCCACTTCAGCCAGTAGGCTCTCAGCATGCTTCTTTTTTCTCGTTTAATTAAATGTTATGGGGCAGGTAGACACCCCTTCCTTCCAGCTTCCAGCACCCATGTTCTTCTGTTTGCAGAACATCAAAGCAGAGCATCATGTGGGCTCTCTCCCCATCAAATTCCTTGAGCCATATCTCCACCAATGAGACACCTGCCATAAAGCACCAACCTGAACGCTCTTTTCTTGTGCCCTCGCTCTCTGGCAGGGAGGGGTGACTGACTGACTCTTGCTTGTCCATTTCCAGTTGCAACATGCACTGAAGAATTCCTGTCACTGCAGAGGGTGTGTGTGAAAGATTCCCAGTGATTCACAGCTGTGAGTTCAGTCAGTTCACACACTGAGTTATTCACCTGGTTCAGTGGCCTCCTCCAAAGGAAAGGAGAATGCACAGAACAGCAATTAATTTGGCTTTGCTTGGGTGAGTGGAGACCTGTCCGACGGCAACAACCTCCAAACGATAACTCAAGCTGTTCCCATGTATGCGCTGCAATTCATTTACCCTCTTAGCCATGTAACTGCTCTCACTGTCCAGTTACAGTGTAAGCTCTTCGGGGCAGGGCGTGTGGCTTATGCTCATTAACAGCACTAATTTTAATAATACTCACCCACCTATACCTGCTTTTGTGATATGGAGCCGAACCCACTGCAGATCTAAGACTCCATGAGCAACTCTGATTCCATTTTTCTGAAATCGAAGGTCATTACTTGCCCCTGGCTGCTCTCGTCCCTAAGGGGCTCTCTAGTTCCATTGTAGGCCATCGCAGAGACAGTTCTGCTTCTGGATTGGTGGTGTAATAAGCAAAGCTACGGAGTTCCACTCTGGTTGATATGAGAATGGGATCTCCTAGGTTAGGCTGAGGACACCAGATGACGTTATTCTACAGCACTGATCATTGAAACATCAAAGAGCTCTAGGGGTAGAACAAAGCAGCTTTTATTTTATCAAGACAAAGAATCCGTTCTTTGCCACAAAGGAGCCAAAATCCTGAAGTTGGAGTGTGTTTATTAAAGGCGTCTGTTTAACAGAATATAGTCTTGGAGATTCCCCACCTCATTTTTCAGAGTCAATCTTCCACATCTGGCAAAGAGCCCTCACCACTGAAATTCACCCCCACCGAGCCTGAGCCTGGCCACCCAGCTTAGAGCGAGCTGACTCCCCACCCACGACAGGGTTTGGATTCCCCCGGGATCTGAGCTGCAGGCTGGGTTTGCCCAGGTGATCTGACCCTTCCACGGCTGTTTGGTGCTGCAGGGCATTGTAGTGTATAAGCTCCTGATAGGGTGACCAGATGTCCTGATTTTATAGGGACAGTCCCGATTTTTGGGTCTTTTTCTTATATAGGCTCCTATTACCCCCCCAACCCCTGTCCCAATTTTTCACATTTGCTGTCTGGTCACCCTAGCTCCTGATCAGGGGGAGAATCTTATTTGCTTCTGATCTAAACTGTGGGAAGTTTGCCCAGTTTCTACAGTGACAGCATCCTTAGAAAAGTAGGAATTGCCCGACTGTATCAGCCCAGGAATCCAGCTAGCACAGTCTCCCGTCTCTGACTGGAGCTAGCACCAGTTGCTCGTGAGGCAATAGGTCATTAAGGACTAACTTGCCCACCGGGTTTCTCCCCAACACCCATCAGAGAGAGGCTGGCTCATATCCCTTTCAAAATTCCCCATTTTCTAATCCGGGTTACTGTAGATCTGGATATTTTTGTCAGCATAGAAATGTCCAGAGCTTCTGGAATCCTGCTATGTTCTTGGCCTCAGTGATATCTAGTGGCACTGACTTCCACAGGCTAATTGTGCAGTGTGTGGTAAAATGCTTATAAGAAACGTCCATAGTACAGAAATACACTATGTGACGCCTTGCGCTAGAGTCCAAATGCTGGAAACAGGACAGGAAAGAGCATTTACCCGCTTTACCCCAAACACCTCCCTCCAACCTGCCACAAGCCTCTATCAGCTGTTCGCCTTCCGCACGTCTGAGCTACTCCCCTCTGGGTCACTGGGCTGCACCCACGCTGCACCACCCAAGGGAATTCCTGGAACTAGACTTTAATAGAGCCTCCCATGGTACGACAATACTTTTGCCTCCCATTAATCTGTGCTTGGCGACCGGTTTTATGGTGCCATTGTCAAGACTCAAACTGCATGAGCCTCACAGGCTCCAGAGGTTCCCACCAGTTCTTTAAGCAATCCCCATTGCAGTTTCTCTCTGTATTTTGGGAGATCTCATCCCCTCGGTCCACTGGCTGGCTGCCCCCTCTGCGCTCCCAACCCCGCATTGTGTCATGGCCACACACAGGGAGTTCCTTGGTTCACTGCTCCCAATGACAGCTCCTCCCCGTGGGCACTGGGGCTCTCTGATCCCTGCTCTTACGTTCGACAGTGCCCTGCAGGGCTCCTGGCAGCAGTTCCCAGCCCCGCCTTGGAGCTGTAATGATTATTTACAAGACTTCAACAAGGGAAAACAAAGCCGCTCTGCCAGACATGTATGTGAAACTGCAATTAGTGTCTCTGGGCCTGGCTCTCTCTCTCGGTTAGCTCAGCTCCCCGCCTGCCTTCTGCCTACAGCACAGCTGATAACGTTGACATGACAGAGATCATTATGATTTGTATTTTGTCAGCAGCGTCTCTGGAACTCTAGATAACAGTGCCTGGGCTCATCGCTGCAGGAAACAGCAGGTACCGGAGTTAGAGAGTACTGTTATACGGGGCCAGTTTGGAGCAGACAAGGGGGCTGTCTGGCCCAATAGTCCAGTTCTTAAATCAGAAAAGTCCAGTGGTCCATCTAGTCCAGTATCCTGCTCTCTGCCAGGCCAGAGTAAACTAACGCTCTGCCTAGTCCAGTGAGCTGTCTCCATCAGTAGCCAATGCCATATACTTCAGAGGCAGCCATAACCTGCACCTCTAGTGTATCTAAGTGTGTCCTCTACACCATGGGGGTGGAAGAGGTACTTCCCGACCCATAGGTGGTGGCCAGCATACATCCAAGGCATGTGGTTTTATCCTACTTCCTGTCAGTGCAGATGGTCCTCTTAGCCCAATACGGTGTGGGCCAGACCCACTGAGGGCACTTGGGCGCAGCACTGCAAACACCCAACTCGAGGCCCCCTGCCACCCAGTGGGATCTTCAGCCCCAAGTTAGGGCTCCCTGGACAGCGCTTGGGTGGCGCTAGGCGCTTACGAGTGGGATCCGCAGAAGTTGGCGAGTTGAGCCGGGAACCACCTCAACGAGCCCGTGGGAAATGCCAGGGAGAGGGGCGTGGCCTAAACGCCGGGCCAGAGGGAGACAAGTCATAGCTGTGAACCTGCTCTCGGAGCCAGGCACCTCGCTGAATGCCCTAACCTCTGGGCTCTAGGGTACTCTGGGGAGGAATCCTCTCCTGGGAAATGCTTAAATATTTATTGGAGCAGGGACTGGAGCTAGCTGGGTCTCCCAGGTGCCCGCCTTACCCACTAGTCCATAGAGTCAGTCTCCTGCTCCCTGGCCCAAGGGATAAGTGAGTATTTTAGACCAAGTGGAAGAGTTTCACTAGGCGCCTGAGCCGGCCATCTTGGGGTTAGAGTTAGAGCACTCACCTGGGAGGTGGGGGGGCCTGCTGTCAAGTCCCTGCTCTGAACCAGGCAGAGGCGGGATTTGAACCTGGTCTCCTGCAGCCTGGCTGAGTGCACTAACCACTGGGCTAGTGGGACTATGGGAGACAGCACAAGCATCCCCTCCTCAGCTGTGTTCGATGAGGGGCCCGGTCTGGTAAGCACTCCTAGCAGAGGAGGCCCTGCAGGCGAGGTAGGTGGGGCAATGCCTCGCTGGAGGATCCTGCCAGGGCGATAACCCTCAGCAGCAGCAGGACAGGGGCAGAGGTGCCCACATACCCACGGTGCAAAATGAGCTGCCTAGAGGGTTGGCTGGCAACTGGGCAGGGGGCTGAGGATCTAAAGGCACCTAAATCCCTTTGCAGATCTAGCCTGACGTGTCAGTCCCGGGTTGGCCGACCCTTTCAAGGGAGCAGGACCAGCCTCACCTGGGACTGATCAGCTGTCTCCCAGCTGAGAGCCGCCAGTCAAGGCCCAGGGATTATAAAAGCAGCGCAGGCCAGAGGCTGATGCAGGAGCTGGGGGTGGGTGAAGAGCACTGCAGGGAGCAGGTTGGCTCCTGTGGCAGGCCCCGGAGTAGTGGGGATCCCAGGTGGATGCCCTATAGGAGGAGTAGAAGAAAGCTGTTCAGAGCAGGGCGTCTCTGGGCTGGCAGGAAAAGCGCACGACTTGTGGGTGTCTCACGGAAGCTGTAGGAAATGGGTGGCCCCAGCAGAAGACCCCGGGTTAGGGAGAAAGGGATGATTGAAGTGGAACTTGTGTTACCCGTTCTCATGGGGAAGGAATAAAACTGACTCCTCTAGAAAAAGGGCCTAAGCCAGCCTCTGGGGGTGGCGTCCATCCTCCCTGGCTGCGGGGACAGGCAGCAGCCTGCGGTGCCCGATCCTTCCAAGGGGCCCGATCCTGCAAGGTGCTTCACTCCCCGTGACGCTGGTGCCGCCCAGCCGCAGGCTGGCGCTCAGCTCTCTGTGACTAGCCCAGGGCCGGGGAGTGCCCAAAGCCGAGTGTCGCAGCGCCACAAGGGCCACATCGTCGGTGCTCAGCCCCTCTGAAACCAGGCCACTCTCCTGCCTGTGTCTGACTAGCGATGTGGCAGCTAGCAGGCAGCACTCAGAGTGTCTCTCTCCAGGGCCTGGGGCACGTGAGCACTGCCCAGGGCCTCCTGCGCAGCTCAGGAAATGAGCCGGAGAGCTGGGCGTTTGCAGCCTGTTCAGTAACTGGCAGCAGAGGTTGGAGACAGGCAGCTAAGGATCAGCTGATGAAGTGAATGTGGGAAAGTCTGGTATCTAGAGAGGCTTCCCGGGGGGCAGACCCCTGCGGCCTCCCCTGAGCCGCCCGGGGAAGGGACCAGGGAGTTGGCTGTGTTCAGTGTTGAACACTGTACGGCAGCACATTGGAATATACCCCCCGCAGGCACCGCACGCCCTCCTCCCCCACCCCACACCGTGGGGTGCACAGTGCTGGTCTGGTGTGAGATTCCCCGAGGGATGAGGAGCACCAGTCTCTTCAATCCTCGTCCTCCCTCCTCCCACCAGAAATCCCCCGGGGCCCACCCCCATGACCCCATGGAAACCTTACATTACTGTTAGCACCTGAAAGCCCCTAGCCTCTCTGGGCAGGGGCTGGCCACAGGTCTTGCAGGGCCCTGTGTGAAGCGAGACTTGTGGGGCCCCATCTTGGCACTGCATGTGCCCAAGCCGGCCATCCTCCCTGATCCACCAGGGGAAGCACTTTGGGTGGCCAGCCGTGTGTGTTTCACAGGACTCTGCATGTGCAAGGCAAACTCCCCTGCTGTCTAGTCAGCCCAAATAGCCTCTTCTCTCAGGACTTTCTGGTCGTCTCCCTGTGCATCCAGTTCTCTGAGGCCTCTGGGAGAGCCGCCTCTTCCCCCTCCCCAATATAACATGGAAAGGGTCTGAGAGCTCAGGGAGAACTGGCAAACTTGAGTCATCTCCCCAGCTCCAAAGAGGGCAGTTTCTAGGAAATCTCTTTTACTGGACCAGCTTCTGGTGGTGAAGAGACAAGGTTTGGGGCCTGAAGAAGAGCTCTGTGCTGCTCGAAAGCTTATTTCTTCCTCGAACACAAGTTGGTCCAGTAAAAGCTAGTCCCTGCCCCCACCTTGTCTCACTCCTCTCCTGGGAGGAACACAGCTACTTCGCTGCACTCAGGGAAGCAATCTGTCTTCCGGAGCGATTCTTGTTGGGACCTGCTGCTGGAGACCAAGTGTCTGGGGAGTCGGGGCTGTACCTGAATTCTGTGGGAGTAAATGCGGTGTAATTTGGCATCAGCTGCTCAGCTGCCAGTGCTCTCGAGGCTCAGAGACGTGAAGGCTGGCCTGGCACCCCACAAGGAACACTGCACCTTGGCAGTTGACTCAGTAGGGTGCTCTGCCCTCTGGGTCAGTATTGATCTAGTGTCCCAGGCAGCAGGGGGTGCTGCGCTGCGCTGCGCTGCCGGAGAAGGCATCGGTGATGGCTAGGGGACACTATCTCCTCTGAGACAGGACTGAACCCTGTCCTTCGGGGGAGCACGTTTTCTCCTGAGACACACTGGCCAACCTTTAAATTGTGGGACAGGAATTCAGAGCTGGGGGCAGGAAAAAACACTAGCGCAGGAGGAGCAGGCAGTGTGGGAAATACCCCGGTGCTGGCTTCTGTAACAGAACTTCAGGTGCTAAGAATCAGTGTTTCTTCGGTGGGAGATTTGTTAGAGGGAACGCTATGCTGGTGAGAGGCACTGGGCTGACAGCCATGCAGAATGAAGCTACCTGTGTGTCCACGGAGTGGGTACAGTAAGTAGCATAGCCACCTGGGATGGTCTCATAGGTGGGATGGTCCCAGAGGTGTGATGGCCACCTGGATCTATGGCCTGTATAGGTCAGCCGGCCACGTGGGACTAATAGCCATACAGGTCTATTGGCCATACGGGTGGATGGCCGCTTGGGTGCGATGGCCACATTTGGCCACGTAGTAGCAATTGCCATATGGTTATAATGGCCAGTTGTGTGATGCTCTCCACGGCTGCATATATTCCAGCTAACTTCTCCCAACTGCCTTTTTCGTTCAGACTTGAAGAAAGGCTTCCTATCCCTAACCTGGTTATTCCCTATCTTCTGTCTGCCTTTCCCTCCCCCCTTCCAGCCTGGGGTCAGACAGTCAGTCGTGTCCCTTTGCAGGGGCTTCCAGTTTGGGGTCACTACCTGCGTTTTGCTTCAAGTTTCAAGTTCAAATCAATCAAAAAGCTCAAAGAGAAACGGCTGATTTGTCTGGTTTCATGTCAGTCCCAGGCAAAAGCTCCAGGCTCTCTGCTGTTTCCATGGTAAACCTTAAGTCGGCTCCTGGTGTGCTCAGAACTCAAAGGTTAGCGGCTGAGAGGAGGGCGCAGCAGATCAGGTGACATGTCAGTGATTGGGGGGGAGAGGGAAGTTCTGGGTCAGTTCACAGAGCTGAGTAGCTTCATCTGTAAAGCTGTAAGGGTCACGCCAACCCAGTGGCTTTGCTGCAGGAGTTCCAGGGTCGGGGGACACACTTGCAGGGTCTTAAGGAAGGGCTGAGAGCCTGGTGGCAGATACTGACTGGCTCCTGAGGGAGAGGCTAGCGCTGAGAGCCAGCAAGGCTGGGACGGAGTGAGGCCTGGCCTACACTTGAATGGTTTGTCAGCATGTCGGTGACAAACCCTAACCAACGCAGCCTTAATGTAGACGCAAACAAAGTCCGTTTGCCGGTGTAGCTTTATTTCAGTTGGGGGACTGGTATAAGCTATGCTGTACAAGTATTCCTTTGCTATGTCTCTGCTGGAGGGTTTGCAGGTACAGCTAGCCAGCCAGCCCTGTCTAGCGCACACAAAGAATTCCTGGGAAGGTGTTTTTCCCCCTTCAGGGAGAGCCGTTGTAGAGCCCTTGTCAGGGACATGTTCCAGAGCCCCCCAGAGATACCTTCCCTCTAGGCTCCGGCAGGCTGGTTCCCAGGCCCCAGAGGATGCTCCAACGGGAATAATCCCCCACTCGCTCCCGGACAGGAGAGCAGATGGGGGCAGAAGATCAAAAATCGGAATTAAGGAGCTTTCACGTAGTGTTGTTAATTATTACCAAGTATTTATTGTTACTTTGTGCGTTTGCGCCGCTTTCCAGCCAGGGATTGCTGGGTAGTGCAAAGATCCCCATGCTACCGGTGTCAGAGACAGGCGTCCTGGCAGCCTCACTTGGGTCTCAGATGCCTTGTGAATGCGCTGGAACAAGTCGCCCACTCCATTTCAAATGTTCACCAAGGGTGCCCTCACCTGGTGACTCTTGGTATTGCTGGTCGGCGTTGGGGATTTCCAAGCTACATCCCTTTCGTACATGGTGCAGCAGCAAGACAGACTCTGAACGTAGTTCAGGGGCAGATCCTGACACTGCGCAGGGAAATAATTGCATCTCTTCCAGTGTGCAGTGCGGGTCGGTGCCCCCAGTGGCTGCAAGCAGCAATTTCTCCTCCTGCCCCGCCAGTGCATCCTATTTTCAAAGTGAAAAACTGGGCCACTGTACTCCAGAGGGGATGTACTTGAGAGACTAGTAATAGCAGCTCATTCGGCACCCTGCAACACTACATCAACCACTCCTCCTAGCTGTGATACCGGGGGCTTAGCCCCACTAGTGACCAGCTGTCCTGCTAGTGGGTGTTGGGGACATGATCCGCTTCTCTATGCAGTAGTGTATAAAATAGATTTAAAACGATTACGTCTTATTGGTATTGCAGAGTGCCTAGGGGCCCTCTGTTGTGCTAGGCGTTGTACAAGCATAACACAGAGCTGGCCCCTGACAAGCTTCCAGTCTACGTATAAGGCAAGAGGCAATAAACTGGCGGGGGGAGTGCAAGGAAGCAATGCGATGAGACTGGTGACTGGGGTAAGGGATGGTCACAGATGAGAGCAGTGACTCTGAAGTCCAATTCAGCCTATTATATGGTTTAAAACCAGGATTTTCTACACATGCTGTGTTTGGCTATGCTTGTACAGAGATTTCTTTCCACAGGTGGTTTGCAATATAGGTGCACAGACAATATACAGGCATACATGTGGGTATGTACACGCGTGCTGGCCCGTGTAAAACCAGGAATCTTGACTGGATATGTAACTCAAGGCAGTCTGAATGTTACAGGCTCAGATCCTCCTCTCGAGCTGGGCACGGCTTCCCCAGCGTCCGTGGCAATTCCACACAGCGTGGACTGAAGGGAGACTGTGGCTTTCCTGAGGCAAAATACAGGGTCGGGAGGGAGGCAGGCGGGAGTCCCTCAAATTCTTTCCTATTCAGTAGACGGAAGGGCTTCTGTTGTCCAGGCCAGCCAGCCCTACAGCCCCCAGGACCTGCTCTTTGGCCCAGTGCAGGGTCAGGCAACGTGTCTCCCCACATCGCCTGGTGCGGAGTTGATGGCTGCACAGGTAATGCGGCGGGGCAGGGCTGCTTCCCGGATTAAAGCTTCTGAGAAGCGACGTCGTCACGGATGGCTCCGGCCCAGCGGCTGCTCGGTCCCGGCTTCCTTCTTTGCTAACTTGTGGGTTCCTCTCCTTTCTGTGGGGCATGGGAGGGTGTAGTACTGACTCCTGCCTATAGGTGACACCAAACTGCTGCTTAACCATCCAGCTCTGAGGTGCTGGGAATCCGGGGGGCGAAGGCAGGTGGCACAGTGTGAGCATGGAGCTGCCCCCTAAATGCCCCTGTGACTCCCGCCTGACGCCCCTGCCCTGGAGGGAAACCCACTCCCAAGCTGCCCCTGACCACCAGGGGCAGGAGCCGTGGACGGCTCCCAAGCGTCCCACCACCTTCCTGGGAGCGGCCGTGCAACCAGACAGCAGGGTCGAAAGGGAGACGCTGAATGGGGGGGTGGGAGCTGGTATCAGTCGCCCACAATGGGGGCTCCAGGCCCGGGGCGTCAGAGCATGCAGAGGGGCGTCACGTCTACGAGGGAGCGGAGAGGCTGCCATTGGGGATCTTGAGGATGTTCTGCCCCCGCAGGCAGCTCTGTTTCTCAGGTTCCCTGGTATCATCAGAGGAGCTTCCGCGTCTCACTAATCCTGTGTCATAGCCCCGGCACAGCCCCGCCCTGGGAGAATCCTCTTCTGGGCTGGCCTCGCCCTTGAGCCGGCAGGGTGCGTCTAAGGGTACGTCTACACTACGAAATTAGTTCGAATTTATAGAAGCCGGTTTTATTGAAATCGGTTGTATACAGCCGATTGTGTGTGTCCACACAATAAAATGCTCTAGGTGCTCTAGTCGGCGGACCGCGTCCACAGTACAAGGCTAGCGTCGACTTCCAGAGCATTGCACTATGGGTAGCTATCCCACAGCTATCCCACAGTTCCCGCAGTCTCCGCCGCCCCTTTGAATTCTGGGCTGAGATCCCAATGCCCGGATGATGCAAAACAGTGTCGCGGGCGGTTCTGGGTACATGTCGTCAGGCCCCTCCCTCCCCCGTCACAGCAACGGCAGACAATAGATTCGCGCCTCTTTACCTGGGTTACCTGAGTTACCTGTGCAGACAACATGGAGCCCGCTCAGCTGAGCTCACCGTCACCATATGTCCTCTGGGTGTCGGCAGACGTGGGACTGCATTGCTGCACAGCAGCAGCTGCTAACTGCCTTTTGGCGGTAGACGGTGCAGTAGACTGGTAGCCTTCATCGGCGATCTGGGTGCTGGCAGCCGTGGGGCTTGCCTTTTGGCAGTAAATGGTGTATTACGACTATTAGCCGTCCTATTACAAGTCGGGTCATCGCACATTAGCAGAGTCTTCCCCGAGCAGCCGATTGTGCAATAGGCCTGAAGACCATCGTCATACGCCGCCCCGTATTTGCTGCCAAGCACCCAGAAAGATGCCGAGGGCTATCAGTCACGCTGCACCGTCGTCTTAAGATGTAAAAAATAGATTTGCTCTGTATTCATTTGCTTCCCCCTCCCTCCGTCAAATCAACGGCCTGCTAAGCCCAGGGTTTTCAGTTTAATCTTTGGGGGGAACATTCTGTGTGACAGTTGTTTGTGTTTCTCCCTGATGCACAGCCACCGTTCTTGATTTTAATTCCCTGTGCCTGTACGCCATGTCGTCACTCGGCCCCCCTCCCTCCTTCCCCTAGTCCGTCAGATACTACGTTTGCGCCACAGCTCAGAGAGCCGAGAAGCGGTTCGCGCCTTTTCTTTGAATTCTGGGTTGAGATCCCAATGCCCGGATGATGCAAAACAGTGTCGCGGGCGGTTCTGGGTACATGTCGTCAGGCCCCTCCCCCCTCGTCACAGCAACGCAGACAATAGATTCGCGCCTTTTTACCTGGGTTACCTGTGCAGACAACATATCACGGCAAGCATGGAGCCCGCTCAGCTCAGCTGAGCTCACCGTCACCATATGTCCTCTGGGTGCTGGCAGACGTGGGACTGCATTGCTACACAGCAGCAGCTGCTAACTGCCTTTTGGCGGTAGACGGTGTAGCATGAGTGATAGCCATGGGGCTGGCAGCCGTAGGGCTGCATTGCACCAGCCCCTTGCCAGGCGATGGTATATTATGACTGGTATCCGTCGTCATCGTATTGGTGTGGCTGTCAATCATGGCCACCTGGGCAGACATGCTACTGTTTCGATGATGATGGCTACCAGTCGTAATATACTATTTTCTGCCAATTGCCCAGTATTGTCTGCTAAGCACCCAGAAGAGGCCGAGGGCGATGCTGGGTGCTGGCGGACGTGGGGCTGGCAGACGTGGGGCTGCATTGCTACACAGCAGCAGCCCCTTGCCTTTTGGCAGATGATGGTATTTTATGATTGGTATCCGTCATCGTCGTACTGGTATGGCTGTCACTCATGCTGCACCGTCGGCTGCCACCTTAAGATGTAAAAAATAGATTTGTTCTGTATTCATATGCTTCCCCTTCCTCCGTGAAATCAATGGCCTGCTAAGCCCAGGGTTTTCATTTTAATCTTTGGGGGGACCATTCTGTGTGACAGTTGTTTGTGTTTCTCCCTGTTCCTGTACCTGTACGCCATGTCGTCACTCGGCCCTCCCTCCCTCCCGCCCTCCCTCCTTCTCCTGGTCCATCAGATACTACTTTCGCGCCTTTTTTCTGACCAGGCGCCATAGCTAGCACTGGGATCATGGAGCCCGCTCAGATCACCGCGGCAATTATGAGCACTATGAACACCACGCGCATTGTCCTGGAGTATATGCAGAGCCAGGACATGCCAAGGCGAAACCCGGACCAGGCGAGGAGGCGATTGCAGCGCGGCGACGAGAGTGATGAGGAAATTGACATGGACATAGACCTCTCACAAGGCACAGGCACCAGCAATGTGGAAATCATGGTGTCACTGGGGCAGGTTGATGCCGTGGAACGCCGATTCTGGGCCCGGGAAACAAGCACAGACTGGTGGGACCGCATCGTGCTGCAGGTATGGGACGATTCCCAGTGGCTGCGAAACTTTCGCATGCGTAAGGGCACTTTCATGGAACTTTGTGACTTGCTGTCCCCTGCCCTGAAACGCCAGGATACCAAGATGAGAGCAGCCCTCACAGTTGAGAAGCGAGTGGCGATAGCCCTGTGGAAGCTTGCAACGCCAGACAGCTACCGGTCAGTCGGGAATCAATTTGGAGTGGGCAAATCTACAGTGGGGGCTGCTGTGATCCAATTTGCCAGGGCAATGAAAGACCTGGTGATAGCAAGGGTAGTGACTCTGGGCAACGTGCAGTCAATAGTGGATGGTTTTGCTGAAATGGGATTCCCAAACTGTGGCGGGGCCATAGACGGAACCCATATCCCTA
Organism: Chrysemys picta bellii; assembly: GCF_011386835.1. NCBI lineage: Eukaryota > Metazoa > Chordata > Testudines > Emydidae > Chrysemys > Chrysemys picta. The sequence continues at coordinate 2,285,816 of NC_088814.1, read as the reverse complement.
TCTTGTCACCGGAGCACCAAGCCACCGACTACATAAACCGCAAGGGGTACTTTTCAATGCTGCTGCAAGCCCTGGTGGATCACAAGGGACGTTTCACCAACATCAACGTGGGATGGCCGGGAAAGGTACATGATGCTCGCGTCTTCAGGAACTCTGCTCTGTTTCGAAAGCTGGAGGAAGGGACTTTCTTCCCGGACCAGAAAGTGACCATTGGGGATGTTGAAATGCCTATCGTGATCCTTGGGGACCCAGCCTACCCCTTAATGCCATGGCTCATGAAGCCGTACACAGGCAGCCTGGACAGGAGTCAGGACCTGTTCAACTACAGGCTGAGCAAGTGCCGAATGGTGGTGGAATGTGCATTTGGACGTTTAAAAGCGCGCTGGCGCAGCTTACTGACTCGCTCAGACCTCAGCGAAAAGAATATCCCCATTGTTATTGCTACTTGCTGTGCGCTCCACAATATCTGTGAGAGTAAGGGGGAGACCTTTATGGCGGGGTGGGAGGTTGAGGCAACTCGCCTGGCCGCTGATTACGCGCAGCCAGACACCAGGGCGGTTAGAGGAGCACAGCAGGGCGCGGTGCGCATCAGAGAAGCTTTGAAAACGAGTTTTGTGACTGGCCAGGCTACTGTGTGAAACTTCTGTTTGTTTCTCCTTGATGAACCCTCCAAACCCCCCCCACCGACCCGGTTCACTCTACTTCCCTGTAAACCAACCACCCCACCCCACCCTCCCCTCCCGCTTGCAGAGGCAATAAAGTCATTTTTTTTTTAACATTCATGCATTCTTTATTAGTTCCTTACAGAGGTAGGGGGATAATTGCCAAGGTAGCCTGGGATGGGTGGGGGAGGAGGGATGGAAAAGGACACACTGCATTTTAAAACTTTAACTCTTATTGAAGGCCAGCCTTCTGATGCTTGGGCGATCATCTGGGGTGGAGTGACTGGGTGGACGGAGGCCCCCCCACCGTGTTCTTGGGCGTCTGGGTGAGGAGGCTATGGAACTTGGGGAGGAGGGCTGTTGGTTACACAGGGGCTGTAGCGGCGGTCTCTGCTCCTGCTGCCTTTCCTGCAACTCAACCATACGCTCGAGCATATCAGTTTGATGCTCCAGCAGACGGAGCATTGCCTCTTGCCGTCTGTCTGCAAGCTGACGCCACCTATCGTCTTCAGCCCGCCACTTGCTCTGTTCTTCCCGCGATTCAGCCCGCCACCTCTCCTCTCGTTCATATTGGGCTTTTCTCATCTCCGTCATTGACTGCCTCCACGCATTCTGCTGTGCTCTATCAGCCTGGGCGGACATCTGCAGCTCCGTGAACATCTCGTCCCTCGTCCTACGTTTTCTCTTTCTAATGTTCACGAGCCTCTGCGAAGGAGAAACATTTGCAGCTGGCGGAGGAGAAGGGAGAGGTGGTTAAAAAAGACACATTTTAGAGAACAATGGGTACACTCTTTCATTACAAGGTCGCATATTTCGGCTTGCAGGCAGCCATCGTAGGCCACAGTGTTTTGGCTTTTTTAACCTTCTTAACATGCGGGAAAGGTTGCAAACAGCAGCGCATTTCCCATATCAAGGATGAATTGGGTTGTCCATTTAAAATGGGGTTTCAATGTAAAAGGAGTGGCTGCGGTTTCCCGGTTAACATGCGGCACAAACACAAGTAAACCCCCCCGCCCCACACACACACACGATTCTCTGGGATGATCACTTCACCCCTCCCCCCACCGCGTGGTTAACAGCGGGGAACATTTCTGGTCAGAAGAGCAGGAACGGGCGCCTCTGAATGTCCCCTTAATAAAATCACCCCATTTCAACCAGGAGAGCTTTCTGGAGATGTCCCTGGAGGATTTCCGCTCCATCCCCATACACGTTAACAGACTTTTCCAGTAGATGTACTGGCCGCGATTGCCAGGGCAAAGTAATCATTAAACACGCTTGCTTTTTTTTTGTAATGTTTACAAATAGTTACAAAGTTACACTCACCAGAGGTCTCCTGTGTGCCCTGAGGGTCTTGGGTGAGTTCGGGGGTTACTGGTTCCAGGTCCAGGGTCACAAACATATCCTGGCTGTTGGGGAAACCGGTTTCTCCGCTTCCTTGCTGCTGTGAGCTACCTACAGTACCTCCATCGTCATCATCCTCCTCGTTCCCCGAACCGTCTTCCCTGTGTGTTTCTCCAGTGAGAGAGTCATAGCACACGGTTGGGGTAGTGGTGGCTGCACCCCCTAGGATCGCATGCAGCTCCGCGTAGTAGCGGCAAGTTTGCGGCTCTGCCCCGGACCTTCCGTTTGCTTCTCTGGCTTTGTGGTAAGCTTGCCGTAGCTCCTTAATTTTCACGCGGCACTGCTGTGTGTCCCTGTTATGGCCTCGGTCCTTCATGGCCTTGGAGATCTTTTCTAATACTTTTCCATTTCTTTTACTGCTACGGAGTTCAGCTATCACTGCTTCATCTCCCCATATGGCGAGCAGATCTCGTACCTCCCGTTCGGTCCATGCTGGAGCTCTTTTGCGATCCTGGGAGGACTCCATCACGGTTACCTGTGCTGATGAGCTCTGCGGGGTCACCTGTGCTCTCCACGCTGGGCAAACAGGAAATGAAATTCAAACCTTCGCGGGTCTTTTCCTGTCTACCTGGTCAGTGCATCTGAGTTGAGAGTGCTGTCCAGAGCGGTCACAATGAAGCACTGTGGGATAGCTCCCGGAGGCCAATAACGTCGAATTCCGTCCACACTACCCCAATTCCGACCCGCAAAGACCGGTTTTATCGCTAATCCCCTCGTCAGAGGTGGTGTAAAGAAACCGGTTTAAAGGACCCTTTAAGTCGAAAGAAAGGGCTTCGTTGTGTGGACGTGTCCAGGCTTAATTCGGTTTAACGCCGCTAAAGTCGACCTAAACCCGTAGTGTAGACCAGGCCTAAGTCCGAGGGGCCTCTCTGCACCCGAAGTTATCAGTACCACTAATGGCTGCACTGCGGCTGCACCTAGAGGCCAGGGCTCTGTTGTGTGCGGCGCTGTACGCGCACCTAACAAAGAGATGGTCTGTGCACCTGACAAGCTGCTTGGTGGATACGGTGCAGTAACAGCTTCAGGGACCCTGTGCGTCTGGCTCACCCCAGCAGGGTGAAGCAGCGATGGCCTGGAAGCAGTGATGGCCTGTGATTTCCATAAGCCCCCCTCCCGAGCCTGTGTGGACAGCCGCCCAGCCCCGCCCCACATGGGTCCCCCACCTCCCAGCCCATCACCATCTGCAGCACTGGGAACACCTCAATATCTCTATTGCCCTCGTCAGCCCTTGCCCCCTATTGGGATGGGTGCATCAGCGACCGGGGCTTTTCGGCCTCCACGGGCCCGTAAAAGGAGTGGCTACTGGCTATGGTGGCAAAACTCCTGCTTGCAATGGTTCCTGCCTGTGTCTGCAGAAGCAAAAGGAAGGCAAGTCTGATCCCGGCCAGTCCCTGGTACAGGGACAGTTTCAGCTGCGATTGGAGAAGAGGTGGAGAGTCAGCGAAGCTGATCGGGGGGCAGGGCTGAGGGATTGGTGAGGGGCAGGGGGAGCACAGCAGGTGGTTCTGGTTCTGGTTCGGGAGCCATTCAGTCTCCAGAGCTCTCAAGTCGGCACCTTTCCCCCATGCTAACTTCCCCCTAAAAGGTCAGGCAGGCAGATCAGGACTGAACAGAGTGTTTCCAGCTGCCATGACACAAGCAGCTCCCCTGGCTTGTGTTTTGCAGGCCTCAGAGCTCGCCGGGCAGAGGCAGCTGTTGTATACCCCTGACCCAGACAAAACTAGGCCTGGCTCTCTGTGACTCAGGCGCATTCCTGAGGCAGGCCAGGACGTGTGTTCCAGGTACTGTTTATCTCAGCGCTCTGGCCTCAGGCTGGGGCGGCCTCCGGTCTCCCGCTGAGACATGTGAGAAGATAATTACAGGCTAGTTAAGACTTCAAAGGTTTTACATTCCTTCCCATGGGGCCACGCCTGGGACAGACTGTTCTCCAAAGTGCCACTTCCCATGGATCAGGCCCCTCAAAGCCACAGTGGCCAGTCTGGGCCCTGGGAGTTGCAGTCTTGTCACCCCGTATTTCAGGGTGACACACACGGGGTCTCCTCTGAGACCTGGCTCGGTGACCCCCCATTAACACCCTGGAGCCTATTTCAGTGACAAACAAACCTCCAGCAGGTTCCTTCAGCTCAGCCCCTGCAGCAGGTCTGGGTGTCTCCCAGGCAGGGCACCCTTCTCCTAGGCCTCAGCCAAGACCCTGTCTGGTGCAGAAGGATGCTCGGTCTGCTTGGCCCAGTCGCTTCTGCTGACAATAAGCCTGCAGCTAGCACCAGCTGTGGTGGTGCTTTTTGTGATGTGGACACACACACACACACACACACACACACGGGGCCTGGACTGAGACGATTCACACAAGCCTCTCTGGGCAGCCGCCAGGGACCTCAGCTGTTTCTGCCAAGCTTATCTGCACCACGGAGCTTTGGCCAGCTCGAGAGCACGCTCCATTCGTTCTGGCTTGGCATGAGCTAGCAATACCTTGAGAACCGTCTTCCTCGCTCCGGTTCTCTTGTGCTGGTTAGGGCTCCCCGGAGCTGCTGGGAATCATGGTATCCTTACACGTGCTCCTAAAAACCGACTGATTCCCACTGAGATGTGATTTAATCCTGACCCCATCTCCTCTTTGGGCCCGCACAGCAATGAGAGCCAGATTCCTGGCTCAGGTGCATCCAGAGTCATGTTCTTGTCTTCAGTGGCGTAACCCTGGACAGGTGCTGGTGTAACCCTTAGGGTCTGATTAGGAGAATTGCTCCTGCTCCCCTTCCTGTTTGACCCCACAGCGATGTCATAGTCTTGCATGTGACAGCCCCATGGGATGTGACCGCCGTGGAAACAATGGTGTTGTCCGCATTGCAGCACTACACCCCAGAAGCTCAAACCGGGGACTAAGGCACCAAAATGAGGAGCCGGATTCCCAAGGTGCACAGCTGCCAGCAGCTCCTTTCGGGGCCCAAAGAAGCACTTAAGGGTGGGATTTTCAAAAGTGCCTGAGTGACTTAGGAGCATCATCGACTTTCAAAGGAACTCAGGCTCCTAGGGCACTTGGCTGCTTTTGAAAATCCCACCCTTAAATCCTGACAAAGGCACCTAAATAAGTGGCCTGATTTTCAGCACCTACTTTTGAAAATTGTGGTTTAGCAGCAGGCTCAGAAAAGGGCAGAAGGCAGCAGGGAAGTGCAGAGAAACAGGCCAGCAAGTACATTTCATTCATGACCAAGACCCCTCAAGTAGGGCCATTTACCATCTGTATGTCTCACCTGCCAGTCCTCTGCCAAGCCCCAGTGCCTACTAGTGACAGCTTCTCAGTGACTCACAGCAGCAAGTGTGTGAACTTGGCAGCTGCTCCCGGAAAATCCCCACTTGCATTGTTCCCAGCCAAGGGTGTGGAGCGCTGCAGCGAAACTCATGCAGGCCCCACCTCTCCTGCAGACACTTGCCAGCGCCAGTCAGGGGATACTCACTATCGAGTGCCAAGGCACAAAAACCTGACCAGGCAGGAGCCGCTGCCCCCTAGGCCCACGCAGGAGCCTGGCGTTGGGGGATCGATTCTAGGGCATCAGTCTGGCTTATTCTTTGGCTTATTTAATCTAATTTTGAAGTACACTGAACGCTGGTGAATGGTGCTGTATCGTATGCCTGGCCCTGCAGGCCTCTGCTTATCTCAGAGCAGGCCCAGCTCAGGCAGCCACAGGGCAAACTTCCCACTCCCGAAGAGCGTCCCCTCCAGGGACGAGGGCCGTTCAGTCCCCGGGCCCCTCTTCTGAGACTGCCAACAAAGGGCACCGACTAGTGTCAAGCGTGGGACATGGATCCGGGCAGTAGGGACTGGACTGAAACCCGCCAAGTCACACAGTCCAGCAAAGAGTGTCGGCCACTCCAGCCCCGGCTGGATTCTTGCTGGTGGCCTACATGGGATCCCATTCCCAACCCCCGATGAGGTGTATGTTGCTGTCCTGTGTGGACAGAGGGTTCACACACAAGGAACTTGGATTAATGAGCAGCTGCTGCCACTGGGAAATATCCCATTTGGGACCCTGTGGCATCTGCTTTTCACACCCTTCTTCCTTTGCAGCAAAGGTCTCACATTCTGCCCTGCCACGGGCATCAGGGTCAGATTCCAGACATCTAAATAATCATCCTCGCAGCAATGTAAGAGCAGAGGTGCTGGAACTAGGGGGGCATTCACGCCCCCCGGCTTGACGTGGTTTCCATCAGATCCAGGGTTTACAGTTCGGGTCAATGGCTCTCAGCCCCCCACTGTACACATTGCTCCAGCCCCCTGTAAGAGCTGCATTGCTGCAGAAAATCTCTTGAGTGCTGCCTGAGTGCTGGCCTGTGAGTGCAGCCTGGTGTACACTGAACTGTAGCAAGACAGGGCACTGGCAGAGAGTGAGACAGCCTGTCTCCAGACACAGCCTGGAAGGCATGAAGCCCTTTTCTCCAACCCCCTAGAATACACCCAATCCTGTCCCATTGTGAACATCCCTTCCTGGGGGGCAGCTAATGCCTCGGAGCCCGAGGACGGGGTCCCTTGGTGGCTAGTATCACTGATGTGCTGTTCTTCATCTGGGCCTGGTGTGAAGATCATTAAACTATTTGTGTGCTCCAGGGGTTAATTTATCAGTGTATTTACATGTGTCCTTTTAAACTATGAGACCTTTGAGTTTCCCAGAGCGTTGTGGGATGCAGCGTGGAATCCCACTGGCCTCCTCTCTACCACTCACGGTTTCATCCGCCACTGACTTTTATCCTTTGATTTGGTATTGGCCTTTGCTAATTTCAGGTTCTCTGAAGAGCCCGTAGCAGGGCACTACCAGCTCCTGAGAACGGAGCGTGCGGTTTTACAGTCCGGAGTCACCCGGGCGAATTTGGAAACAGGGGGGGGGGGGAGGTGCACCACGCCACACGGCACTATAGGGCACACAGCTGCTCTGCAGGGCGGAGGGGTCCTGCAGCACAGGCCACGCACTGGGGAAGGGGTCTTGCCACATGGGACAGCTCCAAACCCAACGAAGCCCTTGCTCCATCTGCTTCCTCTTCCTCACGCTCTGTCCCGTACTCTGCTGACACCTTCCCAAGGCCATAGAGCGGGAGAGGGGGCAGTCAGACGGCTGGACACGGGGGAGGTGCTGCTAAGTTTGCAGCCCACAGTCAGGTCAGATACCGCGGGGCTGTGACTTCGATTGGAATCCCTTTGGTTTGCAGCACCCGGCGGTCCCTTCGTAGGGCCCAGAGAGGGGCCTGTGGTGGCGGCCGAGTCCGGACTGGCCCAGTGCCGCCCCAGGGCAAAGAGCTGGCTGTGTCAGGGCATTCCCTTCAAAAGCAGCCAGCAGCAATTTGTTTCCTTATAAGGTAAAAAAACCAGCTTCTCTCTGGGAGTCGCCCAAGCAGCCAGGTCCAATCACGCAGGTTATGCAGACCCGCCCGGCTTGGCGAGGCCTGAGAGCGCAGGCTGGCCCCGGGCGTAAGGAGTGCTGACAGAGGGAAGCTCTCCGGGTGCATCTCCTCCCTGCTAATCAGTGACTAACACCAAGGCGTGAGCAGGTGGGGAGCAGCAGAGACAAAGGCAAACAGAAGCATGTGGAATTTACACCCTCATCCCTTATCCACTGGCCTTCCCCCTCTGACCCACGCACCAGGCCTGGAGCTCCATGCTCGGAGCAGCAATGGACACAGAGCCACGTGGGCAGCAACCATAGCGTGAGGGTCTGTTCTCTGCCATGGCAACTGGGAGCCCCTCCCACGTGGGGAGAAATCCCAGAACCAAGGAGAGTCCCAGATGAGGTTTGCTTCTGCTCAGGGGTGAATCTGGGACAAACTTTACAGGGGATTTGGCAAGCGACAGCTTAGAAAACAAAGAGCAAAATTCAAACCGAATCTGTCTCAGATCTGAGGGGAAACGAGAGGCCTCAAAGAGCAGCTAAAGATTTCGGCAGGGGAGAATGTTCTCGCCCCAAGTACGTCAGCCCAGCAGCACCCACTTTCGTGAGTAAGGGGGCAGCTCACCAGCAGTGGGACTCCACTGGGGAAACACCCAGGCTGGAGAGCTTACGAGAACAGCCTTTCTCATGGGAGGATGGTGCTTTGGCCTCCAGGCTGGACCCAGGGTGCTGAGGAAGAACTCTGCAGACGTTAGCCAAGCTTCCCTCTCCAAAGATGTGGCTGCAGGTTTAGGCCAGTTTTTCCCGTATCCAACCAAACTGACCCTTCCCAAATCACCAGCATTTCAGAGGCCTCCACTTCTCTGCATCTCCAGAGGCCCCCATTGAGCCAAGAGCTGGGGACTCCAGAGCAAAGGCAGGTACCTAGCATCAGAGGTGCCCAGTTGGGGATGAGCCCATAGGAGGTGGACAGACAGACAACACTCTGGACCTAGCCAGTCGCTGCACAAAGGGCAGACACATCCCACGGGCCACTTGCCCATTGCGGGAGCACCCCCATAGGATGGCAAGAAAGTCTCCTTTCTCCCTGGGCTTATAAAAACACTGGACACATTTGCAGTTGACCATCTGATCAGTGCACTCATAGCAGCATTTGTATTAGGGGAAAGCAGCACATAACATCATCCTCATAGAGGGGCAGTGAGGGTCAGTGGCTAGGACACTGGCCCGGTAGCCAGGACTCCTGGGTTCTGTTCCCAGCTCTGTCACTGACCTCACCCAAGTCGCTTTCCCTGTTTCTTCTCCCCCCTTTGATGGTGTGTGCTGCGAATTCTTACAGCAGGGACTGTCTCTTGCCATGTCTGTGCAGAGCCAGGCACAAGGGGCCCAATCTTGGTTCGGGGTCTCTAGGTGCTCCCGTGATACGTGTAATGGTTACAGAGATTGGCCGGCCTGGAGAGCTGCATCTCACTGAATAAACCTCAGCAAACCAAAGCCGCTTTTGACCTAATCCTTTGCTGCTGGGAGCTGGGGTCTCTTAGCAGGTTCAGCTACTACCGGACACCGCTGGCAGTGACTGCTGGACTTCCCCATTGCCTGGCGCAAGAAGGGTTAAATGCATCCGATCTGGGGTGTGAAGAACTGAGAGAGACAAGTCTCCTGTTGCCGAGTAAACGGCCACCTGCCAGCCAGCTCTCCGCTTGGACTTGCAGCCAAGGGAGAGGGGTTGGTGGGATCATGTCTGGGGCCCTTGGTGGAGCCTTTGCTCATTGGCAGCGTCGTTTGGTTTTGCAGCCCCAGTGGGTTGAACAAGTGTGGCTGATTGTGTAAGGTGCTGGCAGTGTGGAGAAGGCTGGATACACGTTCTGCCTACGATGAAGCCCGGCTGTTGGGGAGGGACGTGCCCTGGTCTCTTCTTTCCAGTAACCAGAATCAGAGACATTTGGTTCATCTCGAGTAGGGTGACCACACAGCAAATGTTAAAAATCGGGACGGGGGTGGGGGTAATAGGAGCCTATATAAGAAAATGACCCAAAAATCGGGACTGTCCCTATAAAATCGGGACATCTGGTCACCCTAATCTCGAGACAGTTTAATCCCCAAAACAAAGGCTTCCCTGCCACTGCTCTGTGCCTGTCACAGTGCTCAGTCTGCGTCGCCTGCAGGGATTAAAAGCCAAAGGACGCAGTCATGCGTTCACAGGCCATCCAAAGCACCCGGGAGGACGGGCTGAGAACAGGCTCTAATGCACTCGCTCAGGACAGCAGGAAATCCCCAGCCCTGCCGCTAGCAGGCAAAGAACGGGCGGGTTTGTGTGTGGAGCAGCAGAGAGCATGGAGCTGTACTGCTCCGCACCGGGCATGGCTCCCAGCAACCCCCACAGAGCCATGGGTCACACAGCGTATACCTCACCATAACTCCCCCCAAAGCTTTCTACTGCCAGCCTCCCAGCACGTCTCCTGCGCTGACATCGCATGAATCTACTGCAGGCCTCCCAGCACGTCTCCTGCGCTGACATCGCATGAATCTACTGCAGGCCTCCCAGCACGTCTCCTGCGCTGACATCGCATGAATCTACTGCAGGCCTCCCAGCACGTCTCCTGCGCTGACATCGCATGAATCTACTGCAGGCCTCCCAGCACGTCTCCTGCGCTGACATCGCATGAATCTACTGCCGGCCTCCCAGCACGTCTCCTGCACTGACATCGCATGAATCTACTGCAGGGCTCCCAGCACGCATCGTGCGCTGACATCGCATGAATCTACTGCCGGCCTCCCAGCACGCCTCCTGCGCTGACATCGCATGAATCTACTGCAGGCCTCCCAGCATGCATCCTGCGCTGACATCGCATGAATCTACTGCAGGCCTCCCAGCATGCATCCTGCGCTGACATCGCATGAATCTACTGCAGGCCTCCCAGCACGTCTCCTGCACTGACATCGCATGAATCTACTGCAGGCCTCCCAGCACGCATCCTGCGCTGACATCGCATGAATCTACTGCAGGCATCCCAGCATGCATCGTGCGCTGACATCGCATGAATCTACTGCAGGCCTCCCAGCACGCATCCTGCGCTGACATCGCATGAATCTGCCCTGGGCAGTAAGATGGTGCCACATGTTACTATTCTGCACAATTTAGCAAATGTTAAAAATTAATTGACACCTTAAAATACTCATCTGCCCCTGGCTGCCCCTGGACCCAGCCCCATGCTGCAGCCGGGCTCCATGGCGGGTGCATGCTGGGATGCCCCAACATTGTACAGCTCCAGGGGCCTAATCCAGCAGGGAAAGGGGAGGCTAAAGCCCTTCGGGCTCGACTGCCCGAGCAGAGCCCCGGCGTCAGAGCCTTCCCGGTCCCTGACTGCGCTGGGAGGCTGATGTAACAAAGAGCCCGGGCCTCTAAAGCAGCCGCCATTTAAAAGAAGGGTCCTGCTTTGCTCCGAAGGGCAACTCAGGGATCCAACCTGGGCAAAGCCAACTCCCCAGGCCAAATCTGTCACCCTAGAGACACCGCACTGAAGTCAGCTGGGGGACCCCAGGAGTGACTCTGGCCCCGTGTGTCCCACCCAGTGAACCCCCCCATCTCAGAAGGGATCCGTTGGGTGTCAAAGGTGACGTCTCTGCTTGGTGCTGTGCAGAGGGAAATCTCTCTGTGGTCTGGGTGTTGTCCCCTTTCTGGCTGGGTGGGGTGTTTGTGCACCGTGGGAAGCTTTGCTCCCGTTGCCAGGTACACAGGAGGGAGCTGCTGGAGCGTAGCCAGTGTTTGGCCCTAAGGGGGAGGCTGGATGTGTGGGCAGGGAGCAACCCGGTGCCTGGCCACGGGGCAGGGATGAGGCTGGGAGAATGCAGGGGCTGGGCTGGAGCCAGCGGGACGCTGCAGATCGAGACATGCGCTCCTCCCTTTGATTGTTTTGCCTAGTAAGTGAAACCAAGAATTGAGGCCCAGAGCAGGCATCAGAGCCAGGGTCCTTTCCGACCTTCCCCCTCGCCTGTGGTGGCGAATAGGACCCAAGGCATGTCCCTGATTCTCCTCTCACTCCCCCGGTATTGCAATGTGGCAACTCCTTCAGCTTCAGCGGGGTCGTCCCTGATTTATACCAGTGTCCTTAGCATTGTTCCCACTAGCGTCTCCATAGAGACCCTGCAGAGACAAGGGGAGCCCAGCTCTCTGTGCTATCCAGTACTAGTGAGCACAGCAGATCTCAGTGACCCCGCTCCACACGGCGGAGCTAACTCACTCACCCCAGCCCTGGGCCCCACTCACACCACACTTCCAGAAGCACCGGGAAGGGCGGGATGGGGTCTGCAGAGCGAGGGAGAGCCAGTAACGTGGAGCTGCACAAGGGAGAACGCGTCCCCTGACAGGGGCCAGGATGGAGGGACAAGGGAAGAGAGCAATCCTGGAGGGCTATTTTGGCCTGGACCCGAAATGAGTGGGGAGCCAATGCGACTGTCCGTGTCAAACGGGCCTTAGAAATCCCCAGATAGAGACCCATTGGCTGAAATGCCTTTGACATTAGCCCCACTGCAGGCTCATTCCCTTGGTGTTTGGTTCCTTGCACGGTGTTCAAGCAGCGTGAAGATCCCAGCTGGGAATCGGGAGTTATTGTCCATTCAGGTCTCAGTCCAGCAATTCCAGATGGCACCAAAGCCCCAGGTCTGCAGCAAACGTGAATCCCAGGAGTGAGAGCCAATAACAACCCAAGTGTTAGCCCAGAGGGACCGGGCCAGAGACAAAGGCTCCAGCATCTGAAAATCCCCCCAAGGGGCAGAAAGGGAAGCACTGCCGGGAGCATCCCGTCCCCCAGGAATGACACCCCACGGGGAGGATACAGGGCAGCGAGACGCCAGTGTCAGGAGCTGCACGGGCCAGGTGGGCCCAGGGTTAGGGGGTTTGACCTCTCGGCTCTTGCAGCCTGCGCTGGAATCCTGCCTCGAGTCACAATGAATTTGTTGGGTCTCATCCTTCTCCTGGCCTGTCCTCATTACACGCTGCCCAGGAGAGAGCGGCTCAAGACTGGCTCAAGGGGAGGGGCTGCAGGTCAGGATTGAGGGGCAGTGGCAGAGCGGTGAATGGGCCCAGGCCTGGAGGCCAGTCCATTGCCAGCACTGCGGGAGGGCCGGGTGCTGGATGGCAGTGGAGGCTGCAGTGCATTGGCCGATCTGTGTGTGGGCCCAGGCCTGGGAGAGCAGCGGGGCTGCTGGCCTGGCCTGGGGTATGTTGGTGGGGGGCAGCACCAGAATTGCTGCACTGAGCCCCGAGATGCCTTGTGTGACTGCACAGCCCAGCGCTCTCCTCCTGTCCCTTGCACAGAGCCACATGGTTTCTCACAAAACGAAAGGAAAGGCCAGCGGCCCCCGGGAAGCAGGCGAGGAGACATTTCCGACTCCAACTAGCCGTCACTGCCCCGCTCCGAGGTTCGGATGCACAAACCAAGCGGAGCTAAGATCTGTAAGTCTACTTTTGGACCTCAGAGACACGGGTTGTTTCTTTTAATGATTTGATCAACTCTGCTTTTTCTCTCTTATTTAGAGCGAAATTAGGGTTTGGCCAGAACCCCCAGGGTCTCCCAGCTCCCCTTTTCTTGGCTTCTGAGGCTGGTGCCTTTCCAGACAGATATGATCAGAGCCGGAGCATCTGTGAATAGTTCCAGCAAAGCAGGACATGTCTAGCACCAGTTGGCTCATTGGCATGTGGAAACAGATCATTATGTGGAAGAGCAGCCCAGCTGCTGATGCCAGGTGAGTTCCTGTGCAAGTAATTACTGGCTCCCTGGGCAGGGCTGGCTGCAAACTTTGAGTCAAGAGCGCAGACTAGTCATGAAATCTTGCACAGAGGGTGGAGGGAGGGTTTCTTTGATCCGTCTGTCCAGCTGGCTCTTCCATAAAGACCAAATGTAAAAATCAGGGCTCTCCCCAGATTGTCCTTTAGTTCCTTCCTCCCTCCGCACCCCCCTGACCTTCGCATCTGGGCTCCTCAGCAACATGGAAAACACACAAAGATCCAACACCCCCGAAAAGTGCAGGTGGAAAACCTCCCCCTCTGCTGCGATCAGGGGGGGCCTCTTACTCAGTCGCCCCATTGTCAAGCCAAACATCTGAGTTAAAAATCATGCCGTGAAGCCCACCAAATGCAGCCTCTGGCTGGACCCTCCCAGCCCTCCACTGAGACCGCTCTGCTGCTGCTGGCCCGGGCAAGGCCCCCCCAGCTGCAGTGGGCACGTGGCTGGCAGTGCCCTTGCAACAGGCGCTCGGGCAGGTCTAATCTCAACTTCAACTGAACTGCCCAGCACTAACCGCAGAGGAAGCGCCTGCTGCCCGGCTCGCTCCGAAAGCCCTGGCCTCTGGGAGCCTCCAGGTTTGTGGCTAACTCCACAGAGACCAGCCCAGGGCTGCACAACGAGACACCCTATCAGAGGCTGTCGGGAAGGCTGTAAATGTCCTGTCGACGTACAGCTCCATAAACACCACAATGGGCTGTCACCGGCCCTGGCTCTGGCAGGAAACATCCCTCTTTTTCTAGCCCTTTGCCAGGGCGGTACATGCCCAGCAGCTCACGGCTGTGCAGAGTCCTAGGCGGCCGTGGTGGGAGGCTCGTCTGCTGCTCTGTGGACCAGCTGATAGCAGCCATGCCCCGTCCTTCAGGCACCAGTGCTGACCCAAAGAGGAGGCACTCGGCCAATGGATGGTGCTTGCTAGAGGTGAGCAAGCCAATCTGGAGAAGAACCAACCTGAGCTCAGGCCCGGCCTTTGCCGAGGTTCTAACGCTCGGAAACTTGTTTCCTCCCATTTGTTTGTCATTTCGGTGGCTGCCTTTGCACTCAAGAGCGTCTGGGTCCGATCGGCTTCCGTCCCTGGCTGCTAACGGCCTGGTGGCAGAGGAGCTGGCAGTTAACCACGCTCACTTTCCCCCTGGTATCCCCTGGGGGTGGCCTGCATTCTGGGCACAGATACGCTGGGAGGCTCAGCTCTCTATCAGCGCACAGCCATTCTCCATGGTTGTCTGCATGGCTGACGCTGGCCCAGGAAGTGCCCATCGACATATCTCATCCAGCCAGGACTTGGGGACCCCAGTCAGGACGTGTGCTGCACCCTAAGATGTTCCTGCTCACATGGGTCCTAGGTTTGTGCTGTGCCATCCGGCACAAGTGACCTGCTGCTGAGGGGCTGACCGGGGGCTTGGAAGAGAAAGCAATCGAAGAGCCTCGTGGGTCCCAGCGACACACACCAGCCACCAGCCCACCCAGGGCCGCTCCTGCACAGGCAGTTGGAGATGGCAAATCCAGAGACCACAGGCTGCAGCAGCCCCCTCTGCAGTGACTCCGGGAGCCACCCCAGGTGGAGGTCGGGGCCTTGTTTGCTGACAGAGCCACTGGTAGCTTTGTGCTGCACCTGGACACACCTTGGGCATCAGTCATTTCGCTGCCCTCGGAGAGGCTCTGGGCAGATGCCTGAGCATCAAGGGGGCACGAGGCAGGGCAATCCCAATGCTAGGAACGCAGCCATGGCAGGGTCCCAATGTAACCTCTTGGCAGAAGGATGTTCTCCACCCTGCTCATCTCCTCCCAGCTCCTTCAACCTGGGGCTGTTCTTTTACCCCCTGGCCTGCCTGCCGCCCTCCACCACATACCTGTGGCTGGGCAGGATGAACCAACAGCACCACCTGAGGGGGTGGGATTGTTTGGGAAGAGCCTACACACTGACTCAGCCCTCTTCCCCCAAGCCCTGACCACGTCCGGCTGCCACGGGCAGATCTGCAAGGTCTCCCCAGAAAGCTGCTCTCTTGCTGCAGGACAGCTTCGCTTCTGGCCCCGGCGCACCAGGCTAGCGCCAGGAGGCTCTCAGGGTTCAGTCCCAGGGCGACGGGCTGATTCCACCTGATAACCCTTCTGTGGGATCCTCTGTGGAGGCCCTGACTGATGCTCATGTAACGCCGACAGACCCCGGCGGGCGGAATCGAACCTGGGGACGGCTGGAGTTTAGCGCATGAGCCTCTGGCTGCATGAGCTAAAAGCCAACTGGCTGTAGAGCAGACGCATAATCTCTCTCAGTGGCCTCGGTGCCACTAGCTGGGCCCGCACGCCAGACGCAGGAGGTGTGTGGGCTACACTCACTTGGCCTGTGAACGTTCCGGCGGCACAGGGACCCCCAGGGGACAGTAACGTCCTGGTGATTGGATAGTGCCTGCTCCCGAGGGACTTTAACAAGCTCTGTGCAGGGATTGCATCACTCGCCAGCTCTGGCACTTGGCAACACGGCCAAGGGCAGGAGACGACAGTCTGCAGCCTCGCCGCACTCCCTCAGCCCTCACTGGGGCCGGGCGCCGCAGGAATCACCAGTGCGAATCCTGACAGCACACGGGCCCACTCCGGCCCAAGCCCTTAGCATGTGTGAAAAAGACCCTGGCACATGGTGGGCTGTGTGCAGACCCAAACCCTCCCTACTGGGACTTCGATGCCACAAACCAGTCCCCATTCTTAGAGCAGAGAACCAGCACCACAGACTAGCTCCGGGAAGATGATCAGTAAATGCCCGGGAGAAGGGGAATCACCTTTGCTGTTATTTACATTACAGTAACAGCTACAGAGACAACTGAGATGGGGTCCTGTTATGCCGGGCGCTGCACAGACGCAGCGAGAGCCCGTCCAGGCCCCCTAAGAACTTGCAGTCCAAAGGGAGGGAGGGCAGGTGATTTGGCCAAGGAACCAGGCGGCCTTGCTAACCTCAGCAATGCCCAGGGCTTCCCAGAGCTCCGGAGATTCTCAGCTGCGTTGGAGAGGCGCTACCTGCCTGTTGCGCAGGGATGGAGAAGGCGGGTTGGGCGAACCTGAATCCAGCTTGATTAGAACATTTATGCTGCCATCTTGTGGACAAAAGAGGTTTGCACACTCCAGAGCACGGAGAAAGTGGGGGCTTTGGCAAACCGTATTCGGCCGGGCCCCACTAATGGAAAGGGCTGAAGGCTTTGGACGTTCACCGCTTTGCTGTCCAGACCCCATGGGGCCTTTCCTAGGCAGCCTGTCTCAGAAATCCCAGTGATGCTGGTTCAGCCAATGCCCCGTTCGGATCGTCCAGCTAGAGAGATCGTCCTTCGAATTGACATTCTTCTTTCTGCCCTAACCGGAGCCCATTCCAGCTGCAGTGCTTAGGGCCCCAACTCCAGTGTTATTAACATCCTGGGTAACCCGGTCGCTCTGCAGCCCCAGGCGAGACATTTCACGTGTACTGAGACCCGTTCATCCCGCAGGGCCCCAAGGTGCTTCCCAGACACTGGGGCCTGATTCCCAGCCTCAGAAAGGCCTGGACAGACGGGGGGTGTTGCCTGGCAGCTCTGCTCCCTCGCAGGCAGTGGGGTGGGGGGACAGCAGCCAAACCAGGGTTTCTGTCGCTGGATGTGCAGCTGACGTGACTGTGATCCAAAGCGCCTGTGTACACCCTGCATTCGCTGTCGCTGCCCTAGCAACAACCAGAGGGGAATGAGTCCGGCTGGGCCTTCTGCTCCGGCCGGGTCGGGGGGCAGAAAAGAGGTGGCTCTCGGATGGTCTCCTCCCAGGATGTCCAGGGCTTGGAGCTGGGACTCTTCCATGTAGCATACTTGGGTCACTGTGCCCAAGGGTTGGTCTGTGCTGACACCCAGTGGCCATGCCTGGGACACAAAGCCAATGTATTTGGTGTAGCGGCTTTTAGCCTGAGCAAAAACATGTGCCAGGGGAATGTGAATCAACCCCCCCATGGCAGGATTTGGGGGGCATCTGCCGGGCCAAAGGCATCGGTGTCTCCCATCACCACCCCCACCAACTGCTCAGGCACCAAGTGGGCCCTGGGGTGGGTGAACGAGCATCAGAGCCATGGCATAGAGGGATGGAAAAGCTCCATTTGGCCTCTGCCAAGGCAGGGTTGCTCCCTACGCTGAGATCCCAGGCCTGGACGCCCTGGCCAGGACAGTAGGGTCAGATCTGTGCTCCCTTGTTATTGTTTGCAGAACAGGAGCAGGTCCTTGTACTCTGAAACGCCCCCCCCCCCCCCTTGCAGACAGAAAGGAAAGTGGGGGGGGGCTAAAACTGACCCATCCTTCAGTGACTGGGGCTTGTTCACCGGGAGCTCCCCGTGGCCACGCTGTGACATCACGCCTGAGGTCACATGCTCCCTCTCCCAGCCTGCTCGGACGGGATCTCAGGAATTTGGGGGACCCAGAGCCCATGGGCCCCTGAAAACTGTTTGCAGCAGCTAACTGTCCAGCTCCACCTTCCCACGAAGGGCGAGGGCAGGGACCACTCCAGGCCAAGGGACCCAGCTCCTCAGAGCTCATGGTCCAGGGAGTGATGGATGAACTAGTCGCTGCTGCCTCCTGGTGCCAGCAGGCAGGACTGCGGGTCTCTCTTTCCTGGAGTTCTGGGGCCCTGGGACCTGCCATACCCAGAGGGAAGGGACCTCTCCTCGGGTTCAAGGAGGCTAATCACTAGGTGCCATCTGACTGCAGCTCCAGAGGGGAGCCCAGTGCCTCCGAAAGGCACCAGCAGCTAAAGGGGGCCTGTCCCCTGCGTTAACTCTCTCCATCCTCCGGGCCTGGGACCACCCCGTTCAATGCTGCAAAGCACCAGTCAGTGTTTATGGTCCGCTATGGATCGGGGTCCACTGAGTGGAGGGGCTGGTGGGGCAGGGGGAGGTTGGTGGGGCAGGCGAGGGGGCTGGTGCGGCTCTGTGGGGGGCGGTGCACTCACCCTGGGTTGGAATCCTGGCTTCGCTCACACATGCCATGAGTTTGCTGGGTCTCCCTCGGGCCCCACCCCAGAAAGCCCCACACAACAGCTCCATCCTGAGCCGCGCTGCGCCACTTGCTTTATTGGAACCCAAAGCCACAGAAAACCAAGTGGAAAATCAGTGGGGCAGGGGCAGCTGGGGCCCGATTGGTGGGGAGGGATCCCCCTTTCTTCCCCAATCCCAGCATGCCTCAGAGGGGATGCTCCACCTCCTCCGTGCGGGAAGACACCACCCTGCCGTCCAGCAGCTCCTCGATCACAGTCTTCACCCTCCTGGAGGTGGGGGAGCTGTTAACAGCCTCTGGGAGAAGGAAAACAGGAGAGTGGGGCTGGGGAATTAACTGAGCAGGGGTGGGCGGAGAATCAAAGCATCCACCCGCACACACGGTGCCAAAACCCCAGCCCCACTGCAGGGGGCACAGGGACATGCCATGCTGTGACCCCTGCCCGCCTTGGTGTAGTCAGCCTCCGAGTCTGTCGCCGGTTCCCGTCTGACCCAGGTCAGCAATGACTGAACAGTGTCACCCCCAACCCCAGGGTGTTCGGGCCACGGGCTTGATCCTGCCGTCAGTGGGCAGCTCTCCCCAGTGCCAGCAGCGCCACTGGGCTCTGCCTGCAGCCCCTGCAGAGAGGCTGAGACTGACTGGGCCGCAGAGTCCGGGCGCCATTCTCCCTCCTCTGCTCACCTGGAGGTGTCTGTCTCACAGGTGACTTGGCGTCAGATCTGCAGGGAGAAAGGACAGGCACCCAGCTGAGCCAGGGAGCAGCAACCCGAAGCCACCAAAGGCCCCTCCTGGGCTCAGCCCCTCTCTCCTTGGGACCCCGGCCAGGAGTCTGATCAGGTGCAGCCCCTGCCCCTCCAGCCCCCAAATCCCTTGTGAGTCTCCCAAAATGCTGCAGCGTCCCCTTTTCTGCGGCAAAGGGAAGGTCCAGGCAGCTGCTCTCGCTTGCCAGTATTGAGCCAGACACCAGGGATCCCATCTCATGGCTGCTGGTGATACAGGGAATGGGGCCAATACCCGGAACGGAAGGGAGGGGGAGACCCTTGCACAGGGCTGTCCTCAGCACTGAGGTAGCATGACCTAGTGGTCTGGGCCTGGCCCGTCTCTGGGGCTCCCCTGACCAATCCCCACCCTTCATGGGTTCTTCACTTTCCTCCTCGAGTTCCAGGCTGCCATTGTGCTCATCCGTGGCCACTAGGGGGTGCTCTCAGGGAGGCATTTTGCCAAGCTCACCCTCGTTAATAACGTGACGGGGGGTCAGTATCACTAGCCCCATTTTAAAGCTGGGGAGACCGAGGCACAGAGAGGAGGAGGGATTTGAGTCACTGCTGGGAATGGAACCCAGGAGTCCTGACTCCCATCCCCCTGGCTTCTGCCCCAGACCACACTACCCGCAGCGAGTACTGCCCGTCTGAGGGTCTCCGCCCGCCCAAGCCCAAGGCCCCTTGAGCTCAGAGCTGCGTGTTCCCGACCTGACATCGTCACCCTCCAGGAGGCGCCGGTAGGTGGCGATTTCCATCTCCAGCCTGGTCTTCAGATCCAGCAGCTGCTGGTGCTCCTCAGCCTGGCGCTGGGTGTCAGTTCTCAGCTGCGCCAGCTCGGCCTCCTTCCCGGCGATGCACCCGCGCAGCTGCGCCAGCTCGGCCCCGGAGCCAGCCCGGGTCTCAGCCAGCGTGCCCTCGAGAGCCTCTTTCTGAAAGCAGAGGCGGGATGAGCCCAGCTGCAGACGCCGTCCCAGGTGCAGGCGGGGGAGCGACACCCTGGCTGGCTCATTACAGCGAGGCCAAGAACCGATTTTTCGGTTCGGCCAAACAATTGGGGGCGGGAGGGGGAGCGTCTCGGGCTGACCCAAAAGGACCATTTTGCGGGGCACCGTTCTACAGCTGCTCCGACCCCAGCCTTGAT
This sequence comes from Chrysemys picta bellii, assembly GCF_011386835.1. Taxonomy (NCBI): domain Eukaryota; kingdom Metazoa; phylum Chordata; order Testudines; family Emydidae; genus Chrysemys; species Chrysemys picta. The sequence continues at coordinate 2,265,711 of NC_088814.1, read as the reverse complement.
GGCAAGAGGCCTGTGTACCCACCATGCTGTAGAGTGACTGCAGCTCAATCTCTAGGCCCTGGACTACGCGCCTCAGCTCCGTGAGCTTCGTCCTGGCACCCTGGACGGCTTCCGCGCTGGTGGCCACCTCCTGAGCGACCGTCTTACACTGCACGGAAGAGAAGAGCCTCAGGGTCTGGGGCACTAGCACTCGCAGTTGCCATCTCATGGCTCAGGGGATATTCTGCACCCTCTCTGGTATGGGATGGAGAGAGACCCCTGGACCATGGGGATGTGTGACACGGGTCGATGCAGCCACCCACCCCCAGACCTCCTGCGATGCGTGGGAACGTGACCACTTGCCAGAGATGAGCAGTAGCCGAGCAAACCATCCGCCACAGGGCAGGCTCAGACCATCTTGTGGCTTGTTGCTGAGAGGCCCCTACCTGCTCCTTGTGCCAGGCCGCAGCCTCTCTGTGGTTCCTCTCAATGACGTCCTCGTATTGGTCCCGGATCTCTGCCAGGGTTTTCACCAGGTCGACACCGGGAGCAGAATCCACCTCCACACTGACTGAGCCTCCCAGGCGACCTTGGAGAGCAGCCGCTTCCTGCAGGATGTAACGGGAACCAGTCCCTGTGAGAAGGAGCAGGAGGCTAGGCAGTGGGCGGGGGGGGCAGCCAGACCGCACAGTGGATCCTATCTTAGGTGTGGTGACTTAGCCGAGGGAAGGGAAAGGAAGGAGTTTAGTTAATCCCCAGAGGATGTTTGTCCAGGTCATGGACGCAACATCCCATGTGGCAGGATTGGTAGACCAAGCTGGGTACATGAGAGGCCCTGGGCTGGAACAGGAGAAGGGGCTGCGGGTCGGGATTGAGGTGCGTTTGCGGAGCTGGGTGGTGGAGGAGGCCAGGGCTGGGCTAACACAGGGGCTGCGGGTCAGGATTGAGGTGCGTTTGCGGAGCTGGGTGGTGGAGAACCCAGGGCTGGGCTAACACAGGGGCTGCGGGTCGGGATTGAGGCCCCCGAGTGGCCCTTGCAGATCCCACCGGGGCTTTGCAGTGACCGCACCTCCCCGTGGTTCTTCTGGAGTTGAGCCAGCTCCTCCTGCAGGCTTCCCAGCTCCTCCTGCAGGCTGGCTCTGCTCAGGGTCACCTCGTCCAGGACCTTGCGCAAGCCGGCGACGTCGCTCTCCCCGCCCCGCCGGATGGCCAGCTCCGACTCAAACCTTTATGGAGAGGCTGCGTCTCAGTGACCCAGTCGCCGCTACGTGGGTCCTGGACACCCGCTGGGCCCTGCTGGCTGAGCATGGAAACCCGGCCAGGTTTGTCCTAGGAGTGCTAATGACACGATGGTCCCTGCTCTGGGACCCTCATGCAGACGCCATCGGCCTGGGGCTGAGCGGAGTGCATGGGCATCTGCAGCCAGGACATTCACCTCTGCTGGGTTTTCAAAGCAGTTGTCATGATCGTGAGCCCTTTGGGGCAGGGAGCATGTGTGTACAGCTCCCAGCACCATGCGGCCCCTAAGGCCCCATCCCCCTACCCCGCCTCTTCCCTCATGGCCCCACCCCCACTCCACCTTTTCCCTGGAGGCTCCACCCCTTCTCCGCCTTTTCCCCAAGGTCCCGCCCCCATCGCTCGCTCCTCTCCCCGCCTCACCCCGTCACTTACTGGATCATCTCAAGGAGCCTGCCTGCAGGTAGGAGGTGGCCCTGGCAGAGCCGGGGCTGGTGTGGGTTGATAACCTGGCTCCTCTCCCTGCCCCAGGTAACCGGGCTTTTGGTTCAGGTGCCATTTAGGGTTGCCAAGGTCCCCTTTTCGACCAGACTTTCCAGTCGAAAACCGAGAACCTGGCAACCCTAAATGGTACCTGGACACAGAAGCCAAAACCCGGACGGGTCGCAACCCTAAATAAGTAACATCCGCCAATGCACCGCCCTCTTTTGCATGCGCAAATGCCTGTCTCACGCCTGCGGCGGACGTGCTTGCAAATGTCACTGGGGCCATTTCAGAGCCTGCTTTGAAAATTTTGTCCTTAAAGAAAAAGGCCGAGGAGGAGGAGGAGGAGGAGGAGGAAGGGTGTCCAATGAAGATCCCTTACTTCACTCTGAAGTCGTCAGCAGCTAGTGTGGCATTATCAATCTGCAGGATCAGTTGGGCGTTACTCGTCGACGCTGCCTGGATCTGCAGAAGGAGGGAACGGGTGCTGCTGTTGTTTATTGGGTGACGGCCGGGTAGGTCAGTTACAGGTCAGTGGGCTGTTGGCTGCCCCCTGCTGTTATGTGAGCCATACTCCAGCTCTCAGGTGTATAACTTTACAGGTCAGGTGGTCAGTCCCAGCAGATCTCAGAATAACGGCTCTTCAAATCCCGTTGCAGTTGAAGTGGAAATATGAGCATGATGGGAATCAGAATGAGGAGAAATTACCATCTGCCATCACAACCCCTCTCTCTTACACACACACACACACACACACACACACACACACACCTCTCTGTCAGGGAATGATTCAGACACTCTGAACACGGCTGCTTTCCATTTCTGAGCCGCATTAATTTTTCACACTGGTACAAGATGTTGGTCCCTATTTCAGCAGCGAAATAGTGAATGCTGCTGACCATTGAATTGCCATTATTAGGGTTCAGAGTCAACGCCCCTCTGAGATGAACAGGAACAGTTCACACCATTCAGAGCTATTGGCAGAGGCCAAACACGGCTCAGGCTGGTGCCTCTGCATCAGCCACACCAGAGTCACAATGGGAAGATTAGCTTCCTAATGACAAGGGCTTGTGTGCTTTAAGGGAAGGCTCAAGGCAGCCGCTGAAATCCAGTCCCTGTAACAACACGGGGCAGTTCCTGGAGGCAAGGGGGGAAATGGAGCCGTGAGTCAATGCCAGGTCCCCCCTTAGGGGAAGGACTCGGAGTCCCAGTACCTGTGATCTGAGCTCCGCAATGGTGCTGAAGTAGCCACTCAGGTCCTGGCATCCAGCCTGCGCTCTCTTTGCATAGACTTCCCGGATCTGCCGCTCCAGCTGCCCATTGGCTTCCTCGAGAGACCGCACCTGGCAGGGGATTGAAGGCAGGTGAAGATCCAAGTGGGTGGTGACGGAAAAGGCTCCTCACCGGTCAGGGCCTGGGGTTCTGGGCTCTCCCTGGTAACAAAGCCGAACCCGCATCACTGCCTCAAGGGGAGCGGCCGGGGGGCACAGCCCTTTGCTCACAGCAGATTTATGTGTGCATTTGGGGGCTGGGTTTCAAAGTGGCCTCAGGCCAGACTCTGAATAAAGCTCTAGAGACTCTGGTGATGGGCAGCCTAGCGAGAGAGATTTCTGCACCCGCCTGGCTTGTGCACTCTGCAGAACTCAGCTCTGCCCTTGCCGCTGGTATCTGTATAACCCACTGGTCCGTGTGTCGGCTGCCCTGTGTTTGTACAGCCCCCAGCACCACGGGGACTGTTCTCAGCTGGCCCCGCGTGACTACCATACCAAACAGGGTTAACAGGAAGAATTCCCGAGGATGTTCCCTTATCTAGAGCTTTGCTGCCCGCTGGGTTTCACTCGCTCTCCCGCTGAGCCGTGAGGCTGCCTTCCAGCCCATCCGGGTGGTGCACTCACCGTCTCCAGGTAGGCAGCCAGGCGGTCGTTCAGGTTCTGCATGGTGTCCTTCTCATTCATGCTGAGGAGGCCTGGTTCCCTGGCACCTCCTCCCAGCCCAGGCCCGACTATACCGGCACTGCCAGAAAACAGGCGGCTGCTGGTGCTCCCAGCCCCTCCGCAGACACCGAGCCCTCCCGGAACGCCCCCCTGCAGCCCCACCACGCGGACCCAGCTCAGCCTGGGCCCCAGAGTAACCCCAGAGCGGGAGAAACTGGCCATGGTCCAGCTGAAGGCACCTCGCAGCCCAAATCCCTCCCTCTGCAGAGTGACCAGGAGTCAGGCTGCACCGAATCCCCGGGGAGTTCCCTTATATAGGGAGTGGAGGGGCTGAGGCAATGCACCTGACCTCTCCCCTATTGCACTGGCACCAGGTGGAACACAGACACCTGGTGACTTGTTTTCTTCTCTTTTCAGCCAAACTTGCTTTACAAGGAGAGGGAGGCCAGGGCCCGGATTCTGATCTGTCAGCCCCAGCTGTGCTGCTGCCGGCTGCGTGACGTTTGCAGTCATCTGCCCGGGACGCACGGATCGCACGACCCCCACCCCAGCCGCTCTGAGCGCTGTCGGGAGGTGTCCTGGCCCCGCGAGCAGCGGCCTTATCTGCTGGAACTTCCCCCAGCAGCCAGCGCCTGGCCCCCTCCCTGCCAGGCACGCAGGCGGCCGAGCAGGATGGCTCCCCTGGCACCGCTAGCTGCGATCCCGCTATTGCACACATTGCTAGTGCTGTGCGCTCAGGACGCTCCCACGCTCCCGTCCCTGCATGCAATGGGACACGTGGCCAGCACATGGCGCAAGACCCGTTGGAAAAGGTTCCCCTTGAATAAAGAGGAGACACTATTGAGTGTCCGGCACACTCCATCCTGGGAATAGCAAATACAGACATCAGCCTGCGAGTCACACAATGCTTCGGGTACGGCACAGCTCTGCTTCTACAGCTGTTGGGGTCCTTCCAGGGGCACAGCTGTTTTGCCAGGAACTCCCTGCCCCAGCGAACGCCTCCCAGCCCTCAGCACTTCGCTACCTTGTGGGTACGGGATAAGCACCTGGCATTTGGAATGGCTGCATCGCACCACCCGGCTAGTGGGGCCTGCTAAAGACCCAATGGCCTGAAGGGCAGCCTCCTAGAATTAGAGCCACGAGCTTGATTAAAACTCGAATGCTATTTCTGTTCTAGGCTGTGCAGGCTCTGACACCGCACTCCTCACCAGAGCAGCTGCGCGCCTTCCAGAGTGCAGGACATGCCGCTCCCCCTCTCAGATCCCCCCTTACTGGCTCGTTAGCATGATCAAAGAAGTGTTGTGTGTGAAGAACCCAGCCAGTGCGGCCTCGAGGCCGGGAGAGAGGAGGTGACACAGAGAATGCTGGGGAAGAAAAGCTGGTTCATGAGAATGTTTGAGCCTGGAGGCCGGGTCTGAGCTGTGGAAGAGAAACAACAGGAAGCCAAAAGTTGGCTTAGGCACCTGAGTGCTGCTAATTATTCCAGGTTTACCCAGGTAACAATAACCCCTAGCTTGTCTCTAGTCCTTTTCAGCCGTAGATCTCAAAGCACTTTACAGAGGCCAGGATCATTATTTTCAGATGGGGAAACTGAGGCACGGATAGAGGAAGTGACTTGCCCAAAGTCACCCAGCAGCCAAGAACCCAGGTCTGCTGAGTCCCTCTCCAGCGCTCTAACCACATGCTGTGCTGCTGAAGGTACCAGCTTTGTTTCTGTAGGACAGACCTGTGGCGCTGCCCTACCATTCCATCCAGCAGGCGTGGTGGAGAGCCGGCAGAGAAAGGGTTAATCTAGCACTAGTTTAGTTGCCCCCAGCCAGGCCCGTCCTGCATTCCTGGGGCGGTAGATGTGGCTCTAACAAGGTGAACCAGTGGGGCTGGGGCCTGAGGAATCGTTTCTGTTCTCAGCTCCATGCAAAGCAGGGCTGGAGGCCCGGCCTGCCGGTATGTTCTGGTTCTGGTTCTGGTTCCAGCTGGGGCACTGAGGGGCGCACACGCTGCCTGCCCTCGGTACCTGCCTCCACCTGTCTGGTGTGTACGGACGGCGAGTGGCCTGCGGCACCTGCAGCCACGTCCAGCCAGTGACACGTCCAGGCACCGGAACCAGCCAAGCCAGCTGGCCCAGCACCCGCCACCGGCAAACAGCAGCAGCTGAGGCCACCGAGGTGGCTGGACCTTCGCAGAAGGGGAGGAGCTGAAAATATTTCTGCAGAAAAACTAGGTGGCCAGGGGAAATGGGAGGCGTAATAAATTCCTCCATTTCAAAGCCAGAAGGGACCCCTGTGACTTCCCGTGTAACACGGGCCCTGGGACTGCCCTGACTTCATTCCTGTTCCCACGAGACAAACAGCCAATCTGGATTTCAAAATGGCCAGTGAGGGAGAATCCGCCCCCGGGGATACTGCTCCCGGGGTTACTGACCCTCCCTGTTCAAAGTCTCCACCTGGTTTCCTGACAGAATTTCTTTGGTTTCAGCTCCCAGCCACTGGCTCAGGTGACCTTCGTCTGCTAGACTGAAGAGCCCAATCTCAAATCTCTGTTCCCCGCAGGTACCCACGGGCTGTGGTCAACTCGCCCCTTCGGCTGCTCTTTGTTAAACTAACAGACAGGGCTCCTGGAGTCACTGCTAAGCACGTTTTTCAGCCCTTTGATTATTCTCATGGCTTGTCTCTGACCCTTCGCCAGTTTGTCAACATCCTCCTTGAACTGGAGCGGAGCTCGACCTGCCCTCCCTGGGGTTCGTCAGCAATAATTCCCCTGGGACTGCAAATGGCTTCAAACTGCATTGCACAAGCACTTGGCTAGTTCAGCTAAACCAGGCCCCCCACCCCCTTCCTACAATATATGACGAGTTTCAAGGGGCTTGGAATGGGAGTGTTCCTTTGACTTCTTTTTCCTCCATTACGTGTTTGCGGAGTACTGGGCTGGGCGTGTGTACTGCAGTAACCCCTACATGCCTCAACTGGGGATCAGGCCCCCCTGCGCTAGGTGCTGTACGCAGACATAACAAAAATACAGTTCCTGCCTCTGAAGAGCCTGCAACCTAAGGGCTTGTCTACATTCAAAATGCTGCAGTGTCAGTGTATCTGTAGTTCTCCGGTCGGCGTAGGTAATCCACCTCCGGAGTGGCAGTAGCTAGGATGACAGAAGAATTCTTCTGTTATCCTAGCACGGTCTCCACAGGGACTTAGGCTGGCTTACGTGCACCATTCAGGGGGGTGGATTTTTCACAGCTCTGAGCGACATAGTTATGCCGACCTAATTTTCTAGTGTGTCGACCAGGCCTAAGTGTGTGATGAGGGTTCACAGGGAGATACAACAGCAGGTGGTGGAGCAAAGGGAAGTGTATGGTGTCCCTAACCTCTGTTTGCCAGAAGCTGGGAATGGGAGACAGGGGATGGATCACTTGATGATTCCCTGTTCTGTTCATTCCCTCTGGGGCACCTGGCATTGGCCGCTGTCGGAAGACAGGACACTGGGCCGGATGGACCTGTGGTCTGACCCCGTCTGGCCGCTCTTATGATCTAAGCGTGAGACTGTAATGAACAGCATGATACACAGCCGTCACAGCTCACCAGCTGCGTTGTGTGGGCATCTCAGCATCATGTTGCAGACGAGTGCTGCTGGACTGCGCATGCTAGTCTGTTATTGTAGGGTTGTTGTGGGATGCTGGGATTGTTTCCAATGCTTCTCGATAAGCAGATGGAACGTTCCTCTTTGGAGATCTCTTCTACGCCCCGCTCCTAGAGAGCCGTGTCTCTGTTCTAACAGGAACTTTGCAGATAAAGTCAGTCTTCCTACCCTGTTGAGGAGTTTGTTTCCTTGCTAGCTGGTGCCCTCTAGTGTCTATTTGTATCATTCACAGCTCATAAATAACATCTCTCTGGCTATGGTATCCCCAGTCCAATTCACCACGTCCTTGATGTGTCTAAGCCAAAAGCAGGTGTTACTGGTTACACATTGCTGTGGGCCTGGGCTATCACGAATGGTGCCCTTAAAACAACGCTGTCAGGCTCCACATCGCCAAGTTCCCAAGCACAGAGCTTTTCAACCACTTAGGCCTGCATGCCGATAGAGGTGGTAATTTGCCAAGTATTATGTGTAAACGGATCCTGCACCAATTTAATTCAGTTTTGAATCCATATGCATCTGATACAGACGTTTGGATGGCAGAATTGATCTCGCAAAGGAGATCAACAGTGCCACCTCGTGGACACTGCTGGACAAATACTTCCCACCGAGGAATGTCTGTTCTAACAGATATCACAACAGATTCCCGGTTAACTGGTTAAGGAACTCCTCGAGGTCACTAAGTTGCACAAAGGAAGGGGTCAAACAAGTGAGACAGAAACTTTCCCTGCAGGTGCGTGGGGAGGGCATTTCCCATCGGGCTTGGCAGAAAATAAATACATTTCTCTCCTTTATGGTTGCGAAGTAACCTGTGCCCTGATGCAAGCAGTACGAGAGAGGTGGGCAGTGCCTGTGATCACTGCAGTGGCCTGTGACCCAGGGCTGGCTGGAAAACTCAGGTTGAAAAAAGGGAGCAATATTTCAACTAAAATGTTCACGTTGCCGTTTTCCAGCCAGCTGTAGGGTAGCTCTGAACCGCGCCGCGCTCTCTGAGTCTGCCTCTCTCTTTGTTTTACCATCAAAAGGTCTTTATTGGAACAGCCGGGAGGGGTCAATTGGCTCCTTTTCCCCAAATCTCTATGAATACAGTCTAGTGACTTCTGGGATGGCTTGACAAAGGTTGGGACAAGGGATCAGTCCATGCGGTCAGCCAGTGGACTGGAGCTACAGCTGGTAGATTGCTCTGTTGAAGTTCTTGGTGTCTAGACTGCTCTGATGGGCACCGTAGAGACAGGAACCAAGAAAATCCATTTGCTATAGGAAGTGACTGTGGTCATTCTAGAGGTGGTGCTTTTCCATGGGAGTCGTTACGGCAGTGCTGCTGGAGGTAAGCTTAAGATGGGATGTAAAACTCAGGCCCTGATCAATTATGGTCATTAAAAGATTTGATTCCATGGCACCGTTCACAAGAGTTGGAGTGTTGGACGTTCCCCAACTTTGGTAATTGCCAACCCTGCCAGCCTAAATTCCCCCTGTAGCTTCAGTGGGTCTTCCCTCTCCATCTTAAACACCATTGGGCAGTTCTGCTGTCACAGTGCAGGGGCCACCTCAGAAGTGGATGATCCCACTGTTCACACGATGTGAAGTATTTGGGGACCTGTCTAGCTGAGAGACACTATACACATGTATCATTATGTCTTTATCATCTAGAGACTGCGGAAGGGATGCTGCCAGATATGATATCTGGGAAGGGAAAGTATGAACAGAAAAGCAGACACATTATCCTAGACAAAAGAACCATCTGTTTATTCCGGATGCTGGCAGAGCAAATTCACATTTCAGAATAAAACAGAGCAGGATCTCCCATGAAGCCATCCCACAGAAACAATCCAAGGGGACAGATGCCTTAGAAATACCAGGCACGGCCAATGAAATGCACTGAGGTGTGCCCACCTCTCTGTATGGTAAAAACCAAGTTAGCTTTTCATCCATTTAGCTGTGGAGCACCTCTAGGGTGGACATGTGTCGACGCCAGTTGGAGAAGTGGGTCAGACTAGATGACCACAATGGTCCCTTTTGACCTTCAAATCTATGATTCTATGATTTATAAAAATGAATAGAACTACCAAGGATGATGCAATCCCTAAATAACGTCATTGCTCACAGGTGCCACAAGGTGGCAGCACAGCCACTGACTCCAGTAGCAAAATATTCTCCCAGTGAATTCCTACCAGAGTAAAACAGCAACATCAGGAAAGCTGAGGGCTCCAGAGATGTGTGAGGGACTGATGAACTCCAGGTTCAACAAACCTCAGTGCAATACATACAATGCAATAGCCCCAAATGGCTCCAGGAGCGCTGGGCGGCGAGGGGGTGTCAGTCAGTTTCCTCCAATGTAACTGCTCCCCAGAGGATCTGTATGGTTTTTGTTTCTATTACTTGATTTTAATTGTGAGTGTATTTTTCAAAAAATAAAACACCAGGTGCTGGATGTGAAGTTCAGTTGCAAAGAAGAAGAACCCACAATTAAACTCCATCCGGTTTTACTCCAAATGGTGGCTGCACTGTGGGGAGACACTTCCCAACCAGTCTGGGAATGGGGGGTTTGGCTACCACGGGCCAACGGGAAAGCTATACGTCATCTTTTGATAACTGAAGCTAGTACAGACTGCTGAGATCCAGCCTCTTAGCCCCTGGATTAGAAGGACCTGGACACAGGATTAGGTGCTTCTATTTTTGAATTGCGTTCAGCAACAACAGGCCCATCCACACAAGGTTTGGGGAAAGGATTTGATCTGAGACAACTAATTCCCGCTGACAAGTGATCGGGGCTTAGCAGATTCTTACGAGCCCAAGGTGATAGATTCACCCCAACAGCCACAGACAGAGGGTGCTGGATTAATTGGTGGAATGACCAACCCAGCATAAGCCTCTGCTGGTCATAAAATCCCGCCCAATGAGTTGTTTTCAGCAATGCCACGCTGCAGTTTGGAGGGCAGTAGAGTCTGTTTGCGCTGACTGTAATTACAGTTTATAAGGAGTGTTTCTGGTGTCACAGCTCGAGCAGACTGGCTGCTGGGTGAGATGTATTGTCCAGGGTGTCATGAGTCACTGGCAAAGCACTCAGAAAGCTGCTCTTTGCGATATTTCAACGGCGCACGTATGTAGCAATCAAGTCACCCACCACTCACACAGCTACCTCTGGAGTGGAATGTGCCAGCAATGCTACGCCACCGTTTAGGACAGGAAGTGGAGTGATTTACAGTAGAAACTCAAGTTACAAATGCCTCGGGAATGGCGGTTGTTCGTAACTCTGGAATATTCGTAACTCTGAACCAAACGTTATGGCTGTTCTTTCAAATGTTTACAGTTGAACATTGACTTAATTCAGCTTTGAAACTTTACAATGCAGAAGAAAAATGCTGCTTTTGACCATCTTAATTTAAATGAAACAAGCCCAGAAACAGTTTCCTTCCCTTGTCAAATCTTCCTTTTTAAAACTTGCCCTATATGTTTTAGTAGTTCACATTGAACACAGTACTGTTCTGTATATATTTTTTTGTCTTTGCTGCTGCCTGAGTCTGTGTTTCCAGCTCCAATTAAAGTGTGCGGGTGACTGGTCAGTTCATAATCTGGTGTTTGTAACTCTGAGGTTCTACTGTAGGCAGTTGAAATGCCAGGGGGAATTTCAGTTGATCAAAATACGATTGCCTGAAATGGAATTTAGTAAGAACAGGGCTAATGCTATATGTTTAACGAGCATTCCCCTTTTGGGGCCAGGTTAGCTGAAAGACAGCAGCGAAGTGCCCCACAGCACCACCCTATGACACTCTGGTCAATCCTGGCTCAAAGGGAATCAGTGACACCTCGTCCTGCAGCAGCTTGGGGTACCCTGAAGATCTAACTAGAGACCCAGCAGTGCTTTGCTTGCGATCTGACAAGCTCGAGACGGTATTAATGACCAACACCGAGGCTGCTGGACCCCACAGGTGCTTTTAAGAGTGACAAGATCAACTGTTGTTACTGGTTTGTGGCTGCGTTGGAAAGTCAGCCTTGGAAGAGAGCACAAGGAATCAGTCTGCATCTCTGAATCACTATCTACCTGCTGGGTTTCACACTACACCAGTCACCATCCTGGAATCTGAGTAACAAAAGTAAACACTCCAGCCTCTGCTGAAATAAAATCCGTTGGGGATGGAGCTGTAAGCAGTGGAGGCTATGCTGCATCCTACACGTCTTCTGTTCTGTTCCACAAGCCATCTGCCTCTCCTGCTTTCAGCATCTGTACGCTTCCAAACAGGTTCAGAAGAAAGTTTCCTGCGCTGCGGGAGGGGAGACACAGCTCAGGGGGTCTCCTTGTCAAAGCAGCATTTGGCCACTGCACATTTTTCTGAGAGTTTTAATTGGTTGAGATTCTTGGCGCAGGATCATACCTTCCTCAGCGTTTCCTGCAGTGTTGATGTAGCCGAGTAAGTCCCAGGCTATTAGAGAAACAAGGTGGGTGAGGTAGTATCGTTTATTGGACCAACGTCTGTTGATGAAAGATATAGGCTTTTGAGCGTACAGAGCTCTTCCTCTTTCACAGACGTTGGTCCAATAAACGATATTCCCTCACCCACCTTGTCTCTCATCTGCTTTTGGGAGCCTCAAAATTATCAGTGATAACAATAAACAGCTCCCATGAAATCCTGGTTTTACCCACGACCTTCTGTCCCCTCCAAACCCTCTGCCGGGTGGGTCAGCACGTTTTGCTCGTGCTGCTCTCTGGTGGAGATGGACACGCGGCGCAGCATGTCCCGGGCACGCTGGGGGGGCACCACCTGCTTCCAGTGTGGGGCTGTTGTGTCCAAACATGCCAAACCCACAGAAAAAAACACAGAAAGGGGGCTCGTTTTTGGCTTAATTGGCTTGTGAGTTGCTTGTTGGCTAGTTTCTGGCTTGTAGCTTGTTGTTCTTTTGTTTGATCTGCTCCCAGCAAGCAGGGGCAAGGTGGGGGGGGAGCGTCAGGGGTGCACAGCGGGCCCACCCCAGTCCCAGACTGCAGGCCGGGGGATCTAGTCACAGAGCGTTGGGGTTCTCAGGGCCTGGCTCGTTTTGAAATGGGATTCGCTTGAGTTCTGGCTAATTGTGACAGTCGGGGGCTTATTTACCGCGTGAATGTTGGCAACTGTGGTTGTGCCCGTTGGGGTGGAGCTGGGGGGCACGGCCGGGCGGGGCCGGCTGCTCCGAGCTGCCCGGGGCTTGGGGGCAGACCAGGGCTCGGGGCTGGGGCAGGGCAAGTCCCTGGGCTGCTGGGGGCGGCTGGGGGGGGCGGGGGGCACTAAGGGGGGCGCTGGCTGTGGTTGTTTTATTCCTGGAGCTGTCACCACACGACACAAGCGTTAATTCCTGGCGACTCCAGGCCCCCCCGGGCGGGTTGGCAACCGCAGGTGGGGGGGGATGGCCGGGGGGGGGCTCAGTGGAGCAATGGGGGGACAGGGGGAGGGTTGAGGGGGGAGGACGGGAGGGGAGGGGCAGAGGCGGGTTCGGGGGAGGGGCCGGAGGTCGGCGCTGGGCTCGGGGGGGGGGACAAGGCCCCGGCCCAGCGCTTAGGAATTAGGCCCCGGCTCCCCTCCCCCACCCTGCGGCCCTGTCCCACTAAGGCCACTCCCGTCCCAATGCGCATGCTCCACACCGCACGCCCGCGGTCCCGCCCAATGCGCATGCGCCAAGCCCCTTCCCCGGCCCCCAGCGCGCACGCGCCCGGCCCCACCCCTGCCAATCACGCCGGGGCTCCCCCTCCGCGCGGGGTGACGTGCCCCGCCGCAAGCCAATCGCCGCCCTCGCTTCCCGTGCGCGCTGGCGTCACAAGGGGCGGCTATATAAGCAGGCGGCGCCAGTCCCGCCCCCTTGACACGGTCTCGAGCTGCCGCAGCGAGAGCATCACCCTCCTGAGAGAGACCCGCTCGAGCCGCTGCCGCCCGCCCTGCCCGGCCTCCGCCGCCCGCCCGCTCCCGCCGCCGCCTCCACCGAGGGAAGGGAAGCGTATCGTATGTCCGCTATCCAGAACCTCCACTCCTTCGGTGAGCGCGCGGGGGGGCCGGCCGGGGGGGGGGGCGCGCGGGGGGCGGGGCCTGGCGCGCGGGGCGGGGCCTGGCGCGCGGGGGGGGCCGCGAGGGGGCCCCTCCCCTGCGGCGGGGGAACGGGGGGGGAGGGGCCGCTCAGTGGCGCAGTTACAATTCCCCGGATCGCTGCGTCAGCGGCAGGGGCGGGGCCTTGCCGAGACAGACGCGGCCGCCGCCCAATCGCGAGCGCGGTTCCGGCGGCGGGGGGCGGGGCTCGCGGTGGCGCAACGCCCGGGGCGGGGCGGGGCCCGGCTGACGCGCGCGCTCTCGCCCCCAGACCCCTTTGCTGATGCAAGTAAGGGTGATGACTTGCTCCCTGGCGGCACTGAGGACTACATCCATATAAGGATCCAGCAGCGCAACGGCCGCAAGACCCTCACCACGGTCCAGGGCATCGCGGATGACTACGATAAAAAGAAACTGGTGAAGGCCTTCAAGAAGGTGGGGGCTGCGGGGGGGGGCACCGGGCAGGGAGGGAGGGGCTGCCTGGGGGCGGGGGCTGCCCGGGGGGGGGTTATCGTGCACTGGGTGGGGCTGCCCGGGGGGGGCGGATATTTTACCTGGTTGGGGGGGGGGCTGCCTGTGGGGGGTGTTACTGTGCGGTGATGGGGGCTGCCTGGGGGGGCGGATATTTTACCTGGAGGGGGCTGCCGGGGGGGGGCACCGTGCAGTGAGGGGGGGGCTGCCTGGGGGGTGTGTGGATATTTTACCTGGTGGGGCGGGCTGCCCGGGGGCGGGTTACTGTGAAGTGAGGGGGGGGCTGCCCGGAGGGGTTACTGTGCACTGGGGGGGGTCTTTTATTGGAGTTTCGGGGGGGTGAAGCTTGAATGCTTCCAAACTAATGGGGGTCAAAGTGTTTTGCGCTGACTGAGGGCACATGAGGATAAATATTGGCTGCGGAGCTGCTGTTAGTCTCCAGTCTCTGAGATGTCCAGATACAAACCTTTTTAAAAAATAAAAAAAAATCCTGAGTGCCAGGAACAGAACCAAGTCCATCGAATCCTTCCTGTGTTTCCGTGTGGAAAGATGACCTTTTGTGGGGTGTGCCTGGCTTCCTGCATCGCGGGGCAGGCCGACACCTGACTGCACTGCATGGTTGGCAAAACGTGATTTTTCTGCTTGTAGAAATTTGCTTGCAATGGTACTGTGATTGAACACCCGGAATATGGAGAAGTGATTCAGCTGCAAGGTGACCAGCGCAAGAACATATGCCAGTTCCTCATCGAGGTATGACCTTCCCTTCTAGAACTGGTGCTCCAGAACTTAGCAGATCGTTTACTGTTTATCACCCTTACTGTAATTTCTTTATAATTGAGGAGATGCCTCCATATGCTGTGGTTTAATGAGCTGTTAGTGTTGGGTCTAGTACTTCCTCCTACCAAAAGGTAGAATAAGAATCAGAAGAGGGGGGTGGAGAGGTACTCAGTAAATAAATTACCTGCATTTTTCTCAAACTGTGTATTGATGATCTTGTTTTTCTGGGGACTCAACCTAGTTCTTGAAGTTGTAGCTTTGTGTTTCCTTGGTGATGGGAGCTTTGGAAATTTGCCTGTGTCCTACTTAGGCATTATCTGAATGTCAGAAGTCCACCAGGTTAGTGTTCTGTAAGGCATGGTCATGTCTCCTTTTTTTTCTTCACAGATTGGTCTGGCTAAAGACGACCAGCTGAAGGTCCATGGGTTTTAAGTGCCTGTGGATCTCTGACGCTTTAAGTGAGAGGACTGCCTTGCGATGAGTAAAATCCCATTCTGTCCCTTGTCATAAGTTTAAAGCCAGCTGGATTGTGTAATGTAACCATCTGAAGTCCGCTGTTTAGTCTGGACTAGTAGTGTAACTCAGCGATGTAATAAACTGGCAAGAGCCATGCTGTCTCGTCTTGCTGTCCCTCATTTAAACCGAGGTAAATCAGGCAGTGTCCAGCCTGAAGCTAAAAATAACCAGAAGTTTGTGTTAAGTCCAGGGACTCAACATGTCTGTCCAGAGACTGTCTGAATCTCTCTTCAGTCCAGCTTCCTTTCCATTTAAATGGACTTTAATACTTGAGGTGCCTGTTGTGGTCCTACATTGCATGAGGCACCAAACATGAGCTGTGACACTGAATGGGGAAATAGCATCCTGTAGGCAGGGCCTGCTTCTGGAGGTGTCAAGGTCTGGCTACAAACTGACTGACCAAGAAGAGTAACTGAAGAAATCTGCCTTAGGAGATACCTGGAAGAAGGGCTTCTCCAAGGCTGAATGTCTCGACCTCAGGCCAAGTCAGCTGTTGGTATCATTAAACCCAAAGATACGGGAATAGAGTGCTCAAAGGAAACATTACCTTGGGTTAAACTTTTGACAAGGGATCAATTTTGGATCATTGTAGCTAGAGCTGCAGAGCTTACATGTTACTAGTAACTGCTGCCCAATGCCCTGTGAAGCAACAGATTCTTCGTTTCAGTTTTAATGTTGTATGTAATGTATTTAAACCCTTATTTAAATAAAAATGGTTTTCAAAAACATCTGTCTGGTGGATTCAATTTCCTGTTTGAGCCCGAGGGTCTCTAGTTGCTGCTGTCTAAATTTGGGGCCGTATGTACCATATGCTAGTCAAGCTAATTGGCTTGCTCTACTGGGGGTGGGAAATGACCCTTGAGAGGTGACTTATCAAAGTCCAGTTGGCTTCCTTTGTTGCATCTGCTCCCATAGCACTCCACAACCATCAAACAACCTCCCATTGCTAGGACTGGGAGTAACAGACCTTGACACTGCACACAAGGTGGATCTTTAATTGGACCAGCTTCTGTTCACCTTGTATTGGGGTGACACGGAGCCCCTTTCCCAGACCTGAGAGGGGCTCTTTGTAAGTGCAAAACTTTTCACCCACAGAAGTTGATCCAATAAAGGATTGTCTCACCCGCCTTGTAGACAGACCAACAGTTAAAACAACGCTGGGAAGTGACCCTAAGTCAGACAGGAGCTTTGAAGCAGTTCCCCTAGTGAGTAGGGGAGGGCATGTCCCTCGACAAGCAAATGAGGGCTCTGCTGTGCCGAGCCTCAGCCAGGCTGTTCGGTGATCTCACGCTAGTCAGTACAGTGTGCGTGGGCCTCGGCAGGCAGGCGCCGTGGCGGTCAGTACGGTGTACGTGGGCCTCGGCAGGCAGGCGCCACGGCGGTCAGTACGGTGTACGTGGGCCTCGGCAGGCAGGCGCCACGGCGGTCAGTACGGTGTACGTGGGCCTCGGCAGGCAGGCACCACGGCGGTCAGTACGGTGTACGTGGGCCTCGGCAGGCAGGCGCCACGGCGGTCAGTACGGTGTACGTGGGCCTCGACAGGCACCACGGCGGTCAGTACAGTGTACGTGGGCCTCGGCAGGCAGGCACCACGGCGGTCAGTACAGTGTACGTGGGCCTCGGCAGGCAGGCGCCACGGCGGTCAGTACGGTGTACGTGGGCCTCGGCAGGCAGGCGCCACGGCGGTCAGTACGGTGTACGTGGGCCTCGGCAGGCAGGCGCCACGGCGGTCAGTACGGTGTACGTGGGCCTCGGCAGGCAGGTGCCGTGGAAATACAGCTGTAGTCGCGCATGGTTTTGGAGGAAAGAAATGCATTGAACCAATAACTGCAAGCTGCAATATGAGCCTTGCCTTCCTGTTTCTATAGGCTGGTGTTTGTGCACCAACTTTATGCTGATTTAGCACAAAGCAATTACTTCCTCTTTCCTAATCTGTCCGCCAAAGTGGTGAACAGCGACTCGGCCTGTTGTGTTGGCCTCACCTCCTTCTTAGGATAGCGAATCCCGCCCCCTGTAAAGAATTGAGGCGGAAGCTTCCATTTAAAAGATGTTTACACCCACATGAGTACCATAAAGTGTCATCCTCCTGTACAGGCAGTGCGTTGGGACTTCACACCATTCCTGCTTTAATGAGGATCTGGTCCCTCGGCAGCCTGTTTTTTAGATAGCGGTCTAGTTACATGGTTCTTCCCGATTGTTAAATAGCATTACAAAATGATCTTCCTCCGCCTTTCCCCTGTGAGCAATCGATAGTCCCCGGCCATTGCTGTGCAAACATCTGGACACCCCTTCCCAGGGAGCTGCTCGGATGGGATTTCTGTGAAAAGTTAGTGAGCCCTGCGGGGGCTACTGCCTTAGCCCATACGGGATTGAGTGGGAATTTCCTCCTACCATCCCCACTGCGTTAACTCAACCTCAATACTGTAGTGAGGTCAAAATGTGGCAGCCATGTTTGTAGTGTTGAATTGTTAGTGTGGACAGAGGCCTGAGTTAATAGGCTGACCATGTAGTGTGATATGCGGTGTAACTAGCCATGTTGGTCCTTTTCCCAGACCTGCAGAGGAGCTGTGTGGCTTGAAAGCTTCTCACCAACAGAAGTCGGTCCAATAAAATAAACTTGCCCACCTTTGTTGTAATCAGCAAAAATCTTGGAGTTGGTTAGTGGTGGCTTGTGGGTGTGTCTAATACAGACCTGCTCAGGAATGCGGCTTGAAGCTTAGCTGGAGCACAATGAGTTTTATATAAGGGTGAAAGGCTCTTTTGGTGAGTGGAGGAAGAAGTGTTCCAGGGTTAGACATCTGCCAACAGAGTGCAAAAGCTAGAGAGGATTTACCATAATGGATCAGAACACTGCCTGGCTCGGCCCGGCAAGTGCCTCACACCACTGAGGAGGGATGTAACCTGAAAGGAGAGGGAGAAAGATGGAGGTTGTGTTGGGGGTGGTGGCAGAGTTGGGAGCTGTCTGCTTTTTGCCTGACTTTTTTGTTTGTTAAATTACAGCCATGTCTGACTGGCTTCCCTGAAACAGCCTTTGATGTCAGACCTATTTTCCCGGTGGAGCGCTCTGCCTGCTTTACAAACCTCTCCTGAGAGCTTGGCTACAGTTACACACAGCAGCAGGGAATCTCTTACAAAAGCAGGGAGTTAGAACAATGACTTTCTGTTCCTAGGGGAATGGTGTGTGCGTGGGCCAGGATTGAAAAAGGGGCAGGAGATGTTCATCAAGGGCTGGGAGGGTCTTCACTCACTCAGCTGCACCTGTGCACAAAATCAGTGTGATGCTATAGCCACCTCTGTGCCCTGTGCTTTAATTGATGGAACAGCAGAAGGATATTCTCATGCTAAAGTGAAGAGAGGTTGGGAGCATCTGATGCCTGCAGATGCCTGGCAGCTTTGTTGCTTGTCCTGCCTTGTGAGCTCCCCGCAATGCAGAGCTTAGCGAGCACTGAGAGGCTAAAGGCCTCCTGGAGTCGGGGAGAAGGACTCTCAGCCAAGTTTAAGTAACTTTTATGTATTAAAATAGATCTAGGACCATCACCAGTGTTAAACTGCAGCTGGGAGTGTGGTGGAATGATGAACATAGCTCTGGTTCCCTTCCCTCTGCCACTGCGAGCTGAGTCAGGAAAGCGTAGTCTGAAGAAAAGCTCGGCGTAAGCTCAATGGCTTGTCTCACCAATGGAAGTTGGTCCAAGAAAAGAGATGACCTCCCTGGGCCTCACGAGGCTACAACAGTGCGTCTTTTAACCTTCGTCCCTCAGCGGCCCTGCCTGTGGCTGGAGGAGGAGACCTGCCTAGGGGAGCTCTAAGGCTCTGCCAAGTACAAAGGGTGGGAGCTGTTTTCCTGAGGTTGGGAAATGGGATATTTCACATGGTAGAAACTTGACTGCACAAGTGTGAAATCAGGTGTCCCAGAGACCCAACCTCAAGCCGAGGTGGCCACATGAGAGTAATGTATGGCTGCTAGACGTGAACATCAGGCAAATGGCTACCTGTTACTAATAACCCCTTCCAGGGAAAAAACCTCTGAGCTAGGGCCCTTGTTAACACTGCTCCCTGATCTATAAAGAAGGCATAGAAGGTCTTTTCACCTTTAGAAATGCAGGTCTTTCATGAGGTGGAGAGGAGTGATATTAACCAGGGCTGCTTAAAACTCTGGCTCAGATCCTGGCCTTATTTAAATCAATGGAAGTTTTGCCATTGATCCCCCCTGGACCAGGTTTTCAATCTGTTTTAACCACTAATGAATTTATGGCAAGGGAAAAAAAGTCTTTGTCGGAGATTTGATGGTCTTCAGTTAATGAAAATCCCTGCGCTTCCCGAGAGAGTTGCCAGCAAATGAGAGGAGGGCTGACTTCATGTTTTAAAGTTAAAGAACCAATCAAGAAGGAAATCTCTTTCCAGGCCTCCCACTAGTCATAACTATACCAGAACGTGCATCAGCCCAATTTTAATTATTTCCAAACAAGCCCCACAACCCCCCTTCGCAGGTAAACAAAACGGGTATAGAGAGACACTGGTCTGAGTCCCGTGTGGACGCTCTTATTCCTGTATAAGGGGCTTTTTTTTGGTTTAGTTTGAACCCCTTCCCAAGTGACATTGTTTCCCCTTTAGACAAGGCCTTAGTCATTGGCTGCAGTAGTGCTGTTGGAACACAAGAGGGAGCCACTTGCACACCAGAAGAGAGTAACTGGGGGACTTGATTTTCACACCCTACGCCTGGGAGAGGGACCCGGCTGGCTGCTTTTGCCACCAAGGGCCTCTGGGAACTCACCAAACAGGGACAGTGCAGGTAGCCAAATATTTACTCACCTGCTGATGAACCAAGGGGAAATAAGGAGCACACGCCCGTGGACCACTCCTCAGATGCACCGGGACTTTCCAGTGAAAATTGACAGCGTGGGTGACAGCAGCACTTGAGTCAGATCAGCGGAAAGGCTCATTTAGCCCAGATCGGCGGCATTAGGGGCCGATAATTGCAGAACAATTTGTTTGTGTTGCCTGTAGGAAGTGCTCCAGGGAGCAAGGCATCGATTGGGGCGAAGCATTAGCACTTGATACCTTCCCGGCCACTCAGATCCTGTTTGTCCTGGGAGCCAAACGGGAAGGATTTTGTTTAAAGAATATTTGCGCTGCTCGGAGCCTGTTTTGAATGTGGCCAACTCCAGATGAGTTGGGGGGCAAGCTGAGAACCTCCCAGAATGCACCTAAGCCCATGGAAGTATCCTTGGCCACTAGCTACCCAGCGATACCTGAGTTAGCTTGGCACATCAGAGGACTTTCTTCCTGGCCTTAGCCATGGTCAGCTCACGTCTTAATGCACAGGGAGGCCAGCTTCGGTTCCCAGGTCTTTGTTTCACCCTGGAAAAGAGGCTTCATCTCCCTGTGTTCTTCAGTGAGGATAACGATCCCGCCCCACCTCAGAGGGGCCGGGTGACGTCTCTCATCTTTCCCCTATATCTTAACCCGATCCCTTTTCACAGCACCCGGCTCTGGCTGCACCCAGCATAGCAGCTGGATCTGTCTCCAGTCTTTAGTTTAAATGAGCGCCAAATCCAGCGGTTGCTGACACGCTCGGTCACACTCCAGGTTACTGTCATGCCTTGCAAACACCATGGAAATGGGGAAAGTGCTCTGAGAACTGGTACCATATCAGTCCTGGGAGCAGAGCAGAGACGTGCATCAAGACAAATGCTCCATTCAGAATATTGCCTCCCATGTCCTGAGTCTGCCTGGAGCTTTTCTCCCTAATCCCCCCTAATTAACACACCCCCCCAATCCCAGGTGTCCCTGACAAGTTCCCTCAGCCCCATCCTGGTGTTTTCCCTGCCACATGGGATGTGTGTGCCGGGGCCGCTAGTCTGGGATCCTGGCTCCAGAGAGGGCTACTGCCAGAGACTGGGTCGTCAGAGAGGGAAAGTCTCTGCACAGCGTGAGACCTGCTGGGTGAAGTCCTGCTGATGGGATGTGACAGACCCTGGAGGGATGTGTGATCCAGGCCCCGTTCAGTCCCATATCCCCGGTTTGCAGAGAAGGGAGACGTGACTCTCACCCCAGGTCACTGGTAGAGCTGGGAGGAGAACTAGTTCTCCTGGGTCCCCACCCGCTGCCCTACCCTTTAAGGATTGGGGTGTCAAATCAGCTCCGACTGCAGGTCTTAGCAGCCAAGCCTCTAATAGCCGGGTGGGGAATGACAGCAGTTCATGCACGTGGGCAGGGTTGCCAGCTGCGACCACTTGGTCTGTAACGTCTCCAGAATCCCAGACAAGCCTGGTCTCTGGCCAGGCCCCTTAGAAGGAGGGAGGAGGCCCTCAAACAGGCAAAACCCGGCCAATATTTTCCTCCTCCCGTGTGCACCAGCGAAGGGCCCTGTCCCAGCAAAGTGTGTGAACGCAGCCCGTGCCCAGAGGGGATGAGCCCGGCGCTGAAGAGCAGAGCCACGTGGCCCTGGGCTGTGGGCTGAGAACGAGCCCTGGCACGCAGGCTCTTAACGGCTCCTCCAGCTGGCATCTGGTGTTGAGCTGTTTCTGGGCAGGGGCTGAAGGATGCGTCTCCGCGGAGGACGGGGGAGGAATTCAGGCTAAACAAAGGCTTGTGGCAAAAAACAAACCCCAGCTCTGGTGGCGCAGCTGTGGGTGAAATCCTGCCCCCACCGAGTTCAAAGGGGCTTTGCGCTGAGTGGCTCCAGCCTTGGCCGAGTGGTCGGCCCCCTCCCGCTCTCCAGCGCAGCTCAGCTTCTCCGCACGCCCACCAGGCCTGCGCCGAACGAGAGCCAGGCCCAGCTGCTCCCTGAAATCTTGGCCTGGGCCCTGACCCATGGGAGCAGCGCGCGCGCGGCAGACCAGGGTGGCCCAACGGCACGTGTGGCCGTGGGGATGCTAAAAAGCAGCCGGCTCGCCGGGCGCAGGTGAGCCCAGGGCAGCATTGCCAACGCCAGGCTGTGTCCCTGGTCGTTTCAGGGCAGCCAGGCAGCGAGCGACTCCCCGCCTCCGGTGGCAGGTGCGTCCTGCGTCTGAGCCGGGCGCCCAAACGCCACTGCCAGGTGCCTGGCAGGGCTGGCTTGGGCATGGAGCCCCCCCCGTTTCACGCCCAGGCCACTGACTGGGCACAATGCAGGCCCAGCTGACACCCCGTGGGGCAATCACAGGCCATTTTCTCATGGGGCCGGTGCCCACATCCTACTGGCCCCACTTTCCCGGCAGCCTCAGCAGCGCGGCCGAGGCGTGACGGGGTCCCAGCGGCTGAGCCCCAGAACGGGCGGGAGGAAGGGAGCTGGGGAACGTGACACGCGGCCCGTGCGGTCACACACCTGCGGAGCACGCTGGGGCCCTCCCCCCAGCTGCTCCCTTGGTGATTAAGTGGCTGGGTGGCGGCTGTTGCACTGACCTGCGGGTGCTCTGCGGTTAGTGGGCTCCTGGGAACAGCTCCACGGGCTTCGCTCCGCGTCGATTCTCCAAACAGGCGCAGGGATGTAAGCGTGTGTCTCACCCCATTGATTGCCAGAGTCAACAGGCCGCCGGTGACAGCCCAGGGACAGGGCCGCCTTGAGTCCTTCAAAACTACCCTTTGAAAAGGTCGCTGGGGAATTAAAAACCCATCTAGGGCTGAGCCCCTCCCCCATCAGCTCCCATGGGTGCTCTGCCTCACAGGGAGATGAGACAAAAGGGTGCCCCGCCCTGCAGCTCCTCCCCGGCTGCCCTGTGTGGTGCTGGGGCAACGCAGGGGCTCCGGCGTGGTGGAGTCACGCCCAGCACAGACTGAAATCAGCAGGGGGCCGGTGGGTTTGTCCCTACGGGGTCCTGCAGCTGGGACCCATCCCGCACGTCACCCTAGTGCCAGCTAACCCAGCCATAGCGGAGCCGCGGGAGCCGGCGGGACCCACTTCTGGTGCCCCCAGACAACGTGCCTGCGGTGGGGGGGGGGGCTGCAGTAACAAACCCACTTCGTGGTTCACAGGCAGCAAAGCGGCCAGGGACGGGCGTGAGACTGCCAGGCATGGGGGCGCTGGGTATGAAAACAAGGGGATGCCCGAACGCCCCCCCCCCCCCATTGCATAACCCCCCTGTGTGTGAGCCCAGGGCACTAAGCCCAGCCCCCTCCGCTCGGCCTGCACACGCCAGCAGCCTGCCACAGGGGCCCGTGCGCCCGTCCCCACGCCACCCTGGGGCCCAAGCCAGACTGATGTGAGCTGGGCGGGGAGGGGCACAAGGATTCTGGTGCAATGCCTGGTCCCCGCCCGTGACCCGCTGCTCCCCGCAGTGCCTGGTGGGTGGGGGGCGTCGCCTCGCCCGCTCTGGAACGCGCCAGGCACGTGCGCCGCGCTGCCCTTTCACCGGGCGGGGGCTGGAGATCGGTGCCCGCGGACGCGCTGCCTGGTGCCAGTGGCACTCTGGGGTTGGCCACTAGGCAGCGCATGTTGGG
Source organism: Chrysemys picta bellii (assembly GCF_011386835.1). NCBI lineage: Eukaryota > Metazoa > Chordata > Testudines > Emydidae > Chrysemys > Chrysemys picta. Next base: position 2,242,217 of record NC_088814.1, on the reverse strand, counting down.
GGGGGGGGGTGCTCCCCACTTTAGCCTTTGCCCAGGACACCTGGGTCTGTGCCGCTGAGTGGACACGTCACTGCACCCAGCCGAGCCAGGCCTGATGGCTCAGCTGAACCAGCCAGACAGGGAACCCGCTGATGGCCTGGCTCAGCTGGGCAGGACCAGGGCCCTGGGGTGGGTCCCTGTTCGGGCGGGGGGAACCCTGCACCTCTGACTGCCCCAATTCCCTGGCCCAGCCCTGGGGTGCTGGGTGGCTCAGGGAGGGGCAGTTCACCTGCCCAGGTGCCCCCTTTGCCGGGGAAACTGAGGCGCACTGGCTGGGGCGCTGCCTTTGCCTTTAGCTGGAAAGGCATCAGAGTGGCTCATACCTGGGATTAGCCATCAGGCCATCTAGGGGCTCGTCTGGCTCGGCCCCCACCGGCTGGGTGGCCTTTGCCCCCTCGCGCTGCCTCTTTTCTCAGCCATGGTTTGGCTGCTTTGCGGGCCAGCGCTTTGGGGTGGGGGGGAAGCATCCAGCACAATTTCCTCCCCCCCCCCCCGCAATACACATCTCACTGGGGGGGGGTGCTTGGGCCCCACGCTAATAGACACCCCCGCTCAAGAGAGCCTGGCCGCAGCCTGCCGGGCCTTTCGGGCTGGACCAGCCGAGCTGAATGACGTGCAGTGCCCCCCCCCCCCCCCAATGGAGCAGGGCATATGGCCTGTGACACACATGGTACAGCCAGAGGAGGCGGGGTTGGGGAGCTGGAAGGCGGGGCTTCTACCCAGGGGGGTGGAGCCTAGCCCCCTGCACCACCTTTAAAAAGCAGGGGCTTGTCACCTGGCACGACAGAGGTGAAAATCTACCCCGAGGTGACACCTGATTCCTGCGTCTGCTCGTGGCTGCCGGACTCCAGCAGGTGAGACCGCTGGGGGGGCCCTGTGCGCGATGGGGAGTGGGGGGGGTGCTAATGATTGGGGGGAGCTCACAGATCTGGGACTCGCCTGCAGCTGGGCGTCTTGTGCCACCCGCCGCTGCTAGGGTCTCCTTTAGCTCATCTCCCACGAGTGTGTCCCTGGTCCCTCCACCCCAGCTACCTGTCACTGGCTCCACTGTCAACTCTCCAAGGCCCTCGGTCTCCGGCCGGGTCACGGCGGGTGTGAAATCCTGCTGCTGGGGCAAAGGGGGGGTGGCGCTGAGCACAGCTCCTCTCCCCCGCATGCCAGGGGCTGGTTGTGTCACACATAGTACCTGGCCCGTGCCCCTTGGTAGGGCAGAAAATGGCACCGGCATACGCTGTTAGCTGCAAAGGCCGAGACGGGCCAGGCCTGGCAGCTCGTTCCCAGGGACCAGCGCAGGCTCGGCCCCTGCAGCCCTCCCCACCCCCAAGTGCCTGCTGGCCGGCTCGTCCCTGGGGGCAGCCGACAATGGCCTTGTGCCCCCTTTGCCCGGTGCTGCCCTGACCAGCCCCGTCCCTGGCACGGTGTGAGTGGTTCAGCTATGGGTACCAAACCCCCCGCCCCTGTGCTAGTGTGGGAACTGGTGTGTGTGTGTGGGGGGGGACCCAGTGGGCCTGCGCGTGTCACGCCTGACACTATGGCGTTTGTTCGTACTCTGAAAGTCCCTGGCAGTGATCCGGGAGGGAGAGGGGGGGCCTGCCCTGAGCCTGACCCTGCCTGGAACAGCTAGGGCAGCGGGGGGGGGGGGGGGGGGTGTCCCTCTGCCTTGGGCAAACTCACTCCACTCTGCATGCCCCCCCCCATCAGGTGTGCATGATACCCGGCTGTGTTTGACCCACATATCACCGAGTCGGGGGGGTGGGGGGGCTCTGTCTGCACTGGCAGGGGTTGAGGGAGCAGGTTAAGGGGCCGGCTTAGGGCTTTGCCAGCTATAAGGCACAAAGCACAGGCTGGGGAGAGCCTTGTGCCGGGCCCAAAGTACCAGCGTGTCTCGAAGCACCCGCTGAGCGTGCCCTCGGCTGGGCGACCCGCCCTGGCTGGTGGGCACCAGCCCCCCCACCCCCCTTGAGTTCCCGGGGGGGCTGCTGCAGCAGGACGCTGTCCCAGCCCGGAGCAGGGCGCAGCACCAGCCCCCAGCAGCCCCGTCTCCTCCCTTGCAGCCATGAAAGGAGAGCTGTGCCTGCTGCTCGTTGTCCTTGCGACCCCCTGCCTCTCCCGGCCCGACACCCACCAGCTGGGCAGCGCGCCGGGCCCTGACGAGCGCAGGAGCAGCGGGACTGACCCTGGCCCTGTCCGGAGAGACTTGCTCGAGGCCCTGTCTCAGGACCAGAAGCTCCTCATGGCCAAGTTCCTGCCCCACATCTACGCAGGTAGGAGCCGCAGCGGGGCCAGCGCCAGGCACACGCCAATCCTGGCCCTTAAAGCCCGTTTGTAATTGGTGCCTGACCCCCCCCCTCCCACTTTTAAACCCGCTTGTATCACTCGCAGCTTCCAGCCTCCACTGATGGGCAGCCACCTCTGGGGTGGGACACGGCTGCTGTTCACACACCCCAGGATAGTTGGGCAGGGAACGTGGGGGATTCCACCCGACTGGATTGGTGCTGCGGGGGGTGGGCAGGTTGGCTGCCCCACCCCGGGGCTGCCGGGCTGCCGTTCAGCTCAGAGACCATTGGCCACTCTTGCCCTGGCCCTCACTGCTCTGGTTTCCATTCACCGGGGGGGGGGGGGGGGGAGAACAGGTGCCTGGGTTGTGCCTGAGGCCAGCCCCTCCCCACACAGCACTTTGGTGCAGCTCAGGGGGTGCCGCCAGCAGGCTCTGGCCAGGGGGCTAATTGGTGTCTCTGCTCCCACTCCCGGCAGAACTGGCAAACCGGGAGGGGCACTGGCACGAGGACGCTGCCCTGCGCCCCCTGCACGACCACGATTATCCCGGCTGGATGGACTTCGGGCGCCGGAGCCTGTCCGAGTCCGACGAGACCTCCTAGAGGAGCAGCGTCCCGCGTGGCTTGGCTCCGCCCTGCCCGCAGGGGTGGGGCAGCTGCAGGTTCCACCCTCTGGCACATATTTTTAAGTATGTCACACGTGACCTTGTCTTCAAAGCCCTTTGCTGCTGCTCACCAATAAACTCTACTCAGCAAACCCCTGTGGTGTGTGTTCTCGCTGCGCCATGAGCTAGGCCAGACAGGGGCCTGGCCTGAGGCCCCAGCAGGACACCTGGGTTCTGCCCCATGTCCCCTCCCAGGGCCTCACTCCCCCCAGGGGATGGGGCTGGACGAGCGGCTCAGGACACAGCTCTAGAAGGCAGCCAGCTGCTGCTCGTGCCGCTTCCCATACATCCCAGGCAGCCCCCGGCAGGGCACCACCCGCGCCCCAGGGACACCGATGGCGAGGCCGTCAGTCCCCCCGGGGTTTTTGCTCTCCCATGGAACCGGACGGAGCCCACTGTGGCCCTGGAACCTAGGACCGGCTGCCACCCAGAGACTCCCAGCCCGGGTTTGCTGCTGGGCGGGGATGGGGACGGGCAGCTCGCCCCACAGGCTCAGGGGGCAGCGAGCGACAGCGGGGGGGTGCTGGGGCTCAGGTAGCCATGGGCAGCCGGCCTTGAACCCAGGTAGCCATGGGCAGCTGCAAGGGCCACCTCCCCTCCGGCCACAGTCCCACTGCCCCACCTGAGGCCAAGGCATGGTAATTTATTCTGTTGAAGCCAGTGCTTCCTTCCCCTCCCCACCCTTCTGTTCACTTTAAAAATAAAGATGTGTGTGGGGGGGGGGAAGCTATAGCCAGAGAATCTCTCTTCCCCCCCCCCCCTTAATTAAAAAGCCAAGGCCCAGCCTGGGGCTCCAGTCCCCTCTACAGCCACAGGGTAGTGCCCTAGGGCTGGTGCCCTAGGGGACAGGTAATGCTGGGGGCGGGTGGAGTGAAGATGGGGAAGTCGAGGGGCTGTCAGAGGTTCCAGGCCTCAGGGGGGGAGAAGAGAAGAGACGGCAGCAGGGTGAGGTCTGGTCATGCTGCAGCTCCCTGGCCAGCCTGGGCCGGCAAGGCCTGAAGTGGAGAGGGAGGGTTGCTCCCGCCCCCAGCATAGGGCTCCACCCCGCCCCATTGCTTTCCATGCCCACTAGCCCTCCGTGTTCAGGACTCACTGGTCAAGCCCTGAGGCAGGAGACGGACTTCCAAAGAGCAGAGTGAGGGGTGAGAAAGCCCAACAATCCCATGACTCCAGGAGCTGGTGCTGAAGGAAAACACTTGCAAGAATCGTAATAAAATTCCCAGCGCTGGCCCCGCTTCTCCCTGGCCCTGGCTCCAGACGTGTGGACGATGCCAGAGCTCAGCTGCTGGGCCCGTCCTGTCAGGCTAACTGTGTCCGCTCAGGCCAGCTGTGAGCTCAGGCCCAAGCAACTGCAGAGCACGGGTGTGTGTGTGTGGGGGGGGGGGGGGGCGGCAATGCTTGCAGGGGTGTTTCAATCCATCCCTCCAAGCAGCCACCCGCACTGCAGGACGGCTCAGCAGGGGGAGCTGCTTTAGTCCGGGCCCCTGTGGGCGACACGAGCACAATCCTGCCCCCCTGCAGGTCCCTGCAGTGTTCACGTGGAGCAGGGCCTACATGCAGCACGGGGCAAGAGTGAGACAAGGGACCGGCCTTTGAAAGGCCACAACCGAGCAGCTGACCCCTGCCAACCCCCCCAGCCTCACCCCTGCTTTGCTAAGCCCATGGGGGCAGCTCTAGAGACCGCCCCACTGCTGGGGTCTTGTCAGAGCCAGGCCCCCCAAGCCCCCGCCCTGCTCAGAGAGCGCCGCAAACACCAGGCTGGAGCCGGTTCTGATTACGTCGTGTTTATTTCACCAGAAAGACACAGCTGGGGGGCGGGGGTAACACCAGCTAGTGCAGAGACGACCGAGAACAGCGGGACTCCGGGAGCAGCCGATGTGCATGCAACAGCTACTCGGACCCAGGGACCTGAGCCACGCCCCCAGCAGCATGCAGGCCCCGCCCCCTTCTGGGAAGGGGCGGAGCCTTCTCAGTAGCTTAGTTTATTGATACAAGACAAAGCAGTTGTTTAAAAATCTCAGTGTTTTTAAAAGACCGGCCGGCTGCTGGCCCAGGGCTGCGCCCTGCTGGGTGACTGGAAATCGCACAGCCCAGCCCTGCCTGCCCAGGAATTCGAGTACAGCCCGGGGCCAGGGACTCGGGCCAGAATTGCTTGGGCTGGGCTGGGCAGTTCTGCAATTGTCCAACGTTAACAGTAGAGCAGGGCCCACAGGACAGCCCAGGACCTCCTGCATTTACCCCTCCCTGCCCTTCCAGGAGGGCTGATTGCCTCCCCTCCCCGTGGGGCCTGGCCCGGCCCTCAGGCTGTTACGAGGACAGCCTGGCACGTCCTTAAGAGAGTCACTGCCCCCTCCCCGGCTGGAACAACACTGCCTGTTCCTCATCTAGGTCCTAAGCCCCCCACTCCCCTTGACAGCCACAGGATCTGGCCTTCCCCACCCCTGTGTTCAGCTAAGAGCGAGCGTGGGGAGGGGGCTCAGGCAGTGACGGGAGCCACCGGCACCACCTCACATAAACCACAGACCTGAGCCGCTTCCCTGACTGTGGTTCCAAGGGCAGATCCCACCCCCGCCCCCCAAAAAAATCTGTGCCCACCAGCTTTAGGGGAAGGCAAGTTCAGGGCTCAGGGCGGTGGCTAGAGCCCCTAGGAGCAGGGGCTGCGCAAACTTCCCTCCCCAGAGCCACGGCCCCTCGGCCCCAGAGCTTCCAGACCTAATTTCGTGATCCTGACCCCCCCCCAGCCCCTCGCAGCCCCCCAGGAGCAGCAGAGGCTGAGATGCTGCTGTCCTGCTGAGGGCAGGATAGGACAGGGAACAGAGGCCCCCCCCCCGGCCCTAGCATGCACTCAGTGCTCCCCTGGCAGGCAGCGCTGCCCTGCTAGTGCTCTCCAAGCCCCTGCTCTGGAGAGACCAGAGCCAACGTTACAGCCCAAAGCCGAGTTCCAGCTCAGCCGTGTGCCCGGCCTCACCCCCTTGTCACGGGGCATGCGGGAGACCTGCTGCACCAGGGGAGGGGGGTTTGCCATGGGGCCGCCTGAGCCCCCCCGGGGACACGTCCCCTACTCCCGGCTCAGTGGCAGAGATCCCAGGTGCTTATTAAACTGCAGCAGCTGATGCACCCGTTCTCATGGCCACTCAGAAAACGGTCACCCCACCCCCGCCCTCACGCTGGGGACCCACTAACCGTGGCTGGAAATAAATTATGACAGAGCAGACCCCGCCGCTGAGACCAGCTCCCGCCAGCGGCCCAGACGCGGCAGATCACCGCTCTCACCCCCCCCCCCTTGCCAGCTCCCGGCTGGTTGGAAAGGGGGTGATGGGGAGGCCCAGGAGGGAGCCACGTTGCTCTGCAGGGGGTCATAGCCCAGGGAGGAGGCTCACGGCTGCGTGGTGGGGGCCGGCGGCCCGACAGGCTGTCTGCTCTCCCCTGGGCCCCGGAAGCCGGCCTCTCCTCTGGCCACCACTTTGTCCATCCTGAGTCTCTTCAGCTTCTCCACCAGGTTCCAGCTGAAGATGTTGCTCTTGCTCTGGGCTCCGCTGGGCCCAGCGGCCCTGCCGTCATCCAGCCCGTGGGCCCTCGGGAAGGGCTGAGCCAAGCCTGAGCTGCCCAGAGACCGCCCCCCCAGGCTGTCCCACTGCTCCCTCAAGGGGGTGAGCCAGGAGGGGGGCTCCGGCACCCGTAGCGCAGCCAGGGCGTTGCCAGCCCGCACCGAGGCAGAGATGCCGTGTTCCAGCAGCAGCGTGACGAGTCCGAGAGGTGCAGACAGCGCCCTGGGGCCAGGCTCCAGCGCCTGGGGCACGGGGCCGGCGGCACTCAGCCTGTCAAAGGGCCCACAAGAGGGCACGACTGTATTATAAAGACTGGGGAGGAGAGAGAGGGGAGAGAGCTGGTCAGTACAAGGAGGTGGCAGCCCCACAGGTGGAGCCTGGCCTAGGAACGAGGAGCTCTGACTCTGGGGTGAGCTTTCCCCACAGTGCCCTGACCTCTGGCGCTCCCCATGCCCCATTCTCCCCCCCCCGGCTCTGTGCCAAGCTCCGGACTCCTGGGTTCTACTCCTGGCTCTGTCCCTGACTCGCTCTGGGACCTTGGGTCATCTTGAGCCCCTGGGGCCCTGACTGTCCAAGTGCCACAGGCTCCCGCCTGGCACAGTGTGACGCCCCCTGCAAACGCCCATTGCCAGCACTGAAGGAATTTGCCCTGGGTGAGAACTGGTCTGTTCGGGGAGTCCCTCACCCACGGCTAGCTCTGCCCTGGGCAAGGAGCTCCTCTTTCCAGGCACTGGTCCCGTTAGCTCGTTTGCTTAACGAATCCTTTACCGTTAACCTGCAGCAGCCAACCCCCACCCCCCCTTTAGCCAAGTCACAAGGTGCGGAGAGCCCCCAGCGAGTTTGGGACCCCCTGGCCCAGGCTGGGGGCAGCCATGTTAGTCTCTTTAGGCCTAGAGAGAAAAGGGGGGGGGGGTTAATGGCACATCCTGTGTCCAGGCAGCTACTGGTTAGTGGGTTAGTTGGTGCTCCCCAGAGACAGAGGCTGGACCCAGGCTGCTACCCCCACATGCAGGGGGGCACGACCTACCCACATGCAGCATGGCACTGCCAGGGCCCCTGGCACATTGGGAATCTCAGCCCGGGGGGGGGGGGGGGAGGGGCGGCTCCTGCTGTCCAATTGCTCATTCATGTCACAGTCAGGGCCAGGTCTCCACAGAGAGCCGACTCCTGGGCTGCACAGAACTCCCTTCATCTCATGGGAGAGAACAGCTGCCGGTTCCCTCTGGCTCCAGCGCTGGGCCCAGCTCTGACAGGCTCGGCCGCCGGCCAGGAGCAGCCACCCGCTGGTTCCTTAGGGAGCAGGGCTTCTTAGCACCCAACCCGCACGACAGGGACACCCGGGTTCGCCAGTTCCCGAGCGCAGCTGGGGGGGGGATGTAGGGAGGAGCAGCCTAGCCCAGCCTCTGCAGTCCAGTCCAGCGGTAGCCCCACTCACACCTCGCAGCCTGCAAGGGGGCAGACTTGGGGGACAGCGGAGTCCTGACCCACAGCAGGGGCCAGCTGGCGATAGGCCCCTGGGATCCCACCCAGACAGGCAGCAGGGGGCGCTCCACAGCCAACTGGAGGGACCCTTCCTGCAGTGTGCACGTCCCCTGCCCCCCGAGCTCGGTGTCTGTGGGGCTGCCGCGCCCGGCTGCCAGCGTGATACGGGGACTCTTACGTTAGCACCGAGCCCCTCAGAGCGTCAGGGGCTGCAGGAGGCGCCTGCCCCAGGAGTGTCGCTGCCTAGAACCAGGAGCCAATAGACCAGCCCAAGGTGGGGGCGGGGGGAGAAAAGGAGACAGGTTAGAGAGGGGACGATTGGTTCGCAGGGAGATGGGGGGGAGGGCAGGGCCCTTGCCGCCTTACCTGGGCGTCACGGTGGTGATCTCCTTGCTGGGGTGTAAGATGTGGCAGGTGGTGATGGTGAATGTAGATGGAGTCTGGGGGAGGTTGTTAATGGAGGAGTGGAACGCTGGCATGGACAGGAGACACGGGGTTAATGTATGGGTGGGGGATGGACAGAGACCTGGGGGGCATGGGCCCCCGGCGAGTCAGCAGGGAGGCAGACACGGGCGGGGGCAGGGAGACCCTGGCTGGCTCTCAGACCCATGGGCTCTGTAGGGCTCCCGGGGGACCCCAGCCGGGGCAGAGATTCAAGGACCGAGGCGGATGTTTCCTGAGCAGGCCATGGGCCCCTTTGTGCACACCAGGCACATGAGAGCAGCTCCCTGGGGCAAGAGAACAAAGGTGTCAGGGGACCGGAGCGTCTCATGGGGACTGGAGGAGAGTCTCTCTCAGGCCCTGGCACAGCTGCCCAGCCAGAGACTGGCGAGACAGCCGGACACAGCGTCCACATGCAGATGACTGAGACAAGATGGACATGCAGACAGACACGGAAGGAGATGGCGGCCGGGGTTAGGGGGATGGGGCAAGTCCTGGAAGCACCTGGATGGGGTGGAGCAGAGGATGCCAGCCTTGTCGCACCCCAGCAGGGGACATGGCAAGTCCCGCTGGCCGGGCAGGGCCAGGCAGATACCTGCCTGCTGCTGGCTCAGGGTCCCACCCCCCTCCCCTCCCCATCAGCCCCCACTCACCACTGGAGCAGCCCTTGGCTTTGGACGGGGTGGAGGCAGCGAGTGCCGGGAAGGCGCTCAGGTCCACATCGTCCTCCTCAAGGTCGTTCAGGTTGTAGACCTCCTCCAGGTCCACGTCCAGCTGCCGGAAGTCTTTGGTGAGCACGCCGGGCCGGGGGTCCAGGATCCCGCCCAGGTTGGGCTTCGCCAGCTGCTGCCAGTGGTGGAGAGTCACCGAGCCTGGGGACAGAGACACCAGCCATGCAGATCTCCAGCTCTCAGCGCCGTCCCATGCCGCCAGGGGCCCCAGTGCACAGAGCCCTCCCCAAGCCACCTCCTGCAGCGGGGGAACGTCCCAGGTTTGCAACACAGGAGACCCCAGCAGTGAGGACGTGGCTCTGCCCAGCCCAGCCCCTGGAGGGCAACAGCGTTCACAGCACTCAGCTGGCTCCCGGGGGGACACCGGGGGGGGAGAATTTGGGTCTTAAACTGACTCAAATGGTGAGCTCAGCTGGGAGGAGGGAGTGAAAGTTCAGAAAGTGTCACAGTAACCGAGGCTGCTGAATGGAGACGGGAAAAGGAAGGACGGACAGACAGACCTGCGTTGAAACTGTGCTCAGTAAAAACAGAAGATGGTGGAAGCAGAAATTAAGGTCCCAAAATCGGGGTGCTGGGTATTAGGCCTAAGTGTGGGACAAATAAGGGGACAGGCTGTTCCCCTCCCCTCCCCGATGCTCTCTTGGGGCCCCAACGAGACTTTTGGGGGAAAGAAAAGAAGAGGGGGGCTCCTGATGCATGTTTCACCATTATGGCTACTACCCTCCCGCCCCCCCCCCAACCATCTGCATCCTAACACAGAGAGACCCTGAGCAGACCAGGCCAGACACACCACCACCTCTCCCGGTTCCCGCTGAATCCCAGTCCCCCGGGATGAAACGGGGTTGGACTTTCACAGCAGCCACAAGGAAAGGTCCAGCTCCTCGCCGCGGACTTCCTCCCCCGCTGGACAGGTGTTACCCACCGAGACCCTGCCACACTGGGTGTGTCTGTGTCTGGGTGTTCCTGCTAGAACTCCCCAGCTAAGGGAAGAGAACAAAAATTGTTCCACTGAACGCCTCACTGACCCCTTCCACATCAGGCTTTAACCGGTTTGCCGTCTCCTGTAGTGGGAGGATTGTTATGTTTATATTTTGTATAAGTTAGAATAAAGGATAAAGACTAGTAACGTAGCCTGTATTAGATGTATTGATGCAGGCTTTGATCATATCCTGCCAGCCACCCTTTCTGACAGCAGGAAGAAATGGCCTAGGGGGGCCATTGGTAAAGATGCATCAGCCAGAATCGGAGTGGATTTCAAGGCAGTAACAGACCTTTTAGGGTCACCACTTGTTGTAGGTTTTAGCATTTTAAAGTAAAACAATGCAATGCTCGATGTTCCTGTTCAAATGCACTGTGTGAATCAAGCCTGTGTTGTGTGTGAATGTGGGTGTTGGAAGAGAAGTGTAAAGGCCTCACTGGGCCAGACGTTCTAGGGAGGAACCGAGGACAAACGTAAGGGCACCGGGAGATTGCAACACGCCCCTATTGAAATGTCAGTGGATGGCAAATTAACGACTCAAAATAAAACCGGCATCTACCAATGGGGACAAAATAGCTGTGATCAAAGCCAGCCTGGGGTAACTCCCTGAACAACTTAATAAAAACCAAAAAATAAAAAAAAAAAAAAAATTAACAAGCACTCGTCAAACAACAATTACAGCATAACAGTGCAAAACTCAGGCCCAATTAAAAAGCAACCCACACTATATGAACAGGGGCCTTGCCATAAAGCTTTGGGTTCCTCTGGCCAAGACTTCCCCAGAGCATCGTGTTGCGACCGACAAAACCCAGCTCCTCTCTACCCATGATCAACCGAGCTGGCCACTAGGAGGATCCAAACTCTAAACTGGGAACGAGAACAGAACATCGACTGGCGGGACAGCGTGTGTGACTGAATGCATGTGCTAGTTGTTGTATTTCCAATAAATGCGGCGTGTCGCCTTTTCCCCTGAAAAAGATCCCGTGTGCGGTTATACGCAGAACACTCGTCTGTCCCTTCGCAGGCTGCGGGCTCCGGCTGCCCAGCCCCGGACCTCATTCAAGGCTGTTTAATGCTGTGAGCCCAAACCTGGCCTGTTCCTCACCACCTGCCCTGGGGCCCCCCTCTGCGCCAGGTGCCCCAGGCCCGCTTGTTCCCCTCACTCACCTTCCAGGGGCTTGACTATCTGCAGCTTGTCCGGCAGGTAGGAGAGGGAGCCGAGGGAGAAGCCGGAGCCTCCGGTGTGCTCCGAGCTGCCAGAGTAGTTGGTGCCGGTGGACAGGATGCTGTCGTTGGGCGTGAGGAAGCCGCTGGAGCTCTCCACGTCCCTGGCCAGTTGGTTCAGCTTCTGCTCGCGCTCCGTCTCGAAGAAGGAGCGCTCTGAGGCGTGGTTCTCCTGGCGGGCAGACAGACGCTGCAGCGCTGCCTCCAGGTCGTGCCTGCCTGGGGTGCCCGGGGTGCCCCGCAGCTTCTCCTCGGCCCTGCCACGGGGAAGCAGGAGATAGTCAGCCCCGCAGCTGGGTGTGCCCCGAGAAGGGCCACAGTGCCCTGGCTGGGGCATCCACACTGTGCCCCCAGGCACCCCCCCAGTGCAAGGGGCATCCACACTGTGCCCCCAGGCACCCCCCCAGTGCAAGGGGCACCATGCCGGGGCCGTGCCCCAGAGGGTGAGAAGCTGGCTCAGCTGACTAGTACACGGTCATCTATGGGGTAGACCCTTCCTCTCCGTTAGCCCCTCGCTGGGTTGGGTCCTGGCACCAGAGCCAAGGGGGCCACCTGCACCAATCTCACACGCCAGCTACACCCCACTGGGGCAAGGCCGGACCCAGCCATGCTGCTCCAATCTCCTGTCGGGGGTCCTACTCCTGACCTCACACACCTGTAGAACATCAACAAGGAGACCCAGGAGAGCCCAGCAGGGGTTAGGTTAGGATGTCTGCACACACACCCCAGCATCCCTCCCCGGGAAGCCCCGACTGACCCCAGCCCACCAGTGCATGGCACCCGCCTTCCCATCCGCTGAGAGAGGCGGAGGGGCACTTACAGGGCGCTCTCCAGGTTCTCCGGTGCCAGGCTGGCGCTGTCTGATCCGTAATAGCTGGTGCGGGGCGTGCTGACCCGGCTGCACCCTGCCGAGGGGAGGGCCGAGGACGGTTTGGAGCCGGGCAGGTTTTGGGGGGACTCTGCACGCGACTTGGCTTTGACCGCCTGGTTCACTACCTTCACCGTCTCGAAGACCCGCTTGTAGCTCCTGGAGGGGACAGCGCCCGTCAGCGGGATCCCATCCCGGGGGCTGCCCGCCTTCCCTTCTGCCCCCCCCACCCCACCAGACAGCGCCCATCAGTGGGATCCCCTGTCCCAGGCCCACCCACCCCTCCAGACAGCATCATCGGGGGCTTGGCCCTCCAGCCCTCATCTGGGCCCAGGGGACACCCCCTCAGCCCCCATCCATCACATGGGTCCACTCACATCTGATTCACTGTGTCCATGAGTCGCAGCTAAGCCTGCACCCTGGCAGCCAGTCGGCCCCACGGCCCCAGCCCCACGGCCCCAGCCCCACGGCGAGGGGGAGACTCACTTGTACTCCGAGGAGGACGAGCTGTCGGCTCCTTTCCTCGTGATCCCTTTGATCTCCGCGGCCAGCGAGTCCTGCAGGCAGAGAGCACGTGGCATCCCAATGGGGCCGGCGAGGGGAAATGCCAGCTGCCAGGCAGCCCAGAGCCAGCCACCCCTGGGCACCAGCACCCACAGCTCAGCACGGATGTGCCCAACATGCCACAGCTCGTGCATCCCTCATCTCCCGGCAAGGCAGAGCCATGCCAGCTTCCCCCCTGGGGCTGGTGCAACGGGCCTGGGCAGGCCATTCACACACGTGGTACAGTGCCCGGCTCAGCCTGGGGCGCAGCTCCAACGCGCCCAGCCCTGCCGGCCCCACGCGCGGTGCCCAGGCGGTGGTGCCCCGCGGCCGCACTCACCAGGGGCAGTAGGCTGTAACGGTTCAGGCTGCTGTTGGGGAGGTTCCGGGTGCGCAGGGCTTTGATCTCCTCCTGGGCCTCGTGCAGCATGCCCTCGCACTCGGCGTATCTCTCCTGCAGGTCCTGCAGCTGCGCGGGCACAGGACAGGGGGTCAGCAGGGCCTGGCACCCCACCACCCTCAGCATGGCAGCTGCGCCCACGTGCCATGCGAAGAGCGAGTCTGGGCCCGTGGGCGCCGGAGGCCGAGCCCGGTGGGTGGCCCAGCAGCGGCTGAGCGCTGAGCACCGGGGCCCAGCACCGCCCTGCCCGAGGGGCTCACCTCAGTGCGCAGCTTCTGCTGAGACTCCTTTGTCGCGGCCAGATGCTGCTGCAGCTCCTCCACCTCCGCGCCGTGCTGGGGGAGACACAGCAGGTCAGGGCTGCCGTCACCCCCCCACCTCCCCGGCTGCCAGGCGCAGGCCCCGCCCCGGCCCCGGGGCAGGCACTCACCGTGCGGCACCTCTGCTGCAGGTCCACGATCTGGGCCAGGAGCTGGCTGATGTCCTCCTGCTGCCGGGCCGTGTCCTCGGTCTTGCGGGCCAGCTCCTCGGAGAGAGAGACCACCTGCCGGCTGGCTTCAGCTGGAGGGAGGGGGGCGGGAGATTAGCTGCTGAGCCGGGAGCCGGGCCCATGGGGGCGCCCCCCCAGCCCGGCCGTGCCCCATGGAGACCTGGGTTCCATGCCCGGCGCCCACGGTCTCCGGTGTCTGAGCTGGGGAGAGCTCACAGCCGTGCGAGGACTGGCCCCTGAAGGGAGGCCACTGCAGCCCCCTCCCCACAGAGCCCCCCACCCCCCCCGGCCAGGCCAGGGGCCGACGTACAGAACTGTTCCACGCAGTCCAGCATCAGCTGCTGCTCCTGGTCCTCGTACTGGCAGGTTTCCGTGGCGATGCTGGTGGCCTGGGAGAGAGATAACGAGCGAGCGTTAACCACGCGGTGACCAGCCCCCGCCCACGCCGGCTCCACAACACAGCCCGACTCTGCAGGGCTTCCGATCGGGAACAGCCCCCTGCTCGCACACAGCACCAGAGCGGGAGCAAAGGGGGCCCCAGCTGCCAGCCAGGGGTGGGCAGGGGGAGCAGCTGGGTCAGGGGTCCCTGGGGGCCAAGAATCCCCCCACCCGCCAGGTCACTGGCGGCCTGTTCCTAGGAGCCACAAGTTCCCACCCGCCTCGCCCATCGCCTGCCCACCCCAGCCCAGCACAGAACTCCCCACCACCACCCCACAGCACCCCCCCACCGCTCTCCAATCAGCCTAGCCCGGAGCACCCCTTCCGCCAGCCCAGCCCACCCCAGGACGGAACAGAGCTCCTTCCCCCCCCCCACAGCGCTGCACCCCACTTCTACCCCTCGCCCCCCCCCCCCCCCCATCAGCCCAGCCCACCACAGAGCTCCCCCCCCCACCCCACCCCACAGCGCTCCTTCCGCCAGCCCAGCCCACCCCAGCATGGAACAGAGCTCCCCCCCCCCCGCCACCCCACAGCACTGCACACACACCCCCCAGGACGGAACAGAGCTCCTCCCCCCTCACACAGCGCTGCCCCCCCTCCCCCCACCCCCATCAGCCCAGCCCGACACAGAGCTCCCCGCCACCCCACAATGCCCGCCCCCTCCCCCCCAGCTCTCACCTCCAAGCGCAGCTTCTGGTTCTCCTCCTCCAGGCCCCTGAGTTTCTGCTGCAGGGCGTCGTACTGCACGTGCTGCTGCAGGGACAGCGAGGACTCGTTCCGCCGAAGCCTGGGGGGCAGAGGGGCCGTGAGCAGCCAAAGCCCAGGCACCCAGCACCCTCTGCCACCGGGCGGGGAGCAGCCGCCCAGCCCCGCCCACAGCATCGCCACCGGGCAGGGAGCAGCCCGTAGGCCCCCACAACCCCCACCCCCTGGGAGGGCGCGGGAGCCTGGAGAGGGGCCCATAAAGCCCCATCCACCAGGCGGGAGGAAAAGGGACCCAAGGCCCTTCCTACACCCACCTGCTGGGAGAAGGGGCAGAGCCGCTCCGGTCCAAGGAGCTTCCCCTCCGAGAGCAGGTCCCAGCGGAGGGCAGCTCCAGGACTTTAGCGTTCGGTCACTGAGTCCGGGAGATGGGGGCCCAGCTCCGGGCCGGGCAGGACACGGCTCTGGAGCGAGCGAGGCACGAGCCGTCCTGCAATGAGCTAGCCAAGGGCAGAGTCTCCCCCCGGCCCCCAGCGATGGGAGCAGAGCCCCCCCGGGTCACTCACGGCGTGGCAGTGGCTGTGGCCGGCTCGCTGTCCTCCACGGTGTTGGTGTAGAGATGGAGCAGATCATCCCGCATGGAAACCTCGTGCCGCAGCTGGGCGATCTGGGGGAGACAAGAGAGCTGGGACGGGCTCGCAGGGCAGCATGGGGGGAGCTGGCTCACCGGCCGGTACGTAGAGCCAGGGGGGCTCAGCGGGTGCAGGTGCCAGGGTCCTGCTTCCCCCCCGCCCGCCCCCCCGAGCCCATGGGGGGCCTTTACCTCCTCCTTGGCCAGCTCCAGCTGCTCCTCCAGGAGCTCATTACGCTCCGTCAGGCTTCGGTTCTGCTTCAGTAGGGACTGCCCGATCCGGGCCGCGAGCTCCAGGTCCCGCTCCTTCTGCAGGGGCGAGGGGGACGGGACGAGACAGGCTGCTGTTAACTGGGGCAGGCCAGCAGGTACCCCATCCCACCCCCAGACTGGCCCCTCTCCACCTTACCCCCCCCACCCCCTTACACACTTCCTCCCTCCCCATCCAGGTCTGACCCCTCCCCGCCCACTGACCGGTCTCCAGCCCACCCTCCCAGAACTGCTGCCCCATGCCTAGGACCCTCTTATCCCAAGCCAGGAGCCTCTCGGCATTTCGGACACAGCAGGGCACCGTGTGGGTATGCCACCACCTCTGGGGAGGAGCAGAGATTCAAGCAAGGAGGGGGAAGCAGCTCCGCCTACCTCCTCCAGCAGGTTGGTCACCGCATCGAGATCATGGTATGTCTTTGTGACCCGGCCGACCCGCTCGGAACAGAGGACTGGGAAACAGCAAGAAAGAAAGAGGGTTGGTTCCCCATCACATCACCCGCCTCCTAGCTCCCCTGGAACGGGTCGCTTCACCTCCCACTGAAATGCAGCCACCTCTGGGGTGAAGCCATCAGCTGCCCAGCCACTGCAAACTACAGCTTTAGGATAGGATGTGCAAGAGCAGGAGTGCCCAGGGAGGCAGGAAGTCGATCCCTGGGGTGCATTCTGGAACAAGGGGTGGGAAGCCAGTGCTCCCCCACCGCACGCTAGAAGCAGGAGGTGTTCAGTGGAACTGAGAGGGAGGAAAGGTGGTGCAGTGGTTAGAGCACTGACTGGGGGACCCAGGTTTGAGTCCCTGCTCTGCCACAGCGCCCTGTGTGCTTGGTCCAGACACTTAACCTCTCTCTGCCTCAGTTCCCCATCTGTACAATGGGGATAACAGGGCAGGGGCTGCGAGGATAAATGCAACGAAGATTGTGCTGTGCTCAGACACCCTGGGGCCAGGGTCTAGACAAGTGCCTTAGAGCACATTTGTAACTGTAGAGAGGGACCATGTAATTTGTGCAATACACAGTTTGCCTGTGGAACTCACCCCTACAAGGCGGCAGAGGCCAAGAGCTTGGCAGGGAACAGACATTAGATGTGGCTACTGGGAACCTCCATGGCAGGTTTAGACAAGGATCAAACCCCTCACACCCTGAGGCGGCTGACTGGGGGGAGGGTAAGGAGACGGGTCCCCAACGGGTAGGAGCCACCTGCCAAGGCCTCAGCAAAGCCCAAAGTTAAACAGAACCTCCCGGCCCCCCTTAACATTCTCCCCCTACACACACTGCACTGGACGCTTGGTCGGACACACACACACACACACACTTTCCCATCAGCCACGCTGTCCCCCAGCCCCCATGCTGGGGTGTCAGGTCCCTCTGCGGGACTTTGGTCAGACCGAGCTCCGTGGGGCCGGAGGGAATGGAAAAATCCAGGCCGCGGAGACGGGATTGGAAGCGACATCCCGGCACAGGGCCAGGCCGGAAACGGCTCAGCTCCACGAGCCTCTATTTATACCACTGCCAGGCTCCCCAGGCCACGCCATTTCCAATCCGTCTCCCGCCTGCCCCCTCCCGCAGGGGGTCTGGCGCCCTCGTTTCTCCCCAGAGCCAGGAGACTTCCCCTGGGTTCCGACCCGGCTCGGCTCAGCTCACTACGGCAATGAGCTTTGGCAGGTCCCAGGCCAGCTCCGTTGCCAGTCTCCGCTCAGGACAAGTGGGATGGGTGCAATGGACACAGAGGGCCCGTTCCCCAGCCCACAGCCCAGCTCCCCCACCCCAGAGGGCCCCTGAAGCTAGAGAGGGATGGGCTTTCACCCGGCCTGCTCGGCCAGGCCAGCCGGGAGCTCCAGGCAGGACTCTACACGCCCAGCGGCTTGCAATGCTCCCACTGCCTGGCCTCCGAGGGTCTCCGCTCTCGGGGGAGTGCCAGGCTCACAGAGAGGCCGGAGCAGAGGCCAAAGGGTAACTGAGGCAGGGAGCAGGCCCCACAGCCTCCCCTGAGCCACACGGGACACGAACCTGTTCTCCCGCAGCTCTGCTCCAGCGCCGGCCATCATGGGCCATCCACTCCCTGGGGGCTGGGTCAGGATGGTCCCTACTCTGTGCATGGAGAAACTGAGGCACCGAGCAGGGGATTGGACTTGCCCAAGGGAACAGAATCAGCAGCCAGGAGTTGAACCCAGGAGTCCTGGTTCCCAGTCCCCAGCTCTCCCCACCCTCCCTACCCAGAGACCCACCTCTCCCTATCCGGCAGCACCACAGCACGGCCCACTCTCCCAGCCAGGCAGACAGATCCCCCCATTAGAGACCCCCTCGGCTACACCCCGCTGGGTCTCAGCACGAGCCCGCCCGGCCCATCGGCCCCTTCCTGGCCTGTGCTCGCTGCCCTCCCTGGCACCTGCTGCCCTGAGCCCCCAGCCCCCCTCCTGCCTCGACCCCCCCAGCTGCTGCAGAGCAGAGAGGGGCCAGTCGAGCGCCAGCCCTGCGAGCTGCCACGGGCCCAGGCAGACATGGGCAGGTTGCCTAAGCAACAGCAGTGAGGCTGGACACAGCCGGGCGCAGGGGGGAGATGCCCAGGGTGGAAGGGAAGCAGAAGGGGCCTGCACCATGGCAGGGGGCACGAGCTCTGCTGACACCGCCAGGAAAACCTGACAGGGCGGACGTCAGGCTCCTACCTGAGGGAGGAGCTAGAGAAACAGGAGGCGCTCCACCAAGGGGCGTGGGGTCTAGTGGTTACAGGAGGGGCGCTGGGAGCCTTGACTCCTGGGTTCTATCCTCGGCTCTGGCAAGGGGCGTAGGGTCTAGCGGTTACAGGAGGGGCGCTGGGAGCCAGGACTCCTGGGTTCCATTTGCAAGGTGATCACTGACTTGCCAAGCAGGCTGAGGGGACAAAGCATCCCAGCTGCGTGCCTCGGTTTCCCCACCTGTTGAGCGGGGACTCTCTGCCTGGGAGGGGGGAGAGGATCAGCGAGCGATCTCCCCACCCAGAGCACTAAACCCAGCTAAGCCCGGCTGACACAGGGCCCGGGGTGCCTCTAAAGTGGGTTAGCAGGAGAAGCTCAGAGATCCCACAAATCCCATTACGTTACCCCGGTCAGCGGTGACGTCGTGGCGGCGCGTTGCCTTGGCGATGCCCCCCATGCCCCCTGATGCCCACCCCTGCTGACCCTCGGAACAGCCTGTCCTGTTCCGCCCAGCTGCTGTCTTGTCAACAACCTGGCTAATCCCGCCACCCCCATCCCCGTCCCCGCCTCCTCGGGCGCCGCGCCCTGCTCCTGACACCCGGCCCGCGTGCAGGCTGGCACGTCCGCATGGCGGGCGGGGGCAGGATCCGAGAGGTCGGCCCCCTCCCCCAACGGGGCCTCGGTCTCTGCAGGGGACCCCCCAGCGCCTCATCAGGCCTCTGAACCATAATTGGAAATAATTAGAGCATGAGCTTCGTTAAGGCGTGAGTGAGTGGCAGGCCGCCGGGCGGCTGCTGGGGTCTGCAGGCTGTGCGGCGAGATACAGCCCCTCCGTAGACCGGGAATGGGCCAGGCATAGGGTGGGGGCTGTATCTCGCCCCTGGGGGTAGATTCGCTTGGCAGCCATTGTTTGGCGAGAGAAAACCACCAAGCGTGGGGATGCGAAAAGACGGGTCCGAGCCCCATCCCCTGGCTGTGCCCTGCCCCCCCCCCAGCCCCAGCTCTGCCCCCCAAGCCATGTCAAGATCAACTGCCCTCCCCACTCCACTGCTCTTCCAGCTCTCAGCCAGCCCCCACCCCCAAAGAGCCCCTGGCCCTGCGCTCTTGGGGGAAAGACCATCTTCCCCCTTGGAGTCACGGAGACGCCAGTGTAGCCCCCCAGCCAGGGGTCCAGGGCACCAGCTCAGAGCTCTGCATTCACCGCGCCATCCTGACAGCACATTGCCCCCCCGAGCCCTTGGCACCCACGGGCCTTCCAGCCGCAGGCCCCGTCTCCCCCAACAGCCACCCTGCAGTGAGCCAGAGGGGGGACTGGGGCAGTGGCTGGGCCCCATGTGACGCCAGCCTCCCTGCCAGGTGGCTGGAGTGGGAACGTGGGTGCCACCTGCATCCCCCCAACATTTCCAGCTGGGCTGCCAATGGCAGCGCCGGGAAGGGGCCCCCCCAGCCCTGTCGGAGAGGGGTCCAGGAAAACCAGGCGCTCCCTGGGGGGGGGCCTTCTGCTGGAGGGCAGCCCACAGCCCCTGCTACTCTAGGACCACTCGGTGCCCCTGTGACGGAGCAGGGAGCAGGGCAGATTTGACCTGGGAATGTTGCAGGGGGGTTGCAGTGGGGATGTGGGACTTCCCTTGAAGGGAGCTACCTGAGCTGTAACCTGAGCCAGGAACGGGGGTGGGGAGAATTAACACCTTCTGCCCGGGAGACTGAACAAAGGAGAGGAGCAGCGGGAGGGGCTGGGAGTTTAGTTTCGGTTGGGGCTGGGTGGTGCAACGCAGGGAACCCCAAGCTGGGGTCTAAGCTCCCTGAACCTCCCAGAGGGACCTAATTGAGGGGGGTCTGGTCGTACCTACACGCTCTGCTTGAGACTGTGTTCCTGTCCTTGAATAAACCTTCTGCTTTACTGGCTGGCTGAGAGTCGCAGTGAATCTCGGGAAGAGGGGTGCAGGGCCCTAACTCCCCCACAATCCGCAACAACTGGTGGCAGCGGTGGGATCTACTGCACCCCGTGGACGGCGCTTCCTGCAGTAAGTGACTGGGGAGCAGTAAAACGAAGGGGGATTGACGGGGACCAGGCCTGCTGAAGAGTGGGAGAGAGACGGTTATTACCCCTGGGAGTGTGTGACCAGCGAGAAGGACTTTTGCAGTAACAGGGTCCCCCGGGGGGATCGCAGCGAGTGGTCCCAGGGGCGGAGGAGTCTGCAGCTCGACCCTGGCAGAGAGGCGGTGACCTCGAGAAGGGCTGGCACACTAAGGGTCCCCCTGGGAACTGTGGGGAGCTGTGAGCACACAGGCCGGTGAGTGGCCAGCAGGAAGATGTATGCCAAGCGGCTTAAGAGCGACCTGGTGGAGCTGTGCAAGCAGAGGCAGCTGCGCATTGGGAGGCTCACCAAAGAACAGCTCATTGCCCAGCTGGAGGCGGAAGATCGCGCGAATGAACTGATCCCTGTGTCTCAGGGAAGCAGCCTGGCAAATGCAGCGCAGGCACCAGTGTCTGTCCCAGCTGGGAGTGGTCAGCCGGCTGCTGAGGGCTTCCCGAGACCCCTCCTTCCTATGCCTAGGGGAAGGGTGGGGAGGAGCCCAGCAAATACCGAAGGCGCCGTGATCCCCCCGGCCAGCAGGGGGTCCCCCCGGCGAAGCCCGCCGGCCAGCAGAGGAGCCTCCCGGCGACGTTCGGCATCCGGGGAGCGGAATTGGCTGGAATGGGAGAAAGAGCTAAAACTGAGGGAGCTGGAGGATCGTGAACAACAGAGACAGCATGAAGAGAGACAGCGTCAGCATGAACGGGAGGAGAAAGAGAGACAGCATCAGCGTGAACGGGAGGAGAAAGAGAGACAGCATCAGCGTGAACGGGAGGAGAATGAGAGACAGAGACAGGAGAATGAGAGACAGAGACAGGAGAATGAGAGACAGCATCAGCGCGAACTGGAACTGGCGAGACTGAGGGGCAGCGAACCCCCGGCTGCGGTGAGTGATGGGGGACCCAGGACTGCACGGAGCTTTGATAAGTGCATCATGGCCCCATACAAGGAGGGGGAGGACATGGATGACTTCCTGGAGGCCTTTGAGACGGCCTGCGAGCTGCACCGGGTGGATCCCGCGGACAGACTCCGGGTCCTTACCCCCTTACTGGACCCCAAATCCGTGGCATTGTACCGCCAACTGGGAGAGGCAGAGAAAGGGGACTACGAACTATTCAAAAGGGCCCTGCTACGAGAGTTTGGGCTGACTCCTGAGATGTACCGGGAAAGGTTCCGGGGTCAAGATAAAACCCCTGAGATCTCATATTTGCAACTAGCCGTCCGCATGGAAAGATACGCCAGCAAGTGGGCTGGTGGGGCCCAGACGAAGGAGGACCTGATTAAACTGCTGGTACTGGAGCAACTGTATGAGCGGTGCCCATCCGACCTGAGGCTGTGGTTGGTGGACAGAAAGCCAGAGAACCCGCGACACGCCGGGCAGCTGGCTGATGAGTTTGTAAAGAGCCGGTCAGGGGGTGGCAGGGAGGAGCCCCAAAGGAACAGGCCCGCCGCGATGCAGAGAGAGAGTCACCCTGGGACCTCCCAAAGGGGGAATATGGGGAATCCCCTCCCACGGGGAAGGCCCAGCATCAGGGACAACCGACCGGCTCGAGGGGACCCACGGGACCTGAGCTGCTATTACTGCGGCCGAAGAGGCCACGTTCGGGCCCAGTGCCCCAAGCTCAAGGACAGACTGAGCAGACCGAACCCGCACCGGGTTAACTTGGTAGAGGCCCAGACGGACGAGGGGCAGGCTTCCCACGCAAGAGGGGCTGGCAGCTTATCAACTGCTCAAGAGAGAGAAGGGCCCCCGGCCGGCTTCTCTGGGGGGCCAGATGCTCCGGATTCAAAGTTCTCCGTTTACAGGGTTGGCGCGGGGCTGTCCCTGCGGAGCGAGTGCCTTGTTCCCCTGGAGGTGGATGGGAAGAAAGTTTATGGATACTGGGACACGGGCGCAGAGGTGACACTGGCCCGGCCCGAGGTGGTGGCCCCAGATCGGGTGGTGCCCAACACCTTCCTGACCCTGACCGGGGTGGGCGGGACCCCATTCAAGGTTCCCGTAGCGAGGGTACACCTGAAATGGGGGGCCAAGGAGGGCCCCAAGGACGTGGGAGTGCACCACCATTTGCCCACTGAGGTGTTGATGGGGGGGGACCTAGAGGACTGGCCAAGCAGCCCCCAGACCGCCTTAGTCGTGACCCGTAGCCAGAGCCGGCGAGGGGCACTACGCCCTGACCTTGGGAAGGATGTCCCACCGGAGGCACCGAACCCTTCCCGGGTGGGGAGGGAACACCCAAGGACAGGCCGCGGGGTGGCTGGGGCTTCCGACCCAGCCGACGAGAGGGAGCAGGTCCCCATCCCTTCCTCAGCCGCCGAGTTCCAGGCCGAGTTGCAGAAGGACCCCTCCCTGCGGAAGCTAAGGGGCCTGGCTGACCTCAGTGTGGGACAGACCATGAGGAGAGGATGCAAGGAGAGGTTCCTGTGGGAGAAGGGGTTCCTCTACCGAGAGTGGGCTCCCCCGGGGGAAGTGGAGTCGTGGGGGATCAGGAGGCAGCTGGTGGTTCCCCAGAAGTTTCGCCACAAGCTACTGTACCTGGCCCATGACATCCCTCTCGCAGGGCACCAGGGGATCCGGCGCACCAGGCAGAGGCTGCTACAGAACTTTTACTGGCCCGGGGTCTTCACCAACGTCCGGCAGTACTGCCGATCCTGTGACCCCTGCCAGAGGGTGGGGAAGGCCCGGGACAAGGGGAAGGCAGCATTGAGACCTTTGCCCATCATAGAGGAGCCTTTCCAGAAGGTGGCCATGGACATAGTGGGACCTCTCAGCAAGACGACCCGGTCTGGGAAGAAATACATCCTGGTGGTGGTAGATTTCGCCACCCGCTACCCCGAGGCAGTGCCCTTATCGTCCATTGAAGCAGACACTGTGGCGGATGCGCTGCTGACCATTTTCAGCCGAGTGGGGTTCCCCAAGGAAGTCTTGACGGACCAAGGGTCCAACTTCATGTCGGCCCTACTCCGGTGCTTGTGGGAGAGATGTGGGGTCCGGCACAACTGGGCCTCAGCATATCACCCCCAATCCAACGGGCTGGTGGAGAGGTTCAATGGGACGCTAAAAATGATGCTGAAAACATTTATGAATCAGCACCCGCAGGACTGGGACAAGTACTTACCTCACCTGCTGTTTGCGTACAGGGAGGTACCCCAGGAGTCTACCGGGTTTTCGCCTTTCGAACTGCTATATGGAAGGCGGGTAAGGGGGCCCCTCGACCTGATGAGAGACGAATGGGAGGGGAAGGCCACTCCTGACGGAGAGTCGGTGGTGGAGTATGTCCTGACCTTCCGGGAACGACTTGCCGAGCTCATGGGCCTGGCCAGGGAGAATCTGGCCAGAGCCCAGAGGAAGCAGAAGGTCTGGTATGACCGCACAGCACGGGCCCGCGCCTTCGCCACTGGGGATCAGGTGATGGTCCTCATCCCCGTGAGGAAAAACAAACTCCAGGCCGCCTGGGAAGGGCCCTTCAAGGTTGTCAAGCAACTAAACGAGGTAAACTATGTGGTGGAGCTGTCGAACCGGGCACACCACCACCGGGTGTACCATGTGAATATGATGAAGCCATATTATGACAGGGGGAATATGGTGTTGGCCGTGTGTGGACAGTGGGAGGGGCAGGGAGATGACCCTTTAGTAGATCTATTCCCTGGGACAAGAGTTGGCTTCCCCCTGGAAGCAATTCCCCTCTCTGATCGGCTAACCCCTGCCCAGCGAGCTGAGATCGGAGGGGTGCTGCATCTGTACCAGCAGCTGTTTTCCAACCAGCCTGGACGCACTAATCTGACTGTCCACCGGGTGCAGACAGGATCGCACCCACCTATAAAATGCTCCCCCTTCCGAGCCACAGGGAAAACTGCTCAGGACCTGGAAAGAGAGGTCAATGACATGCTGGCTTTGGGGGTGATCCAGCCGTCTTCCAGCCCTTGGGCCTCGCCGGTGGTGCTGGTCCCCAAAAAGGACGGGTCGATCCGGTTCTGTGTGGACTATCGGAAGCTCAATGCCATCACTGTAGCCGATGCCTACCCCATGCCCAGGCCGGACGAGCTCCTAGACAAGCTGGGAGGTGCTCGGTACCTTACCACCATGGATCTTACAAAGGGCTATTGGCAAGTGCCGCTGGATGCAGATGCCAGGCTGAAATCGGCCTTTGTCACCCCTCTGGGGCTCTATGAGTTCCTGACCCTGCCCTTCGGCCTCAAGGGAGCGCCGGCCACCTTCCAGCGCCTGGTGGATCAGCTACTGAGGGGGATGGAGAGTTTTGCCGTGGCGTATATCGATGACATCTGTGTCTTTAGCCAGACCTGGGAGGACCACATATCCCAGGTTAGACAAGTGCTGGACCGACTCCAGAAGGCTGGGCTGACCGTAAAACCGGAGAAGTGCAAGGTGGGGATGGCTGAGGTATCCTACCTAGGCCACCGGGTGGGAAGCGGCTGCCTAAAGCCGGAACCAGCCAAAGTGGAGGTGATCAGAGACTGGCCCGCTCCTCAAACCAAAAAGCAGGTCCAAGCCTTTATTGGGATGGCAGGGTACTATCGGAGGTTCGTGCCCCACTTTAGCGCCATAGCCGCCCCCATCACTGAGCTGTGCAAGAAGGGGAAGCCAGACAAAGTGGTCTGGACCGAGGAGTGCCAGGAGGCTCTCCGGGCGCTGAAGGAGGCTCTGGTCAGTGGCCCAGTTCTGGCAAACCCAGACTTTGACAAGCCCTTTATGGTGTTCACCGACGCCTCAGACACAGGACTGGGGGCGGTGTTAATGCAGGAGGATGAAAAGGGGGAGAGACACCCCATCGTGTACCTGAGCAAGAAGTTACTACCCCGGGAGCAGAACTACGCGGCCATCGAGAAGGAATGCCTGGCCATGGTGTGGGCCCTCAAGAAACTAGAGCCATATCTCTTTGGGCGTCACTTCACCGTGCACACCGACCACTCTCCCCTGACCTGGCTGCACCAGATGAAAGGAGCCAACGCCAAGCTCCTGAGATGGAGCCTGCTCCTGCAGGATTATGACATGGACGTGGTCCATGTGAAGGGACGTGACAACCTGATAGCGGACGCGTTGTCCCGGAGAGGGAGCCCTGAACTTCCCCAGGTCACTGGTCAGAGTGACCCCGCTCAGTTCAGTCTCGAAGGGGGGAGAGATGTGACGGAGCAGGGAGCAGGGCAGATTTGACCTGGGAATGTTGCAGGGGGGTTGCAGTGGGGATGTGGGACTTCCCTTGAAGGGAGCTACCTGAGCTGTAACCTGAGCCAGGAACGGGGGTGGGGAGAATTAACACCTTCTGCCCGGGAGACTGAACAAAGGAGAGGAGCAGCGGGAGGGGCTGGGAGTTTAGTTTCGGTTGGGGCTGGGTGGTGCAACGCAGGGAACCCCAAGCTGGGGTCTAAGCTCCCTGAACCTCCCAGAGGGACCTAATTGAGGGGGGTCTGGTCGTACCTACACGCTCTGCTTGAGACTGTGTTCCTGTCCTTGAATAAACCTTCTGCTTTACTGGCTGGCTGAGAGTCGCAGTGAATCTCGGGAAGAGGGGTGCAGGGCCCTAACTCCCCCACAATCCGCAACAGCCCCACACACCTCGCCCGGATGACAGCGCCCACCCTGCAGCCCTGGGCAGACGCAGGGGCACTGCCCAGGCATCGCTGCCAGCCCAAACCCTTGGGGAAGCAGCAGCCGGGCTGGACGGACCCCATTTGCCACCCTCCCCTTCCAGGAAAGGAGCCCGATAGCACCCAACCAACTGGAGCAGACTCCTGCCCGGGCAGGGCAGACGCCCAGAGCAGTTCAGGGGCTCTCAGACCCGCTCCACGCCTGCAGCACCCGCTCCGGCCCAGGAAGCCGCCCCACGACAGGAGAGCGATGGGGGGCACCCTGCCCCGAGGGGCTCCTGCACAGCACGGCACAGCTGAGCCACCGGGGCACTTCCCCCAGGCGGGGCTGGAAGCCCACTGTGGCAGCGCCCGGCCCCCCCGTGAACACACACTGCCCACGGGGCTGGGCGCACCAGTGCCACCGCAAACCCGCAGCAGGCACCAAACCATCCACGCAGCACGACCGAGCGCTCGCCCCAGCGCCAACGCCCGGGCAGGCCCAGCCACGCCGGAGGGGCAAGCTACAGACACCCCGGGCAGGGCATAGCACACGGCGCAGCCCCCAGGGATGGGTCTGGCAGATTTAGCCTTAGCCAAGCAGGGGGGTTACAGACAGCCGGGCAGGATCACCGCCGAGCGCCACGGGGCTGTGAAGGTCAGCGCTCAGAGCCCACAGGGTCAATGCGCCCATCGCCCCCAACTCACCCCTCCACCGCCCGCCCCGGCTCTCACCTTCCTCCAGCTCGGTAGCGATCAGATCCGTGGGGCTGACCAGAGCCGGGCTCCCGTGCACCTCGTCGTAGGCTGCGGGGCTGCTCCAGAACTCCATGGCCTGGGGCCCACGGAGCCCCCCCACCTCGCCCAGCTCAGGGGGAAACATGCGGCCAAGCCCCAGCTCCCGGAGCAGAGGGAAGATGCGGCTGCCGGGCTGCAGGAGCCTGTCACCGAGCAGCGGGGGGGGGATTCGATTCGATTCAGCTCAGCTCAGCTCAGCTCAGCCCAGCCCAGCTCCCTCCCCTGCACCCGCTCCCTGGCAATGGTCCCCACCGCTGCCTACCCCTATTTATAGGGTCTCCCTTGTTTCTGCACCTGGCTGGGCACATCTCATTCCAGCGGGCGGGGGGGGGCAGAAGCAGCACAGACTAGACCATCTACTTGGAAAGGGAGGGTGTCCTGTTTAGAGGGGCACAGGCACTGCTGGGGATAAAGGGCTCATGGGGGGGGGGGGCAATGCTGGGGTTAAGCCTGCATCTGTGGGAGTGGCTCTGGGGGGGGTCAGTAGGAGCTCCCCCCCGCTTCCCTGCAGAATGGATCGGCTCTGACAGAAGCCCGTTGCTCTGTAGCTGCATCCTTCTGCAGTGGCACCTGGCTCAGAGCATCCCCTGGGGGGGGGGGTGCAGAGGCTGGCCCCCCCCACCGACCGGACAAGGCTCCCCTGCAGCAGAGCCAGCCCCTGGAGGCCAGTGCAGCCGCAGGTGTCTCCTGGGAGCCAGGCACGGGGGGGGGGGGGGCTGCCCTCCCCAAGGCCAGGGGGCGAAAGGTCCCAGCTTGGCGGGCTCCGCGGATTGAAAATCCGACCCTGACCCGACCCCTCTTCTGGCCCATAGGAGGGACCAGGGGCTCGGGAGGGGGGGCCCTGCTTCCTGGATCGTTCCCCAGTGCTGAGGGGTGTCTGCTGAGCCCAGACCCCCCCGTCCACCCCGCGGTGAGAGGAGGGGGAATCCCGGGCCAGACCCTGCAGGTGGGTCCCTGTGCAGGTCGGGGCCCCGACACAGACAGACTCTGACGGCTGGTGTCGGACAGGGGGACGCAGGGCCTTGTGGGACTGACAGTCCTGCTGCCCGGCACCCCGCTCCTGCCCCCCGCTCCCCTTCGCCGCCTGGAGCTGCATGAAAGCAGCGCCCCCATCTGGGCCACGTACGCAGCTAATGAACCGGGGCGCTTGGGGCTGATTCACAGCCCGCCTGCCACGGCGGCTGCACACCGGGAGCGGAGCCCAGACCTGCAGCATAGAGGAGGGACGGGGAAGCCTGTGAGGGTGGGAGGTGTTGGGTGGGAATTTCCTTCGTTCTGAGACACCCCTTGGTGCTGAGGGAGGTGCTGTCACCTGGCCCGGGGGGCGGGAACCCTGCCCAGCCCATCTTTTGCTCGCCGCACCCTCAGAGCTGGGGACTTGTGAGCCCCGTAGGGGCTTCTCCAGCTGGCCCGGAGAGTCCCATATGCAGGACCCAGGCCACTCTCTGTCCATGCCCACGGTGCCCTCCATCCACTGGCTGGCTGGCAGCTGGAACCGGGCTGGCTCCCTTGGGAGCTCTGCCATAAGCACAGTTGGGTGAAGACAGCACGGAGGCCCAAGCAGGGGAAGACTTGAATAATTGATGCCGGTGCTTTAATAATGGACGAGGTGCATGGGGGGAACCTTCACGAGCAGGGGACGCAAGCACAACGGGACGGGGCCAATGGGGCACGGGCAGACACAAGCAAATCCCACAATGGGCCAGCTCCCGTCCCAGAGCCGGTCCCACAGACCCCCCACCCCTCTGCATTCCCTCTCACTGTCTCAGCTCAGGGAAACCGGCCCTAGGAACCCACTCAGCACCGAGGCTGGATGGCTTCCTGCCCTTCGCCCCAGAGTCCCGCCACCCCAAGAACCAAAGAGAAACCAAGGCACAAGGCAACCTAGCAAAGTGACTTGGCCACGGAGGGAACCTATGGCTTCTAGCCCACCCCTAGCCCCCGCTCCCCTCCCCCAGCCAGGACTAGCACCCAGGCATCCTGGCTCACAGCCGCTTTGCTCTAACCACTAGACCCTCACGACTTGGCTGGGCTCAGCGCGTGTCCGTGAAGCCCTTTTCCACGAGTGAGTCTCCCCCCTGGGCACAGACCAAGCAGCCAGACCCCCCCTCCCCACCCAGGGCAGACCCAGAGCCAGGCGCCCAGCGGGTTTGCGCCCGTGGCCGGGGGAGCTGGGCTGAGACTCCTTGCGGCCGGGCAGGAGACGGAGCCTCGGCCTAATCCCCGACTCAGGGATTTGCTCCCCGGTTAGGTCCCACAATCAGATTACACGGGGCTCGTTCCACTGGCAGCTTAATGGGCCAGGACGCGGGATCAAGGAGAGGAGCCAGCACCCTTTCAGCCCCCCGGCTGCCTCCCGCACATGGACTGACCGCACGGGCAGCCATGCCCCTTGCTCTGGGGTGTCCCATCTGCCCAAGGTCCCTTACCGGAGATGGCCTGGTGGGACTGAGCAAACTTGGCTAAGTTCCCAGTGGTCCATTTATACTCCCTCCTCACCCCCCACCTAGACCTCCTCCCCCCCTCCCATCTACAGTCCCTGCCCCTCCCGTAACTCCCTCCCTGTCAGCCCCCCCCCCCCCCCGGCTCTAATCTGCCCCCTCCCCTTCTGCTCTCGCAACATGTGGACAATAATCACAAACGAATCAGAGCTAATCCTGTCTGTGCCCCATACGGAACCTCTAACCCCAAAGCCCCCAGGAAGGGGGAGCCACCTGGCCCCCCAATTTCACCAATCCCAAGGGGTCAAAGGTCACAAGTCTCCCCCCCCCCGAGAATGGAGGCTCTGGGGGGGGGGAACACAGCTCTTACCGGCTCAGCCCACAGGGAGGTGACACTGAGTGGGGAACCACACCCCGAACCTCAGCCCCAGGGTCTTGACCTGTGCCCCGAATGGAACTGGAGTGGGTGCAGGGTGTGGGGCCCGCACACCAGCCAGGCGCCTCATGGGGGGCAAGACACGTTTGGCACCAGCTGGTAGTGGCTTGGGTCCCGTGGAGAGGCCTGAGCCTGGAGGGAAAGGCCACCGGCCCCTACCTAACGGGGGGCGGAGGGAGTGGGGGGGTGCACCTCAGAGGCTCCTCCTAACCATCCTCGCTGTCCCCTCCCCAGGAGCCCACTCATTGTAACCCCCCCTCAGCCTCTCAGCAGCCCCCCGATCCCAGCCCGCAGTGTGGGGGTCCCTGAGCGAGGACGGAGGCTGCAGCGCTAAGATATTCTGGGCCTGGAAATCCCCCCACTGCACCCGGGCAATTAGCTCCCGCACTGCTCTTGTGTCCTGGGCATGGGGGGAAGCTGCCCATAGCCCTGTGGGGCTGGCCCAGGAGGGGGCACCCGCCAGCCCCCCAGCCCTGCTCCCTGCCCTGGTTCAGCGCCCCTAGCCCCTGCCCCCCCAATGGGACCCCCAGTCCCCAGCTCCCCCCACGTCCCCTCGCTGGCCCCCAGGGGCGCCCCACGGCACTCACGGAAGTACTTCAGGGTCTCCTCAATCTGCTCGGGCGTCAGGGGGGTGGGCGCCTCGGGGGGCAGCAGGGGCGTGTGCAGCCAGTCGTCGTGTTCGTACCCGAAGAGCGTGTCGGCCCGCAGCGTGTAGTGGGGCAGCTGCTCCCCCAGCAGGCTGATGATCTCCACCTCGGGGACGTTGCCGCAGCTACACAGGTCTGGGGGGAGAGGAACGGGGTCAGTGAGGCGGGGAGAGGGTGGAGCTGGCTGGGAGGACTGGGCTAGAAGGAGGGACAGCCGTGGGGCGGGTTGAGGGGCACTGGCAGGGCTGTGGGGCGCAGGGAGCCCAGGACTGGGCTAGCAGGCGATGTGGGTCGGGATTGGGAAGCTTTGGCAGATCTGTGGGGTGGGGGGGTCTCAGGGCTTGGGGGGATGGGCGAGCGGGGGCTGCGGGTCGGGAGTGAGGGGCACCGGCAGATCTGCGGGAGGTACCCAGGCTTGGCCTGCAGGGGGGCTGTGGGTCGGGAGTGAGGGGCACCGGCAGGGCTGCGGGGGGTACCCGGGCTCGGCTAGCAGGGGGGCTGCGGGTCGGGAGTGAGGGGCACTGGCAGGGCTGCGGGGGGTACCCAGGCTGGGCTAGCGGGGGCTGCGGGTCGGGAGTGAGGGGCACCGGCAGGGCTGCGGGGGGTACCCGGGCTCGGCTAGCAGGGGGGCTGCGGGTCGGGAGTGAGGGGCACTGGCAGGGCTGCGGGGGGTACCCAGGCTGGGCTAGCGGGGGCTGCGGGTCGGGAGTGAGGGGCACTGGCAGGGCTGCGGGGGGTACCGGGGCTGGGCTAGCGGGGGCTGCGGGTCGGGAGTGAGGGGCACCGGCAGGGCTGCGGGGGGTAACCGGGCTGGGCGAGCGGGGCTGCGGGTCGGGAGTGAGGGGCACCGGCAGGGCTGCAGGGGGTACCCGGGGCTGGGCAAGCGGGGGCTGTGGGTCAGGAGTGAGGGGCACCGGCAGGGCTGCGGGGGGTACCGGGGCTGGGCTAGCGGGGGCTGCGGGTCGGGAGTGAGGGGCACCGGCAGGGCTGCGGGGGGTACCCGGGCTGGGCTAGCGGGGGCTGCGGGTCGGGAGTGAGGGGCACCGGCAGGGCTGCGGGGAGTACCCGGGCTGGGCTAGCGGGGGCTGCGGGTCGGGAGTGAGGGGCACCGGCAGATCTGCGGGGGGTACCAGGGCTGGGCTAGCGGGGGCTGCACAGAGAGTCGTTGACCCCTCAGGGAACAGAGCCCAGGTCACTGATTAACCATTTATATTCCGGCAGCAGCCAGAGGCCCCGGTCAGGCCCCAGGGCGCAGAGCACAACCGCCCGCGTTCGGGAACCACCAGACCCTTCCACGGGCGTCTCTGCGCTCGGGTCCCCCCTCGCGGGCTGGTTCCCACCGCGTCAGTGTCGGTGTCACTCGGGGATTTCGGGTGTTGCTTCTCAGTCGCTGGCTCAGTTCACAGGGGGCCTCTGACCAGCTGAGGGCAACAACTTCCAAGTCCTGCCCGGGGCGGGACCGGCACCCGCGACCCCTAGTGGGGACAGACGCCCCCCCGCCCCGCCCCCGAGCCAGCCAGTCCCCCGTCCTTGGGGCAGATTGGAGCTGGTGCCCCCGCGATTGCCCGGCTGCCCTGAGTCCATCTGGCTCTCGTCTTTCTTTGGCTGTGGGCGCACAGGACGAGCGGCCCCTGGAGGCAGGGCACCGAGGCTCCCGGGTCCCCACGTTCCCGTCACAGCCCTGCCGCTCTCCCATGTCTCCATGGGAAAGGTCCTGCCGCCACCTGCTGGCCACAGCCCCGGCAGAGGAGAAAATCTCCAAGGAGAAGTGGGGAGAGGGTGGCAGGATAGCAGCCTGGCCAGGCCCTGGGCACGCTCTGGGGTCACCTGCCCCTGGGCGCCCATCTCCCTGACGGGCTGGTGGGCCTGTGCTGGCAGCAGGGGCTGGCCGGTGGCGCTCGGGTCCTTCCCGTGCGGCGCGCTGGACGGGATCCCCCAGGCAGGAGCTCCAGTGCCCTGGAGGGTGGGGTCCCAGCCCCTCCATCCCCTGCTGTGAACCCTGCAGCCCTCGGACCCACCCCCACTCAGCGCCCTGATAGGCCAGCCCGGCTCTCCCCGTGTGGTTACCCCAGTACCCCCAGCTGGACCCACCGGTGATGGTGGTGGCATCATGGTATCTGCCCACAGCCGATCCCTTCGGCCCCTGGCCGGCATGGTGCAGGGAGTCCCAGCTGGGGTGGGAGTGGCGGGCGGGCGGGCTCTGGCCTGAGGGTGGCTCACGTAGGCCCGAGGCGTCCAGTTTGACTGGCGTTACGGGGGGCACCCAGCTGCCATGTGGGGAGCGCGGCACCACCCCCTGCGTCAGGAAGCTGCGACGGGGACTGGGCCAGTCCCAAGGTCCCGGCTCCGTCCCACACCTAGGGAGAAAGAGCTGGGCGTTAGGGGAGCCATGGGGGACAGGGAGTGCAACCCGCGTCCTGGCCACGTGCTCTGGACACACGTGTCTCTGTGTTGCTCCCACAGCCCTGGCATCCCCCTGTGCCCACACGGGCAGCACCGGGCCATGGCTGGACACCCACAAGCGGGGCGTGCCCCAGGAGTGACGCCCCCTCTCAGAGCCTGGCTCTGGGCACGGCTGCCTTCCCGCCCGGGGCACCTGGCCCAAGGGTCCCACTGGGGCTGGTGGAGGCTGAGTGTGGGGCAGCCCGGGGGGATCAGAGACGGTTTCATCTGGAGGTGAGGGGAGATGGTGCTGGGGGGGGGGGATGCCCCCCATGGCAGTTAGAGCAGCAGTGATGAGATGGATTGGCCACCAGAGGGCGCCGGGGGCTGCAGGCTCAGGGAGGGGGGCAGAGCAGGGCAGAGCCCGGTTAGATACCAGGGTGCGGCGGTGTGTCGCCTTGGTAACCCCCAGCCTGCAGCCCCCCACTAGCCCAGTCTGGGCTCCCCCCAGCCCTGCCGGTGCCCCTCACTCCCAACCCGCAGCCCCCTGCTAGCCCACCTTCACCTCCCCCCAGCCCTGCCGGTGCCCCTCACTCCCGACCGGCAGCCCCTGCTAGCCCAGTCTCAGCTCCCCCCAGCCCTGCCAGTGCCCCTCACTCCCGACCCGCAGCCCCCTGCTAGCCCACCTTCGCCTCCCCCCAGCTCTGCCGGTGCCCCTCACTCCCGACCCGCAGCCCCCCGGTAGCCCAGTCTGGGCTCCCCCCAGCCCTGCTGGTGCCCCTCACTCCCGACCCGCAGCCCCCTGCTAGCCCAGCCCTGCGCTCTCCCCCCACACTCCACGGGAGGTCGCAGCTCTGCAGACACCTCTCCCTTCTGATCCCCGTGCGATTGTTCCCATTCTTGTTCATCACAATAACCGTTGGTGTTTTTTCATCCCATCACCTCCTGGAGGGTGGATGTCTCCAAGGCGCCCTGCCACCCCACATGGGCTGCGGAGCCGGGGGGGGGGCACCTGGACCTCACCTGACCACTTTCTGGCCAGGTCACACCTGAGCAGCATTGCGGCCCCACGTGCCAGGTCACAATGCCACTCACCTTAGGGGGTGGGTGTAGGGGCTCCTGGGCCAGGGGAGGGTCAGGCTGCTGGTGGGGGAGGGGGGCTGAGTGGGGAAGAGGAGGTTCGGGGGGCAAATCTATACCCCACTTTCAATGATGCTCCGCAGCTCCTGCCCCTCCATACACACAGCAGCACTGAAAAGCAGCCACCTCTGGGGTGGGGAGGAGCAGCCAGGCAGGGACACACTGCACGGGGAGGGGACACGCCAAGATGCTGCAGGATCTTTTATTGCTTATCCAGCACTTTCCATCGACAAACTCATCCCCGCAGGGATGGACCCACCTCATTATCCCCAGGATACAGACAGGGAAACTGAGGCACAGCCTGGGGCCAGGAGCCAGGATAACAGGTCCTGGACTCACACCGCACCTAAAGGCTCAGCTGAAAGCCCGTCTCGTCGTTCAACAGGATCTCGGGAGGCCATGTGCAGCCATACAGCTGCCTAGGAGGCCCCAAAGGGGTTAAATTAACCCTCACGGTTATTCAAATTGTCAAACTCCCTCAGCCCAGAGCCTAGCAACGGAGCCAGGAACGCAGGGCCCAGGGCTCGGGCAGGACGTGCTTTGCCTGCTGCCCTGGGTTATTATTTAACTCTGGGAAGGTGGGGCGGGGGGGTCATTGGGATCCTGCTGCCGGGAGCCGGCTGGAGCTGAGACTATCTGACTCCAAACACAAACCCCATTCAAGGGGGGTGTTGGGAGGGGAGCAGTCAGGGGGGTGGGGGGTGAATTTCAATTTGCATTCAAGTCTCTTAATTTAATCAGAAGCCGGTAAACCCCTGCTCGGGGTCCTGAGAGACAGGGCCTGATTCTCCTGTCACAGGCACATAGATCTGGAGAGACACCGTGCCAAACTCGAGTAAGGACAGAGCCCAGCTCCTTTGTAAAACACATCTTGTTTCCACCCCATGGGTTGTTCAGCACAGAGGGTAACAGCCTACTACTGCTGCCCAGATAATGGAGCTGGCCCCTTTAGCTCCAGTGGTGCCGAAGGACCCCGGTTCGAACACTGCTGCACCCTGTGCGGGGCGGGAGGCTGTTGCTAACCCAGGATCCCAGCCTGGGCTGCCTGCACCCGACCCTGCTGGCAGAGCCAGCCCCTCGCCCCGCACAGGTGTTAAGGGGACCCATTCTCCTCCCACCACCCCAGTGCACATCAGGAGCGTCCTGGGCACAACAAGGTGTCTGATGGGCCCTGCTGGGCTCTGGGACCAAAGGGGCAGCGGTGCAGGGCTGCCAGGCTCCAAACCCCCTGCCCAGGACGCTGCATGACCTGGGGTTTGTCTCGCTCTGGTGGGCAGGGCAGGGCAGGGGCGTTGGTTCTGCAGGGACTGGAAGGAGCCTGGGATATGCAGCTGCAGTTTTGTGTTTCTCCCCGGCGTCATTTGTCCGGTCGAGCCCGGTCTGGCCTTCCCCACTCAGGCTCTGAAATGCCCCAAGGGGGCCAGATCCCCTGGGAGGCCCCGTGTGCTGCCCTCAGGCAGCCCTCTCCCAGGAGAGCCCTGATTTACACACAGGGAAACTGAGGCAGCGAGGGGCAGTCCCCCAGCCAGTCAGTGGTAGAACTGGGACTAGAACCCAGAAGGACTGGCTCCCCCACCCCCGGATGCTGCTTCTCTCCCAGAGCTGGGAACAGAACCCAGGAGCCCCGACTCCAGGCTCCCTCTTGCTCTACCCACTAGACCTGACTGCCTGAAGAAACGCCGACTCTTTCCTGCATCCCACGGGCAGGACGGCTGCAGGCCCCGCCCTGGCAGGGGCAAAGTCCAGCCGGCTGCACTTTCCCTGCCACATCACGCGGGGAGACACGCAGGGCCAAGGCAGGGCGGCTCCCCCAACGCACCGTCTGCGGCCAGAAAGGGACCACGGGACGGGCAGTAAAACCACTCAGCCTCCCGGGCACGGAGCCTGCCCCCCAGCCCTGCACCACGCCCCCTCCACACACAGGGGCCAGGGCCCTTCCCAAGGCCCTGCCGCAGCTTCACCCGCTTCTGGCCCCCAGCGCAGGACCTATCGGGATGGGGGCATCCCCCCTCCCCCGGGGAATCAGGGCCCTGTCACACAGAGCCGGCTGCCTTCCCAGCGCCCTCATGGCCTGAGCAGCGACTCAGGGGAGGAGCCCCCCCGCCCTTGGCAAGGAGCCAGGGGAACGCAGGAGGGCAAAGGGGGGCTGCTAATTTCAGTGTCGGGCCATCCCCTCCCCAGCCCCCATTCAGAAATCCTGCCCAGAAGCCTAATGGTTAGAGCAAGGCAGGGTGGGAGGCAGGACTCCTGGGTTCTAATCACGCTACTGGGAGGGGAGCAGGGGCTAGTGAGGGAGGGGGGCACCTTGGCGGCCAGGACTCCTGGGTTCCATTTCCAGCTCCACTGTGTGCCACTGTAAAAGCTTCTTCCCTTCTCGTGCCTTGGTTTCCCGGGCTGGGAGTGGGGTCCGTGGGTGGGAGCCCCCTGGGAAACTCCCAGCCAAATGGGGGGCAGGGCGATTCCTGGGCCTGTCCGGGAGACGCGTCCGTCCTTCTGGGAGCCCTGTGGGCTCGAGCCGCTTCGGGATCCCCGATAGCTGGGGCTAGTGGGGGAGGGGTGGGAGCTATTCCTAGACACACACCCCCGGCCCTGCACCTGCTGACACCACAGAGCGAACTCCTCCAAGGCGACGCCTGTGTGATCTGTCCACGCCCCGAGCACCGTGGGTTCCAGGCAGGAGCAGCGAACGACAGGTTACGGCAGGGGCAGCTCCCTGGGTATAAAGCGTTTCCTCCTGCGGCACGTCCGCCCGCCCGTTTGCCAAGCCCACGACTGCCGCGTAATAAACCACCCGCCACTTCCCCCTGCGCCTTGTGACTGAGTGATGGGAACCGGGCTGGCTCCTCCTGGCAGAGCTGCCCTGACCTCAGCTCTCCTCCCGGCTTCATCTTCCCTTCCCGGGGCACTAGGACATCCCTGGCGGGTTGGCAACCTGTGGGCCAGCGAGCGCCCGGGGACCCGGCACGCACCCTGAGCAACCCGCAGAGAGGCTCCCGGAGCCGCCCGAGCTCCCCCCATTTCAGCTCAGCCCATGGCCCGGGAAGCCGGCCCGATACTTGGCTTCAGGTCCAGGGGCTGAGGCACTGGGGTGGGGTTCTCGGGACAGGGCGATTTCTGATGCCAGCAAACCCTGACTCGGCTCTCTGTCCGACCCCTCAGATCCCAGCCCACGTGGTTACACGTCCGGGCTCTGCTGGCGGGACGGCTCAGGCACCAGAGCGGGGAGTCTGAGCAGTGGGACTGGGGCTCCCGGCTCCTGCCTGCTCCACGCTGCGGTTGCTAGCTGGGTCCCCGGGGCTCCCGAGGAAGAACGTCCCGATGCTGAGGGGCAGCGAGGGACGGGACAGGAGCCCAGCCAGGGAGCTGGGAACCGGAGCACGACCCTGCCCGGGCTCTGGGGCACATCCAATGGCTCTGAGACAACTGCCCTGGGCCTGGGCCTGGCAGCTGGGCAAACTGCCTCCCAAGGTGGGCTCCTCTTGGCCTCGCTGCCTCCAGGGCACCCACCCCGGAGCCTTTGTGCCGTCTGCTCCAGCCAGTCCAGTGTTATCGGGGCCCAATGGCTAGGGGGGATGTTGGCCGGGGGCCGGCAGGATGCTGCGCACAGAGTGCCGCCCGTCCGCTGCAGAGCTAGGCGGGAGCCTCCTACTTCCCCGGCACAGGGCCATGGGGGCAGCTTGAGGGGCACGGGGTGGGTGCAGGCTCAGACAGTGCCCGCTTGGAGGGCAGGGCTAACGCTCTGGCCCGGCCCCCAGGGGATCCCAGTGCTGCACCGGGCTCAGGCCCCCAGGAGAAAGGAAACGCTGCAGGGGTGGGGTGTCTACCTGCCCCCCCGGATCCCTTTCTCTCTCCCAGGGTGAGCCCGGAAGCCGCCTTCCCTCCCCGGTTTCCCGTGGAGACAGACCGTGCGGTTCAGAGGCCGGTGGCTCCGGGATCCCACTGGCGGCACCGTCCTGGCTCCCCGGCCGGCCAGATCTGGAGGGGAAGCGGGTTCGTGAGTCAGCGCCTTGGCCTGGCTCCTGCAGACAGATGAAGGCAGCCTGAGAACAGGACCCTGCTCTGACAGCAGCTCAAACCAAGCTCCGAGCCCTCAGCCGCCTCGGCACGGGGGGTGCAACCCACAGGGGCTCCCAGGGCATCCGGGGCCAAGCAGGGCACCTCTGCTGCTTCCATCCCTCCCCCCCAGGCCCGGCATGGCACAAGCCTGGGCCACGGAGATCTGCATGGGGCGTGTCTAGAGCCACCGCAGGGGGTACTGCAGGATCACGGGGGGCTCCCTGCCCTGGGCACTGAGCTGCCCCAGCTGGCCCCAGGCACAATATTCCGGCCTCGGGGATTGAACCTGGGTCTCTTGTACAGTCCTCTCTGTACCACAGTCCACTTCCAGCCCTGCCCTCTCTCCTCCAGGTGCCGGCCTAGCCCCCTGCTAGCCAGCCTGCCAAGCAGCCCGCCCGTGGGCATTGTCTTTGCCAGCCCGCGTGACTCGCCGGCTCAGAGCCAACCACGCCCAGAACGAACACACACAGAGCAGGCTGGGGAGGAGGGAACGCTGGCTGAGCGCAGAGGCCTGTGGGGAGGGGTCCCCTTTAATGGGATACCTGTTTGCACAGAGGTTACAGCAGCCGGCCGGGGACTCCTGGGTTCTATCCATGGGTGTGAGAGGGGAGTGGTGTCTAATGGTTAGAGCAGGGGGGGCTGGGCGTCAGGACTCCTGGGTTCTATTGTCACTTCGGGGACAGGAGTGGGGTCTGGTAATCAGAGCAGGGGGGCTGGGTGCCCGGACTCCTGGGTTCTACTCCCAGATGACACTGACTCACTGTATGACCTTGGCCAAGTCCCATTCCCTCTACCTGTTGACTGTCAAATGAGGCCGTGGTGTTGCCCGACCGGCTGGGGATTGTATCCATGTAAAGTGGTGTGTGAGTCCCAGGTGGCACCAGGCTAGAGACGGGCCCCCGGGGGGGACAGGCCAGGAGCCCCAGACTATGGCACGTGTCCAGCAGGATGGAGCAGGCAGACAGAGCCTGGGGGGCATGTCTGACCCTAACGCCTCCCAGCTGCCCCTGCTGGTCTGGGAACGGCAGTGCTAGGAGGGGCCGTGACAGCCTGGGCCCCCTCGGAAGGCCCCAGCAGCCGGGGGTGTCACCGGGAGGCCACGGGCTCCGCGCCGGCTGCCGTTTCGGAATGCGGCTGCTGGACTATTTATTCCCCACAGCTGCTGCTGGAGCACGAGGCTCGCCCTGGGAGTGGGCCGGGGGGCAGCCAGCTTGCAGCAACCCCCATCTGGTGGTGTCAGGAGATCTGGGGGCCGGGCAGGGCTCGCTGGGAGCCGCCGGCTCTGAGAGCTGGGGAAGGGCGGCAGGCGGCGGGCGCACAGGTGCCCGGGAGCAGTGGGCATTGCTGAGCGGGACCAGGACAGGAGCAGAGCAGGGTGAGGAGATGGCGGGTGGCGGGCGCACAGGTAGCCGGGAGCAGTGGGCATCGCTGAGAGGGAGCAGGACAGGAGCAGAGCAGGGTGAGGAGGTGGCAGGCGGTGGGCGCACAGGTAGCCGGGAGCAGTGGGCATCGCTGAGAGGGACCAGGACAGGAGCAGAGCAGGGTGAGGAGATGGCAGGTGGCGGGCGCACAGGTAGCCGGGAGCAGTGGGCATCGCTGAGAGGGAGCAGGACAGGAGCAGAGCAGGGTGAGGAGATGGCAGGTGGCGGGCGCACAGGTGCCTGGGAGCAGTGGGCATTGCTGAGAGGGACGAGGACAGGAGCAGAGCAGGGTGAGGAGGCGGCAGGTGGCGGGCGCACAGGTGCCCGGGAGCAGTGGGCATTGCTGAGAGGGACCAGGACAGGAGCAGAGCAGGGTGAGGAGGCGGCAGGCGGCGGGCGCACAGGTGCCCGGGAGCAGTGGGCATTGCTGAGAGGGACCAGGACAGGCGCAGAGCAGGGTGAGGAGGCGGCGGGCAGCGGGCACACAGGTAGCCGGGAGCAGTGGGCATTGCTGAGAGGGACCAGGACAGGGGCAGAGCAGGGTGAGGAGGTGGCAGGTGGCGGGTGCACAGGTGCCCAGGAGCAGTGGGCATCGCTGAGCGGGACCGGGACAGGAGCAGAGCAGGGTGAGGAGGCGGCGGGCGCACAGGTAGCCGGGAGCAGTGGGCATTGCTGAGAGGGACCAGGACAGGAGCAGAGCAGGGTGAGGAGGCGGCAGGCGGCGGGTGCAGAGGTGCCCGGGAGCAGTGGGCATTGCTGAGAGGGACCAGGACAGGCGCAGAGCAGGGTGAGGAGGCGGCAGGTGGCGGGCGCACAGGTAGCCGGGAGCGGTGGGCATTGCTGAGAGGGACCAGGACAGGAGCAGAGCAGGGTGAGGAGGCAGCAGGCCCCGGCTCGCCCGGCCCCCAAGCCAGACGCTGCCTCACTCCTGGTGACTGTACAGGTGGCTGGAGCCTGGGTGGGGCCGCGAGCGGCAGGTCCTGGCAGGCTGGAGCCGGCTCCACGCGCCAAGGAGAAGCACGTCTCCCGGGAGCCCAGGGCAGGGCTGATGGGGCCAGGACAGCTGCCGATTGGTGCACAGGGGCTGGAGAGCCGCCCAGGTGCCAGGAAGAGGCTCACCAGGGACCCTCTCTAGCTGGTGAAGGGGCAGCACCAGCGGGAGGGGTTCCTGGGGACTCTCATCCGGCCCTGCTCAGCTGGGGGGGGGCACTGAGATGCTCCCCCTTGAGCTCCAGGGGGACACTGGGCCTGGGGCTGCTCCTCCCTCCAGGGCCGTTACTAGAGACGCCCATCCAGAGCCTCGGCCCGGACACCAGCGGACCTGGCTCGCCAGGGGAATCGCAGGCCCAGGGCAAGCTGCAGGCTCAGCTCCCGGCACGGCCACCTGCCCCGTGCGGAGAACCCGAGGCCTCGAGGTGGAGTCACATGACACCGCGCCCTGCCCCAGTGCCGGTGCAGGGACGGGGAGCAATGGACCCGGGGGGCCCGAACGTGCAGGCCAAGCAGGACCAGGAGCGGTAAAGGCTCGTCTAAGAGACCCTCATCTCCTTATCCATGAGGGGAGGGTGAACCCTGCTGGGACTGGTCCCTGGAGCCTGGGCCACTAACCCGCCCCCTCCCACCCCTCCCAAGCTCATTCAGCAGCCGCTGAGAGACATGGCAGAGGGGTGACCACCAGTGTACCCCCCAGAGCACCGCACGGGCCTTGTACAGAACGGCACGCGGGGCAGGCCCCGCCATCACCTCCCATCTTCCCCCCGGCACAGCTGGGAGGCACCAGGCCAAAGGGGATATTTGGAACCAGCCAGGAAATCTACTTCCTGCAGTGGCTTATGGGGCTGTAAAGTGGGGGAAGCCAAAGCAGCCAGAGCTGGGGCATTTGCATGGGCAGGGACGAGTCAAGCCCGCCGTGGGCAGGGCAGCCCTGGCGTCGGCATCCCTGCTGCGTGTCTGGGCAATGAACAAGCACAGCGAACACTCACTAACCATAGCAGGGCTGTGCCCGGGGGCAGAGAAGCCCAGACCCCAAGCTTTTCTCAGCACTGGTTTCTCGCCACACTCCCTGAGTCCCCTGATGGACATCATGTCCCATCCCTCCTGCTCCTCTGACCCACCTGAGCCGGGGGTCAGGGCCCCCCGCCCTCCCCCCCCATGCCTGCGCAGAGCGGCCCATGGTAAATATAACACAACCCTCACCCCTACGCTGTGGGCTGGAGCACTGACGGAGAAGCCAAGCGCTCGGCTGTCCAAGGTTTGGCCCTGGGTCACTGCAAATTTGACCAGAGACACTGAGGCAAGGCTCCGGGATCCCAATGCCCAGACTGTCCCTGGCCACACGCCGCTCCCTGCCTACCCCTGAGAGCGGCTGCACAGATCAACAATTCCTCCGGCAAAAAACATTCACACCCATTTGTTTTTATTAAAAATGTTTCAACTAAATTTTCTGGGTTTTAACCCCCCCAAATTGAAACAAAACAAAAGTTTTCATCTCGCCTGGTGATTTTTGGTTTGGTTCCGATTTCAGATGCCTGGGGCAGGAGAAAAGACCCTTCCTCACCTATTTTTCCTTTTTCCCAGTGGAAAAAAGGTACAAAAAGAGAGAAAGGGGGAGGGGGACAAATATCTGAACATCAGGAACAGAAACAGAGCAAAAATATTAATTACAGACGAAACAAAAACTTTCATTTTGTTTCATTTCTGATTCCCTCTCCCCCCCGCCCCCATTGAACGGTTTTTGCAAAACATTTTGATTGCAACAAAACTATTTTTCAACAGAAAAGCCCAGACCTTTCCGCCTGCTCTTCCAATGGCCTCGAAAGGGCTGATTGTCAATCTCTACCTTCCTGGTTCCTCTGTCCTCTGCTCAGGCGTGGACCTGTATTGGGATGAGAGAGGCAGGTAGGCCGAGGCTGGTGACACGCTGAGGACTGATCACAGCCAAGATGCCATCGACAAGGGGACAACGTGATGTCAGCCTAGCCCAGTGCAGGGGCATGTCGGGTTTTCGTAGATTCACAGAGTATAGGGCCAGGCGGGGCCATTAGGTCAGCTAGTCTGACCTGCACATCACAGGCCATCAAACTTCAGCCAGTTCCCCCAGCACTGGGCCCAGTCACTTGTGTCTGGCTAAAGCATTGTCCAGAAAGGCGCCAGTCTGGGTCCGCAGACCCCCAGAGATGGGGAACCCACCACTGCCCTGGGGACCTTGTTCCAGTGCTCAGTCACCCGCCCTGCTCCGAACATGGGCCTGTGGGGCCCAGGCTATTTGCCAGACCTCCTGTGGCCTCTCTAAAAACACGAGCTTTGTCTCTAATTTGTCTGACTTCACCTTCCAGCCCCCGGTCCCTGTTCTGCCTTGTTCCGGATTACAAAGCCCGTTGGGAGCTGGTATTTTCTGCCCAGGATGGTATTTATACCATAGGCCAGAGCGAGTCACCCATCGGGTTGGTTCTGGGCCACTGAACATTTCCTTCAGCCCTGGAATCCCTGAGTCTCCTTTGTCCTCCCGCTCCACTTGGTCAGCACCCTTGGGAGCGCCAGCACTGGGTGCAGGATCCGGGTGCGGCATCCCCTCCCTGCCCCGCTCGCGGCTCCCCTAGGGTCACACCAGCCCCTTTGGCCACAGCGTCTCCTCCCAGGCACTCAGGGACCAGGCAAGACCCCCCATCAGCAGCCCCCCAAAGGCCTCGGAGCTCAGACCCCGCAACTCTGCGGCGCGTCCCAGGATCGCTCCTGCGCGCTGGGCCGGTCGCAGGGAGGTTTCAAGCCAAGGGACCCGGGCGCCCAGCCGGGAATGCGGCGGCGCGGCTCAGGCGGAGCCCGGCCAAAGCTGCATCCCCGGCACAGCCCGCGTCCCGGCGCCAGCGAAGCGCCAAACCCCGTGAAATCCCCCCAGGAATGCGCCGCCGGCCGGGACCCCGCTCCGGGGGAGAGCCCCGGGACCCCCCGCCGGCAATCGCCGGGCCAGGGTGGGGTCCCCTGGGCAGCCCAGACCCCGCTTCTCCGAGTCCGGGACCAGGGCAGCCAGGGAGACCGGTCCCAGTGCCCAGCGCCCGGGGGCTGCAGCGGGGCTGCGGGGAGTTCGTGGGGGCTCGCGGGGGCTGCAGCGGGGCTCGCGGGGGGCTGCGGGGAGTTCGTGGGGGGCTCGCGGGGGCTGCAGCGGGGCTCGTGGGGGGCTCGCGGGGGCTGCGGGGAGTTCGTGGGGGGTTCGTGGGGGCTGCAGCAGGGCTCGCGGGGGGGCTGCGTGGAGTTCGTGGGGGCTCGCGGGGGCTGCGTGGAGTTCGTGGGGGGTTCGTGGGGGCTGCAGCAGGGCTCGCGGGGGGGCTGCGTGGAGTTCGTGGGGGCTCGCGGGGGCTGCGTGGAGTTCGTGGGGGGTTCGTGGGGGCTGCAGCAGGGCTCGCGGGGGGGCTGCGGGGAGTTCGTGGGGGCTCGCGGGGGGGGTGCGGGGAGTTCGTGGGGGCTCGCGGGGGCTGCAGCGGGATCGTGGGGGGTTCGTGGGGGGCTCGCGGGGAGTTCGTGGGGGCTCGCGGGGGCTGCAGCGGGGCTCGCGGGGGCTGCGGGGAGTTCGTGGGGGCTCGCGGGGGCTGCAGCGGGGCTCGCGGGGGCTGCGGGGAGTTCGTGGGGGCTCGCTGGGGCTGCAGCGGGGCTCGCGGGGGGCTGCGGGGAGTTCGTGGGGGGCTCGCGGGGGCCTGGGTCGGACTCACTGTGTCTCCTGCCGCGGGCCGGCCGGCGGCTCCGAGCTGCATTTAACTAGGAAGCAAATGAAACTTACACATTACCCCCCCCCCCCCATTGATCTGTTACCGAGCCGCTCCTACAGCAGGTGGGGGGGGAGGGGCCGCAGGGCCTGCTGGGAGTGGTAGTCCAGGGGCCCCCCAAAGTTGCCTCTCCAGAGCCTCTTGGGCAAGGAAGCGGGACTGCGTTTCCCAAGGCGCCTTGGCGCACAGCCCCAGCGCCTCCGAATATGGGACCGGAGGCTTCGCCTCCCAGGCTGGGCGCGATAAGGAAGAGCAGGGCTGGGAGCTGGCACCGTGAGCTGGGTGGAACCAAGACTTTGATCCCCCTTGGGACTGGAGAAAAGCCTCCTAACCCTGCCCCCTGGTGCAGAGCGACCCCATTCCCCGCGCCGCCGGCCGCCTTACCCCGCTGCCAAGTGGGCGTCAAAGCCTTGGCACGGCCGGATCCAGCGTGGCCCTGCACGCTAGGCCCAGTTTTCCAGGGAGCCCCCCCATTTAGGCACCTAAGGGACAGGTTTGCCACGTTCCCCCGAGAGCCGGCCACCCACCCTCCTGAACTGGGCCCCCGCTGGGGGCACTGAGCCCTCTGGAAAAACGTCGACCCTCGCGCCGTCATTTCTACCAGCCCACAGAGAATGCCAAACGCACCCCATCCGATCCACGAGCACGCAGCCCTCCCTTCGCACGCCGGCACCCGGAGCAGGCCGCTGGCGAGAGGGGCCCTGGGCGCGACGGAGATCTGACTCTCCAGGTGCGA
Source organism: Chrysemys picta bellii (assembly GCF_011386835.1). Classification (NCBI taxonomy): domain Eukaryota; kingdom Metazoa; phylum Chordata; order Testudines; family Emydidae; genus Chrysemys; species Chrysemys picta. The sequence goes on along the minus strand of NC_088814.1, from coordinate 2,197,347 downwards.
GCGAATCCAGTGCTTGTCCACCCTCGGCAACGTTCCCCGGCGCATCCTGTCCCTGCGTGGGCGTTTTAAACCACGGGGCCTGGTGCTCCTCCAGCACCCTCGCCTCCGCGCTGTGACAATGTGATCGCACCTTGGAAGGGGAGCCGCCGTCAGATGCACCCAGTGACCATCGTTAATGACAGTCACCAGAGGGATAAGGAATCCTGGAGCCCCAAGATAGGCAGGGGAATGTGCTCGCCCATTGCTGGGACGCAGCTGTCTCTGGGTTGGCTGCAGCAGTTGTGTAGCAGCTCCCAGAAACGCTGCAGGACAGCGAGCAGAACATAGGAACGGCCAGACTGGGTCAGACCAAAGGTCCACCAAGCCCAGTGTCCTGTCTGCCGACCGTGGCCAATGCCAGGTGCCCCAGAGGGAATGAACAGAACAGGGAATCATCAAGTGATCCATCCCCTGCTGCCCATTCCCAGCTTCTGGCAAACAGAGGCGAGGGACACCATCCCTGCCCAGCCTGGCTAACAGTCAATGATGGACCTATCCTCCATGAACTTCTCTAGTTCTTTATTGAACCCCGTTATGGTCTTGGCCTTCACAATATCTTCTGCCAAGGAGTTCCACAGGTTGACTGTGCATTGTGCGCAGGGTGACCAGACACCAAGTGTGAAGAATCAGGACAGAGGGTGGGGGCAATAGGCACCTATATAAGACAAAGCCCCGAATATCAGGACTGTCCCTATAAAATCGGGACATCTGGTCACCCTAACTGTGTGAAGAAATACTTCCTTTTGTTTGTTTTAAACCTGCTGCCTATTCATTTCATTTGGTGACCCCTAGTTCTTGTGTTATGAGAAGGAGTAAATAACTCTTCCTTATTTACTTTCTCCACACCAGTCATGATTTTATAGACCCCTATCGTATCCCCCCTTAGCCGTCTCTTTTCCAAGCTGAACAGTCCCAGTCTTATTCATCTCCCCTCATACAGAAGAGTTAAATGCCCGGCTAGACCCAATTTAAACAGCAAAGGGGAGGGAGGCAGAACGCAGTTACCTGAGCTGGCTCTGGCCAGGGCTCCTGGGAAAGCCCCTCTCCTCCCCCAGACAGACCCAGGGGATCCCTAACCCTCACAAGCTTCCTTCTGTAGCTCACCTGAAGGGTGGAGCCTCCCACCCAGCCCTAGAGGGAAGTGTGCTACTGGCACAGTCACCCCTGGGAAATCCCCCGACAGCAGGCCAAGGCCTGACCCTGCGTAGCTGGGGAGAGAGCACAGGGGCAGCGTGTGGGGCGGGACGGGGGGGCGGTTATACGGATGTCTCAGTTTATGGCAGAACAAACTCAGCTCTCAGCCCAGCTCGGCCAGTGGGGCTCTAGGCCTGGGGACTCCTTGAATCAAACGTAACCAGCTGCCATCCCTGGGAGGGGCTTGATAAGGGGCCCAAGTGCAAAGACAAGTGACAAAGACACACACCGTGCACGCACGCACGCACACACCCCGGGGGGAGGAGGCTGCAGCCTGGGGGGTGGGAATTTGATCCTTGTCTCGTGCCCTGATTAATTCCCTTCTCTCTCTTTTTATTATTGTTTCACCTGCTTTGAACTGGGACTAGCCGGGAGCACTCAGATACGTGGCTTGGGAGCCCCGGCTGCAGCGCCCTGCCCCTTCGCTGAATCCCAGCGATGGCTTGGCTTGCTCAGGGAAAGCCCTCCCCGTGCTGAGAGGAGAGAGGGGATGAGAGCAGCTGTCAGCTGGAGCACGGCGAGGAGCTGCGGAGGAGAAGGGTCTCGCACCAGGAGGGTGGGGTGGGGTGAAAGGACCGAGACCAGCTGGGCAGGCAAAGGGAGCAGGGAAGGGAGCAAGACAGGGCCCGGGAGGTAGTTTGGAGACTGGGGGCTGACGACAATACTGAAAGGAACAGGGAGCCGGGTGTGGGATCCTGTCCATCCGTCCGTCCCTCGCTAGGCTGGCTTCTCTCTGCTGCCTGCCCAGGCTGAACCCTGGAGAGCAGAGACTGGAGCCACCCAGCGAAGGAAGCGGGATAGCCCAGGCCAGAGCCAGATCAAGGTGCTGTAAAGGGGGACGATCACACAGGGGGTGACGGCAGCGGTGCCCATGCAGGAGATGGTGGCGGGGAGGACGGGAGCTCAGAGCTGAGGAAGGCGATGGAGGAGGAGCAGGTTCCTCCGGCCCAAGACCCTCTTCTCCCTTCGAGCCCCGCAGTGAACAGATGCTGAGATGGAGTCAGGTGGTGAAGACGGGGAGCAGGGGGGGTCATAAAAGCATCCAAAGATCCGGCCTGCAGAACAGCCATCCCAGGTGCCGTTTCCCTGGCACCGGCACGGCTCACACCCCAGCTGTGCTAGGGCAGGGCTGGGCTGACACCCACGGACCCCCCTCCGAGTGCTGATGGACACTGGGTGCCCAGGGGCGGGCAGGCTCCCCCAGGCTGAAGGCGCTGGTCCCTCGCTAGCACAGACGCCCCGTTGCTCGGAGGAGAGCCGAGTTCAGCAAGCGATGCTAAGGGGGCGCGGCGCATTCTGGCTCTTACGGCTCCAGCCATGCATGCTCATGTTACCGACAAGCCTCAGTAACGCACAGGGGCCCCCGGCTCCTTATCCCCCGTCCGAGCCCAGCAGCGGGGGCAGAGGAGCAATTGGGTGGCACCTCAGAGGCTCCGGGTTTCACTGCCCTGCATTGGTCCTTGCTGGGAAGGTCCCAGGGGCCAGGATGGCCTGGAGCTGTGGGAAAAGGGGGCTGGACCCTGCTGGAGCTGCCTCCTTCTGACCTGTGAGGGAGGAGGCTGACCCGGGCAAGGCCAGGGGGTGGGAGGGGGCCTGCGGAGCTGAGGCCCGGCCTGCCCCGGTTTAAACAGCTGGGGCAGGGTCTGCGTTGATTCAGGGAAATGCAGGGTAAGGAGCAGAACCGGAGGGGTCAGGATGGGCGCGGATAAGGGCTGGGAAAAGGCTGGGTGTGCTAACAGCCACCCCAGCTCTGCCCCCTCCCTGCCCCACTCCCAGCGGGGTGGAGCCACCCACAGGCCTGGTGCAGGGGCAAGGAGACGCCTGCCACCCCGTGCCACTGCAGGTCCCAAACACACCTGTACGTCCCCAGGGCAGGGGCCAAGGGCACAGCCCAGCTCTGGGGGCAGGGGGCTGAGCCGGCTCCATTCTACAGAGATGCTGGTGTCCAGCCTGCACGGCAGGAAGGGGCCGTGTCTGAGCGTCGCTATGGGGTGGGGGGTGGCGCACAGAGAGCAGCGCTGCAGAGCTCACCCAGCTGGGGCGAGGGCGGTAACGGGGCTTTGCCACGGGGAGGATCAGGCCCAGCGAGCCATTCTGCAGCACAGACGGGGCACGCCGCATGGCAGAGATTCGTCACTGCTGATCTGACAGTGACTGAGCCCGGCCGGCTCGCACCACGGGCTCCCGTCCAGAGTGGGGGTCTGCAGCGACTGCACAGCGCTCCCCGCCCAGGGCCGTTAGTGGAGCTGAGTCTGGTGGAGCACAGCCCATGCCAGCGGGAAAAATCGCCCCTTGCCATGGGGCTCAGCTCCTAGGCAGGGGCGAGGCACAGGGGAAAGGGGCTGGTGCCTGTGGGGAACGTGCCTGGTACTGCCAGGGCTGTGAATGTGATATCTGCCACCTCCAGCTCCCTGGCCATCTTGGGTTCTGATCTGGCCCCAGCCCCATAGGGTCCGAGCACCTGACACTGCTTGTAGCCCCCTCCCCCTGCCCAGGAGGCAGGGCAGGGCTGTTATCCCCACTCTACAGCTGGGAAACTGAGGCACAGAGGCTAAGGGAGTCACCCATGGTCACACCGGGCATCAGTAGCACAGAGAGGAACTGAACCCCAGTCCCTAAAGTCCTGTAAGACCAGGGCCCACCCCAGAGGCAGCACAAGCCCAGTGGGGGGCCTAGGCAGGAATATTTTGCCCCCCAACACATAATAAAAAGTGAATGGGGGCCCCCTGGAGCTGCTCGGGGCCCTGAGTGATTGTTAGGCTGTGTACGCCTAGCGCCAGCTCGGCCCCCTGCCAGGCCAGCCGGGCAGAATCCACCCCAGGCTGGTTTGTGCCAGCTGCGTGCACCGAGGGGCGGGTGCCACACAAACCTCCACGAGGTGGCAGTAAAAGGCCAGAGATGATCAAAGCCGAGGAGGGAAGTGGAGCCGATAAATCCCCTTGGGAGGTTGCTGAGAGTTTCCAGGGGGCTCGCGGGGGGAGCAGGCCCCCCAGGCCCCTGGCCAAGGCTCTCAAGTCCCATCCTGTGGCCAGTGCAGGAGCAGCCCTGGCAACTCCCTCCCCAGACTCTGCCCGAGGACAATTCAGTGCAAATTCCAGCAGCTCCTGGCCTACTGCTGCCCGGGATAGCAAGTCCGGCCAATGGCGTGTGCCAGCCCCACGCCAGGCGTCACCATGCCCCAGAATTATCTGCCCAGAGAGGGCGAGAGCGTTGGCCCTGGCCGAGAGGAGGAGCCCAGCAAGGGAACTTGCCTCTCCCTTATCCTCAGCCCAGCCCGCTCCCTCCTGCCCGGCTGCCTCCCCTCCCCTCTCACACTGGGGGAGAAAGTGCCAGCTGGGCCTGGCGCCTGCCCACAGCGACCCCCCGGGGGTGGAGCCCCCAACGTGCCCGGCTCCCGGCCACTCAGCTTCCTAAGCCGGCCCAGTGGAGACCAGTAACAAACCCGGGGCCGGTGGCGAGAGCAGGGCCATGAGTTCTGGGGTCTCTGCAGGGGGGGCCACACGCTGCAGGGCCTGGTCAGCCGCCCCGTGGAAGGTCTTGGCTCAGGGATCTCCCACACGCAGCCGGCACCGAGGCCAGGCTGGCAGGATACTCTGGGCACTGCCAGCTCCCACCCGGGGGCTGCCCATCGTAGCAAAGCCTGGGAAAGTCTCTACTCCAGGCACTGCCCAGGGGGATCGAGTGGCCAGGGTGGGGAAGCCCCTGTTAGAACAAACAGGCCTTACGGAGTCTCCTGGAAGCTGCCTCCATTTGCGAGGAACAGCAGCAGACAAGGCCCCTGGGTGCTGTGAGCTAGGAGGGGTACAGCTAAGGCGCATGGGGGGACCCCCGGGCTGTGACGAGTGCTGGGATGGCCTCAGGCCCAGAGCCAGTGTGGGGAGGGGCAGCAGACAGGTGTCAGGCAGTGGTAATGGGACCCACGCTCCTGCCTACACCCCAGGACACATACGGTCCCTGAGCTGCGTGTAGAACCCAGCCCAGCAGCCCCCTCGGCTGCCCACGAGCTCCCTCCCCTTGGGCCCTTTCGTCCTCTCCCCCCGGCTTCGTTCCCGGCCCAAGCAGGATACAGGAGTCTGGGCGGCAGAAAGCGCTGAGCTGGAGCCAGGGTTTGATGTCAAGAGCGAGACAGGAACGGCTGCTACTTCCCTCCCCGCTGCCTTTGATCATGGCTGGCAGCCTGCAGCGCTGAGCGCTGGTGGCAGACGGACCCCGCTGATTAGCGTCTCACTGGGGGCTGCGCGAAATGGGCTTTGCTACGGCACAGCCGGGGCTGGGACCAGCATGGGGGGAGGGAAGAGAAGGACAAGGGGGGAGCAGTGAAAGAATGGGCCCCCCAACTGCCTATCCCCCCCAAACCCAGGGCATGGGCCATTGAGTCTTTGCCTGGGGCTCCCCCCACGCACAACGTCCACGACCGTGCTGAGCTGCCCCAGCCTCCCTGCCCTCCCCGTGCGGCCAGGGCCTGGCCCTAGAGCAGGTCTTAGCAAAGGGGAAGAGAAGGAGGCGAAGCTGGGAGAGTATATTGCTCATTGACCTTCCCTTGCTGGGGCCCAGGCAGGACATGCCCCAGGAGACGGGCAGTGGGGCTCAGGCCAGAGGAGAATAAACCCCTGTATTCAGAGTACCCATGTTCCACATCACTCAGTTTACCGAACACAGGAGGGCACGTCCGAGAGACCGTGGCCAGCACGAGGAAGCGGGGCTGTGCTGTCCCCCTGTGCCACGAACGTCCCAACATGACAGTGCCCTCATCCCTTCCCCACCCAGAGAGAGCACACTGTAGAGCTGAGGGCAGATCTGCCCTGGCATCACCCCCCCGCCTACAACAGTTCAGGGAGTAGGGGCAAGGCAGGGAGCGTGGGGGCCCCACCACGAGGACTGGATGGCGGGAAGTGCTCGGCCTGACAGGTGCACCTTGGCTGCTTAGTTCATCTGGCTCCTACTGCCTCTTCCAGGCTGACCTCCATCTCCCCTTTTCCCATTAACCAGGAAAGGCCAAGCTCCCAAGGGCCACTCAGCCGTGCCAGGCCTCCTCTGCTGCGCTGCCCGAAGGTCTCCCACTCTTCCCTGGCACTAGCGGCACTGGGGAACTGCCGGAGTTGTCCGTGGAGAGGCAGTCCCAGCTCAGCCGTGGTGGTTAGTGGTTAGCCGGGGGACTCCGGGAGAGTCCAATACGTTGGACGTGCTGGAAATCGTAGCCTTCAAGCTGACCACGCCCCAAAGGGGGGTTGGGAAGGGAGGTTGGGAAGGGAAGCCCTCTCCTACATCTGGGAACTTGGCTCTAAAGCCCCTAACCCCATCACCACCTGGTGCCAACGCCCTGCGCTGTGATCCAGCTAAGGATGTCAACGCCGAGCCTGCGAGCAGCCAAGTAGCAGCTCCGTTTGTTGGTAACTCTGCAAATAGCTGGTTTCCGTCCTCTGGCTGCCCGGGCGCACCTTCCCCGGGCAGCAGCTGTCCGTTGGCGTTTCAGGGGGAACATTTCCCCTCTCTCTCTGGCCCACAGAACACGGCGGCTAGGTTAGACTGGAGTGAATCAGCTTTTTTAACCCAGACTATTGTGGTTCCATCCCACCTCAGGCCTATCAATCACAGGAGCTGGCGCTGGCACTGGCACCAAGCATGTTTATCCCCCGGCGCTCATCCCACGAGCCGTGAGAGGCAGCGGAGATGAGACACCGGCGATGCTGCCTAATGAATAAACATCTGAATTATGGGACTTTTACCTCCTAACTTCTTAATCAGCGGAAGAGGAGCTCGTGACAGACGGCAGGCTAATGACTGAGTGCTCAGGGGAGGGGGCAGTGTGGGCCAAGCACAGCAAGCGACCCCGCACACTGCAGGCTGCCACGCTCACCACAATGGGGACAGACTCTTCCCCACCCACTGGGTGGAGTTTTATTTTAAACCTCCTGCAACATCCCACTGTGACGCTGCACCCCACCCTCTTCACAGCGATAGGATAGGAGGATGGCATAATTACGATGCATTTTATGCAAGATAAGGCAGGGGAGGTCACTGGAAAGGTTACGATTTGCTGAATATGATTATCCTATTTGTATGCAGGTATCATTTTTGTACCCCGTTATGAATCTTGACTATATGGATTTCACACATATCCATTCGTGGGCCACGCCCACCAGGCAAAAGGCTCTCAGTGTGGCTGGCTGGGAAGGGCCCATTCAGGTTAACGAGCCATTAGGAAGAAACAATAGGCCTTAGGAGCTCATCTCCCACCTGGGGAGCCTTCCAGAGGTGACACACTACAGGGACATGTGACCAGGTCACCTGGTGCCGGACTCCATCTTGGGAGGTCAGTATTTTTCCCCACTGACTGGCCTGGGACCCAAGCTTTGAAACAAAGGGTTCCGGCCATATGCAAAAGCGATATAAGGCAGGGGAGTGACATCATCCTGGTTCTTCACTGACTCCCCACACAAGACGACTCCTGGAAACACCTGAGGAACAAAGACCGAACCGGGGGAAGTGCTGGACCCAGGCTAAAGGGATTTCTAGCCTGTGAATGGAACACCGGGGGATTCCAAGCTGTAAGCTTGGCCCTTAAGAATCGACCAGCAGCCTGCTTGCATCATCACTTACCGCGAGGATCTGCTCTTCATATCCAATCTAACCTGCTTGGATCGGTTTGCTATCGCTTAAAATCTCTCTCTTGTAGTTAAACTTGTTTTTGCTTGATCTAAAACCAGTGTGTGGGACTCCTAACTCAGGGGGAGAAAGCTGTTGCATAGTCCTCTCCACACTGAGGGAGGGGGTGAATTTTATGAGCTTACGCTGTACAGGTCCCTGTGCAGTGCAAAATGGCATAATTTTGGGTTTATACTCCGGGGGGGTGTGCGTGCCTCAGGACCTGGGAGGTGCCCTAGCTAAAGCCGTCCCAAGCAGGGGCTGGTTAAAGAGCCTGCCGGCACGTACTGCAGCTGGGCGTGTCCCTACCTGTATGTACACTGGGGAAAGTGCAGGCTGAAGCCTGGAGGGCTTGTCAATAGCAGGACAGTGTAGAAGGGAGCCCAGGCTGGTGGGTCAGGGGGACTCAGTGGTACCCCAGTTCCAGTGGCACCTGTTACCAAACAAATGCCAATGGCCCAGGAGCGGACGCAAGTAGAAGAACCGGCTCACTGCAGCATGGAGTTACGGAGTTTTATTCTTTGCTTTGGTCTATACAAAAAAAAAACTTACAGAAATAATAAAACCCTGATCCTGAACCACATTCCAAGAACATCCATCCCTGTCCAACGGAAGCAGGAAGCCATCAGATCTAGAGTCGCTTTAAAAATGCATGAAGAGAAGGGAAGAGGGGAAGGAAACACCACTCACCAGAAAGGAGACAGGTTAAATTGTGCAATAGTAGACCGATACAAGGACACAGTTCCTAGTGGTTAGAGTCACTCCTCTATCATAAAGGACAGTTACACTGAAATTCTGCTCACCCACGTCTGATCGGAAGGAATAAAGCCGTCGACACATCCCTTGGGTAGAACAAAGATCCCGGGAAAACACAGCACCCCTTGTTTTCTGCAAACTCACTGGATTTGCTATTTTTAATTTAAAGTTTGTAGAAAGCAAAAGGCTCATTTTAAAATGTTAGATTATTTTTGTTAAACGCTAAACACAGAACAGGAAGTGGAAAGTTAAAAAGCACGAACTTAAAATCAGACGGCAAAAGCCATTTGCACCATATTAAAAAATAAAAGAAATATATATTTATAGAAAAGACTATTACTGTTATGCCAATGGAGTTTGATAATGACACGGGAGTCGCGTGTTATAAAGCTTCAGAAACAGTATCCTGGCTTGGCTGGAGGGAGTTTGAAGCAATCTCAGGAGGGAAAGGGCCTTTTTCACAGACCCACAGCAAAAAAGAAATAAAACAAATCTAAAAATAAAGCCTCTGGTGGGAATGGAAAAGTTTGTCTCAGGCACTTCTGTCTCCCAAGTCCCTCTTGCAAGCGTTCAGCTCTGGAGCCACCCTCTTCTGGCCGGAGAATACACCTGCAGCAGACCAGGAGGAAGGACCGTGTCAGACAGCTGATAGGGGTGTGACAGGGGAACAGCAGGTCTATCAGAGGGTGGGATCGTTTCGAGGACTAGGGGAACCCCAGGCACTTGGGTTCTCTGGGGCTAGCCTGGCCCAGGCGGAAGGGGAAGTGTGGCTTAGCCCACTGATCTGCTCCACCCCAGTTACTCTGCCCTGTCTCACGGTGGAGCAGGGAGCTAGGCCAGGGGTTGGCCGTATTTGTAGGCAGCTGGACAATGGTTCCCATGCCATCGTTCCCTTGTAACAATGGACGAGAGGAAACTAACCCAGCTACCCCCGGCCTGACTTGCGGGGAAGGGACTGGGAGGGCATGGAGACCTCCTCTGGGGGGGTGCACAGCTCTCGGTACCATGGGACTGCCTGGAGCTAGCACTGGGGGGTGATTTCCCCAGAGCCCCCAAGCAGCCAGGAACAGTGGAAATGCTGGTCTGCAGGATGGCAGCAGTCATGCACCTCAGCTCTTAACCCTCCTCCTGCCTTCATCCCGGCCAGCCACTGGTGTGTGGACTGCAGCTCGGCCAAGCTCGTAGCTCTCATGGGTCTGGGGAGTATCCCATCCCCGGGAGTTTCACCCCAGACTCCGCTAGGCGTTCTCTTCATTGCTTGGGGACCGCTGACCCGCCAAGCCCCCTGCCTGGCCCTAGTTCTTGGGTTCTTGCCTAGAAGTGGGAAAGTGCCTGGGTCCCTCAAACTGATGCCCAGGAGCCCAGAGGTGGGGAAGGACACGCCGGCAGAGTAGATGTGCTCACGGAAGCCCTGGCAGTCCCAAAGCTGTGCACCAGACACAGCTCGGCACGGCCATCAGACAGGAGCAGGACAATTCCCGCACCACTGCCCAGGTTCAGGCAGTCCCTCCTCCCCTCCCAGCTGGGCTCCCCGCCAGGCAAGGTGGCCCTACCCTTGTGCAGTGCCTGAGGAGCGGGTTAGGCGAGCATGTGTTCGGGGTAGTGTCCTCGGACGCCATCGCTGTAGGTGTCCATGGGATAGTCTCCATCCATATCCATGTTCATGTCCAAGGGGTCGTCACCCGAATACATACGATAACCAGCATCCATATCTAGCCAGCAGAGGGGAGAGGGCAGCCGTTAGCCTGCACGCCAGCCACTGAGCAGAGAATTAGCACCAGCTCTGTGCTCAGGTGGGGACACCCCAGCTCCCATCCAAGCATTACAGCCGCCCTCCCTCCCAGCCACCTGGGCTGCGTCAGAGCCAGGATCCATCGAGCCCCAGGCCTGACAGGCCCCAGCACCAAATACTGCAGGAGACCCAACATGGCCAGATATGGAATAACCGGCCCCAGGGAGTTTCTTCCTGACCCTGTTGGAGGCTGGCCCGTGCCCTGACGCAGGAGGAATAAAAGCCCCAACTGGCCTTGGCACGGGGACAGCAATGCTCCCGGCCACACGCTTCGCCTACAGGCAACAGCGCGACGTTCCAGAGGGGAGCGGACGCTGACAGGACTCGAGTTTGCTGAGCCATCCCACTTCGAGTGAGGCTGCAGCTCCCAGGAGGGGGCAGAGAAATTCAGCTCAACGTACAGAGCATGGCAGTCACCTGGGGCCTGCGTTTATTCGCAGCCCAGTGTTCAGTTCTCCCGGACACTAGAACCTGGCCGGCCAGACGTGCATGGAGCCCTCGCGGCTCTGCTGCCAGCCCGAGCGATGCCACGCTGAGGAGCGGAGGCAGAAGGCTGCAGCCGCCTGCCGGGTGCTTCCAGCCGAGTGGCCCAGCAGGGACCCCAGCTCAGAGGCACCGTTTGGTTCCCCGGCAGGACACGCTGGCCCTGCCGAGCTTGGCATTCTGCACTAAACACATGCCCAGCACTTACCCTCTGGGTATGGCTCGTTGATTGGGATCATGCTCTGCGCCTAGGGAGGAGAGACACAGGTAACACGAGGGCGCAGATTGGGGTCAGCCTTCGCATGGTGCTTGGGACACTCACGTGCTGAGAATTAGCTCTTCCCGGCAGCAATGGCTTTTGGGAGGAGAGTAACACGACCCTACGGTGCTGGGTCCCTGCCGTCTCTGGGGTGGTGCCAGTGCCGAGCTGTTTTATTGGAGGAATCACAGCTCCTGGGGCGTGGGGCCTCGTGCTACCTGGGGATGCTGCATGAGCATTGCTATCTGCCCAGCTCACGGGCTGATAGCCCCAGGAGGCCACTTGTGGCCAGGATTCTGTGCCAAGACACCTGCAGCAACAGGGAGCCCACCAGCCCCAGTGCAGGGAGACTCAAGGGTTGTGGCTGTAGCATGTTGGACTAGTTTCTAAACGGAGCTTAGATGTTCCAGCCCCGAGTCCCCCCAGTACAAGCATTACACCCTCCGTTTACTAACCCCTCCCACCTAGAAACAGGCACTCTATGGGCTGCTGCCCTGCCCCCGCCCTGCCCGTTGCGGACGGTCACACACTCAGGGCTACATGGAAGATGTGGCTCACGTTCTTCCCAGCCCAAGTTCCACTACAGACACATTTAACCAAGGAGCCTCTAGAATCCCCTAGGGAGGGGCCGTTCCCTGAGCCACGGAAGGACCCGCGGAGCCAAGCGGCCTCCCAGATGCCCTGGGTACAAACCCCATTCGTGGGCAGGGCGGTGCGAGAACAATCTCACGGGAGACGGTAGCGCTCCTCTCCGGGGGAGGGGAGAGCTCCTGCGTCGCTAACAGGACCATGAGCTGGCCCCGAACGGGTCGGGAAGGAAAAGCAGCCCCCTCCCGCCCCCCAAAACCAGGCAGGCACTCACTGCTTCCCAGGCGGCAGGGTCGTGTTTGAAGAGGGAGTTGGTGAGCTCGACGGAGACGCGTTTCCTGTAGTCGGGGTTTTTGTCCTCGGAGATGCGGAACAGCACGGCTGCAGCGTAGGTGGCTGGAGCAGAGAGGGGGGAAACGTTGGAAGAGGAAACCTGTAAATGCCAGCAAATGGCAGAGGGAGCCGCGCTTCTCTCCGGGCAGATGGTTGAAGGATTTCCACTTCAGTGGGCGGCTCTGCACGTAATTACGTTTCCCGTTGCCACTGGTCTGTCACAGCAGCTCTGCCATCACATTCCCAAAAGCCTCCACGCCCCAGCGTCCCCGGTGCCGGAGCACCGTTTCATGGAGCAGGGCCCGTGCGGTCTCCCCCAAACCCTGGGGCTGGAGCCTAGCGTGAGAAGGAACATCCGTGGACGGGGAAGGGGAGAGACGACGGCACTTCCTTTAAGAGAGTTTTCTGGCCTAGCAGCCCTGTCCCCGGCAGAGAGGGCCAGAGGGGGTGCCGAGTGTAGGAGACAGTGGGACCCTGTCAGCTGGCTAGGGGGCCTGGCTCCGGGAGATGGCATGCTACAGCACCCACTCTCCAGATGGTGGCGGCCCCGAGGCAGCCGAATGAGAACGGGACAGAACCAGGGACTGCTGAACGCGCGTCTCAGCCGCTCGGTGCGAGCCCTGCTAGGAGTCCCAGCTCCGAGCGCGTGGCTCACCTGTGCCTTCGTTCCTGGAATGCAGCAGCTCCATCAGCGGAGCAGAGGCCCCCTCGGCATCGATCGTGTCTGCAGCTTCCTTGTCCTGGGCCAGCTCGCACAGCACTCCGGCTGCCACCCGCTGGATGTTCTCCACCGGGGAGTAGAGCAGCTGTCGGGGGAGGAAAAGCAGCGTGAGGTGGCGGGAGCTGCAGCCGCCTCGCCACTCCTGGCACCGCGAGCTCTGCCACGGCAGGGCTGTTCCAGAGCCGCGTCTCCGGCTCCCTTCACCCAGCCCCAGAGGCAGCTGCCAATCGGACGCACAGGGGCTCAGAGCCACCTGGACCACCACAAGCCACCCGGGCCTCCCGAAAGCACACCACCCCCACCTTTGCCTTGTGCTGCACCCCGAAGCCCAACCTGCACAAAGAGAGGAATCGTGTTGAGTCGGAAGATCTCCATGCGGTTCATTGGGTCCCGGGCCAGAATATGCAGGGCTCCTGTGCACCCCTCCACTATCTCCTCCATCTTCACTCCATCCTGCAAAGGGAGCAGCGATCAGCACCAAGGGGCGACAGGTGTGGAACGCACAGCCCCACAGGACGGGTGTGGTACATGGCCGGAGGGGGGACAGAGCACAGTTCCCCCGCCCCCAACCTGCCTGCTGTTCATCACAGCTGACAGAGTAGTTACAGCCTCCAGGGATCACGCAGCAGGGGGCGCTCTGAACACCAAGTGGCCTCTGCTTAGAGACCAGTCCTTGTATGGGATGGAGGGGAGGGCCAGGCCCTGGCATGCCCGCTGCACTGTGTGGAGCATCCAGCCATGTCTTCCTGCGAGCCAACTGCACCCCTGGCCGATCTGGCGCATACATGGCCGCTGCTGCCGCCAGGCGCAGTCACCAGGGGGCAGGAGCAGCCGCTGCCGTGCTGCACGTCCAGGACTACGGCCCGGTTACAGCAGCCTTACCCACGTGCCCAGCAGCACCCGGGGGGCTTCCAGGGGCCGAGTGGAGGCTTCACGCTCCAAAATAAGCCAACTGAGCAACGCCCAGTGCACTGGGAGCCCTGGGACACAGGGAAAGGCCCCCACCGGGCAGGCGTTCCCCAGCTCGGCCATTGGCCCCTCCCGCATCTGTACTCACTGTGTACGGCTGCTGTGTGCCAGCTGCCACATGGCGCTGGGCGTCTTGGTGAGCCTTCACCAGCAGCTGGACCAGGCGAGGGATCACGGCAGCCTCCTGCAGCGGGGCATGGTTAGCCGGGCACAGGGCCAGGTTGCGGATCAGACCGATAGTGGCCTGGAAGAGAGGAGGAAGAGGCCATCAGACAGGGCAATGGCTGAGGCAGCAGCTGTAGGCGCTCAGGACTTCTCCATTCGAGAGAGGAACTTGACGTGCCAGGAGCAGGACTGTTCGCGTTTTCACCTCCCGTGCCCCTGGCAGGAGTCCGGCTGCCGAGCCTATACCGCGCCAGCTCCGTACGCACTCGGCAGGGGGTTCAGAACCAGCCGCCCCAGCTCACCAGCCGCTCCCTGCCAGCGCCTACAGCGAGAAGCCACCTTCCTTCGCCCCCACAGCTCACACAGCAGGTGGTGGCTTTTAAGCCTCTAGTCAGCCTGCAGCATTTCCATAAAGGGATCCACCTACTTCCCTGCTGCTGGGAGCAGAAGGACAAATATTGATTCAAGAAGAGACCAGCACCAGCCCCGTCCTCTTACCACAGGCAGAACACGATTGGGGGCAGACAGGGAGGCAGAGCTCGACTGCCGAGCCCCCGCGGGGTGAACAATGGGTAACTGCGGCTCAAACCAGTGCCCTCTCCTCCGCAGGGAGCTCAGTGGGGGACGTTCGCGCGGCTCACTGGGCATCAGGCAGAGCTCCACTGAGCCCCAGCGTCCCCCCCACCCCCCAGGATGCCCCACAGCCCCTCCTGCAGTTTTACCTTGACCAGCGGCCACTGGTTGGGCTGGTTGAGGAGCTTGACGATCGCCGGGATGC